>NC_064923.1:663283104-663648937 GCF_023897955.1 Schistocerca gregaria
TAAATTTGTTTTACTTCAGTATTTTGCAGAGGTTCCTTTCCGGGTAGCCCTCTTAATTTTTGCATTGCGTACAATTATCGTCAGCGCCGGTCCACGCGCAACGTTCTGTATGCGCAAATCGCTTTTGCACAGACAGACGGTAGTCTGTGGACAGGAGATTTGCGCAGATATATGTGCGCAAACTTTGAAGTTGGTAGTTTGAGCGAAACAGCTCAAATCTGCGGGTAAAAATCAGATGTAAGCAGATAACTATCAGGATGTGGGACAGGTGGTCGCTGCAAACCTGACGCGCAAAATGGGTTTGAGAAAGCTGTTCATTCAGTCTACTTTTTCTCGTCTTTGAGTATGAAAACTGGTTGACACGGATAAGTGCTTTAGGGAGTTTTTTTACTGAATTTATTGAAATATTAGAAGTCACATATGTTTGCGGAAAGTTAAGATCAAGGATTACAGTGCTCGAGATAAGAAGGTAGCTTCTCGTAATTCTTTAATACAGAATACAAGAGTAGTTGGCCCTACAGCAAAGAAGAAAAAAAACTGTACTAATTTCTTTAAAAAATGCCGATGCAGACTTAATAAAGATTATTGGTTGTACCTGTTTTGCAGTTAGATATTTCCCTCTCATTACATTTACCTACATAAGGAATTGGTAGCATACCTTCAATCAGTACTGTCCTATGTCGTAATATTCTACGGAAGAGTGTGCACAGTATTGTGTCAAGTTGTTTAAGAAGATCTTGCAGCAGTGTCCTTAGGGACATAGGGATTCTAAAAGTTGGTCGTCTATGATTCTGCCGTGTGCTTACACAAACTATGAGTCTGCGATATTATTAAAGCGAGTAGTAGCGAGCGAACAGTTGTCGAGGGGAGTCTGAAATGGTCGGACGCACAGTGCGGTGGAGAGAAGGCGCGCGACATGGAAGGTCGCAGCCTGCCGTGATCTTGCTAGTACCGCCGGATGAGACTTCCGTATTAATAGAGGATATTTTGGTACTCTGCCTTTTCGCTGCACATAGTTGTTGGTTGCTTGCGTACTGGGGGGATTTTGTCAGATATGTGTACGCATACACTCAGAGTCATATTCGTGTCTTTCTTGTGGCCAGAAATGTGTTTACTGAGTATATACATTGTGGAATAATTAAAAGTCTATGTATAGCTTGTCAGCATTTAAATCATCAATTTCGTGACTGTTCACATTAACTGGACACAAATTGTAGAGACGACTTTCCATGATAGCTTCTCTCGTCATAGAATAAGAGAAAAGCAAGTCTATATTTATCAATAGTGTTATGTGATTTACTGTACAGAGTTGTATATACTGTTTTCTCACGATCTGGTGAGACTCCATTTGCAGAAAACCACTTAATAATTTTCTGAAAGACATTATTTACAATTTCCTCAGCTAATTCTTGTTTGTTGGGCGTGATTACTATACTTGTATCATCAGCAAAAAGAGCTAGCTTTGCGTCCTTGAGAATATAGAATGGCAAGTCATTAATATACATTAAAAACAATAAGGGACCCAAGACTGAACCCTGTGGGGCAGAATTCATGATACCTCTCCATTTAGTGGACTCTGCTAATGTTTGCAGGCTATCTGTATTGTTAATTTCAGCTTTCTGCATTCTTCCAGTTAAATATGGATTAAACCATTTGTGTAGCTACTATCCCACTTATACCACAATACGTAACCCTATCTAGTAGACTTTCATGATTCACACAGTAAAAATCCCTTGAAGATCACAGAAAATTCCAATGGGGGATATCTGATTATTCAGAGCATTTAATATTTGATTAGTGAAAGCATAATTAGCATTTTCCGTAGAAAACCTTTTCTTAAAAACAAATTGACATTTCGCTAGTACTTCATTTTTACAAATATGTGAAGCTACTATTGAATACATTACGTTTTGAAGAATTTTGGATAAAGCTGTCAAAAGTGAGATTCGGCAGTAGATGAAACTTCCTGGCAGATTAAAACTGTGTGCCGGACCTAGACTCGAACTCGGGACGGGTCGTAATTTGTGCTTGGGTAGCTCAGTTGGTAGAGCACTTGCCCGCGAAAGGCAAAGCTCCCGAGTTCGAGTCTCGGTCCGGCACACAGTTTTAATCTGCCAGGAAGTTTCATATCAGCGCACACTCCGCTGTAGAGTGAAAATTACATTCTGGGCAGTAGCTGTTAGCATCTGACCTATCTACTTTTTTTATTCAGTGGTTTAACAATAGTATATTTCAGTCTGTCTGGAAAAATGCCCTGTTTCAGTGAGGTACTACGTATGTGGCTGAGAATCCTACTTATCTTTTGGGAATAAGCTTTTAGTGCTCTGCTGGAAATGCCATCAATTTCATGCGAAATTTTACTTTTGAGTGAATTTATATTTCCTAATTTCAGTAGGAGAGGAGGCTTGACTTTTAATTTTATCAAACTGCATAGGTATTGCCTCTTCCGTGTATAGCCTTGAATTTCTAATGAACAGCTGGATCCTGTTTTCTCTACAACACTTAAAAAATAATTATTAAAATATTTTCTACTTCCGAAATTTTTTAACAAATTGTTCACTGAGTCTGATAGAAATACAGTCTTCCTGTGTCTCGATTGCCCTGTTTCACTTTTAACAATATTCCAAATTGTTTTAATTTTATTGTCAGAGATGCTAATCTCAGACATACTGCACATACCTCTGGACTTACTAATAACTTAATGCAGTCCAGTAGTTTTTATGATGTTTGACTGTTTATGGATCATTACTCCTTCTAACTGTAAGATGAATTTCCCTTTTCTGTTCACAAGATATTTTTATCCCTTTAATAAGCCATGGCTTTTGAGATGCTTTTTTACAATTAAGTTTCACTGTTTTCTTAGGGAAATTGTTTTCAAAAATACTCACACAGGTGTCATGAAACAGGCCCAATTTTAAATCAGCATATTAAGTGTCACAAATTGCAGATAATATTTTTACACTTTTAGGTGTGTTTTGAACTTCATCTGTTCCTCTAAGTTGGAATACTGAAGAATAGCATACAACTCGTTAGAATTAAAGGCTTGGCCAATGAGGTGCCTTGTACTTTATGATGATTACCTGTCATTGTCAGCTGCACTGGAGGCGATCTCAGAATCTAAACAAGGCTGTGCTTCCTATTACAAAAGTTTATTCGCCCAGATAGGTCAAAAAATACACAATGATTACCAGTTTCAGCGAAATTAAATCGCCATCTTCAGATCATTTGTAAATAAAAGATTTTTTTACAGGCCCAGTTCATTTCGTTCACTGTTCACAATAAGTGGATACACCTATAGAGACGACATTTCGTAGTACGATCTCTCGTCATAGAACACATTGCGGATCTGGTGAAACGGTTAGGTTCAGCTACTTATACTATCCGGGTTACTGCAAAGTTTGGTGATAAACATATGGGTAAATTAACCTACTATGGCTACTTTCATTGGCTGTTTTCATATGGCATCATGTTTTGCTTTAATTCATCATTAGGAGAAAAAGTATTTATTGTTCAAAAGCGTGTAATCTCAATAATGGCTGGAGCCCACCCAAGATCACTTTCCAGACATTTATGTAAGGAACTCGGGATATTCACAGTACATTCGCAATACATATATTCATTTATGACATTTGTTTTTACTAATCCACCCCAGTTCAAAAATAACAGCGAAGTGCATAGCTACAACACTAGAAGAAAGGATGATCTTCACTATTCTGGCTTAAATCAGACTGGCACGGAAAGGGTGGATTATGCTGCCACAAAATTCTTTGGTCATTTGCCGACTCGCATTGAAAGTCTGGCAAAAATTAAAAGAATTTATGAATGACAGCTCCATCCACCCAATAGATGAATATTTAAATGTGAAGTAGTAACTGTAAAAAAACCGAATGACAGGAACTGAAATTGAGGTTAATAAAGCAAAAGCTGAAATGCTTAACTCCGTTTTCAAACGTGCCTTTACAAAGGAAAACCTAGGAGGAGTGCTTCAATTTAATCCTCGGACCACCAAAAAGATGAATGATATAAGTATTAATGTCAGTGGTGTTGAGAAACGGTTGTAATTGTTAAAACTAAACTAAGCTCCAGGCGCCGACGGAATCTCGGTCACATTCTATACTGAATTTGTGGCTGAGTTAGCCCCTCTTCTAACTATAATCCATTTTAGATTCATTGTACAAAAATCCGTGCCCAGTTCTTGGAAAAGGGCACAAGTCACACACGTCTACAAGAAGGCTTTTAGAAGTGATCCACAAAACTACCGTCCAGTGTCCTTGACATCAGTTTGTTGTAGAATCTTAGAACATATTCTGAGCTGAAACATAATAAGGTGTCTTGAGCAGAATAACCTCCACCATGCCAAGCAAGGTGGATTTCAAAAACCTCGATCATGTGAAATACAACCCGTATTATTCTCACATGACATGCAGAAAGCTTTCAATCAAGGCAATCAGCTAGACACAGTGTTTCTTGATTTTAGAAAAGCAATTGACTCTGTACCGCACCAGTGCTTATTCTCAAAAGTGCGATCATAAGGTGTATCAAGTGAAATTTGTTACTGAGTTGAGGACCGTTTGGCAGGGAGAACACAGCACGTTATCTTGGATGAAGAGTTATCGTCTGATGTAGAAGTAACTTCCGATGTGCCCTGAGGAAGTGTGTTGGGACCCTTGCTTTTCATGTTGTATATTAATGACCTTGCAGACAATATTAATAGTAAAAATCAGGTTTTTTGTAGATGATGCAGTTATCTATAATTTTATACTGTCTGAGAGAAGTGGCATAAATATTCAGTCAGATCTTGATAAGAGTTCAACGTGGTGCAGAGATTGGAATTTGCTCTAAATATCAGAAAAGTAAAATTTTCCAATTTACAAAACGAAAAAATGTGTTATTCTTTGACTATAATATCAGTAATCACTGTTGAAAACAGCCACCTCATACGAATATCTAGGAGTAACACTTTGTAGGGATATGAAATGAAATGTTCACATAGGTTCAGTCGGGGGTAAAGCAGGCGGTAGACTTCGGTTTATTGGTAGAATAGTGGGGGAGTGCAATCGGCCTGCAAAAGGATATTGCTTACAAATCACTCGTGTGACGAGTTCTAGAATATTGCTGAAGTGTGTGGGACCCTTACCACGTAGGACTAACAGGGGATATTGAACGTCAACAGAGAAGGGCAGCTCGCATGGTCACAGGTTTGATTAATATGTGGGAGAGTGTCACAGAGATAGTGAAGGAACTGAGCTGGAAGACTGTTGAAGATAGACTAAACTATCCCGAGAGTCTATTAAAAGTTTCAAGAACCTGCTTTAAATGATTACTCTAGGGGTATACACTACTAGCCACTAAAATTTTACACCATGAAGATGACGTGCTACAGGCGCGAAATTTAACTGACAGGAAGAAGATGCTGTGATATGCAAATGATAAGCTTTTCAGAGCATTCACACAAGGTTGGCGCTGGTGGCGACACCTACAACGTGCTGACATAAGGAAAGTTTCCAACCGATTTCTCATACACAAGCGGCGTTGTCTGGTGAAACGTCGTTGTGATGCCTCGTGTAAGGAGGAGGAATGCGTACCATCACGTTTCCGACTATGGTAAAGGTCGGATTGTAGCCTATCGCGATTGCGGTTTATCGTATCGCGACATTACTGTTCGCGTTGTTCGACATCCAATGACTGTTAACAGAATATGGAATCGGTGGGTTCAGGAGGGTAATACGGAACGCCATGCTGGATCCCAACGGCTTCGTATCACTAGCAGTCGAGATAACAGACATATCATCCGCATGGCTGTAACGGATTGTGTAGCCACGTTACGATCCCTGAGTCAACAGATGGGGATGTTTTCAAGACAACAACCATCTGCACGAACAGTTCGACGACATTTGCAGCAGCATGGACTATCAGCTGGGAGACAATGGCTGCAGGTACCCTCGACGTTGCATCACATACAGGAGCCCCTGTGATGGTGTACTCAACGACCAACCTAGGTGCACGAATGGCAAAACGTCATTTTTTCGGATGAATCCAGGCTCTGTTTACAACATCATGATGGTCGCATCCGTGTTTGGCGACATCGCAGTGAACGCACATTGGAAGCGTGTATTCTTCATCGCCATACTGGCGTATTACCCGGAGTGCTGGTGTGGGGTGCCATTGGTTACACATCTCGGTCACCTCTTGTTCACATTGACGGGACTTTGACGTTACATTTCGGATGTGTTACGACCCGTGGCTCTATCCTCTCACCAATTGAGAACGTCTAATGATGGCCGAGCAACTGGCTCTGCACAATACGCCAGTCACTACTCTATATCAACTGTGGTATCGTGTTGAAGCTGCATGGGCAGCTGTACGTTTACACGCCGTCCAAGCTCTGTTTGACTCAATGCCCAGGAGTATCAAGGTCGTTACTACAGCCAGAGGTGGTTGTTCTGGGTACTGATTTCTCAGGATCTATGCACCCAAATTGCGTGAAAATGTAATCACATGTCAGTTCCAGTATAAGATATTTGCTTCCTTCTTGGTGTAGCAATTTCAATGTCCAGTACTACAACCACCTACAAATCGCTCTCATAAGGATCATGAGGATAAGATTAGAATAATTACTGAATGCACTGAGGCATTCAAATCATCATTCCTCCCATGCTCTCTACGTAAATGGAACAGCAAGAAACCCTAAAAGTGGTACAATTGGGTGTACTCTCTGCCATGGAGCTCATGGCGGTTTGTGGAGAGAAGATACAGAGAAATAAAAATGGATCAATGGTGGGTGACTGCTGTCACATATGCGACCAATAATGTGGCAGAAATCCACGAGATTATTGCTGGGTTAAAGCTAGTTCCGGAAACAGACCACTGCAGAAATTCCTACACGACGGCACTGTAATATCCTCCACACGAGGATAGCTCCTTGCTGCTGAAAGTGTTTTCGTAGATCGACAGACAGAGGACCCGCAGTAGGGTAAAATTGTGTCGTGTGGACGCCGATTTGTTTGTACAGAAAGATCGTTGCGTGAGGAGCAGCCTTCAGATTGAGATCTTCAGTGAGATCGCTGAAGTACTTTTCCGCTTAGATAGGATCAAGTGGCATGTGGATGAGAAACAGATAAGAGGCGGAGGAAGAAGAGGTTTACGACAGTACACTGTGGGCTAACGTCTCGACATGAGCTCCCCCATACGTATGCTGCTGCTTTTGGCGCCAGTTTTCGCTGTCGCAGTTGCCTCGGTGAGTATGCGGCAGCTACGATATCTTCATGCTATCTCCATTGATAACTTACTGCTTAGAGCGGTGTCACAAGGACAAACCGCAGATCACGGGCGAAAGCTTTAGCTAGCTGTTGTGAGTCTGTTTGTTGTGATTTGAGCATATTGTTGAATACACCGAGTTAGACAACTCTCTGGAGCACTATAGTGTTGGAACAATCGACTGTTTTAATAATCGATCGGTCAGTCGATAGTGTTTTCTTTCAGTCGGTTTTTAAGTCGAATGAAGCAACTGAATGAAACCAGTCTCAAGCCATGTGAGATATACGAATGTTTTCACTCACTTACAGTGTATGAGTGGTCTCATTCAGTGTGAGACAACGGATTGAAACAAGTCCCTGTCGGTTGCGGCCATTATATGATGTTTTTCATTCACTCATGGGGTTTGAGAGATTTTATTCACATACTTGTTCAGTCTTTTCGCTTATTGATGAAACGTGATTATATATGACAACTTTTTAAGAGACAAATAAATTATCTTATTTGAAGGAGATGTGAATAAAAAGTATATTTCTAAAAATAAAGCAAATTTAAATTATATGTCTTCACTTACTGAAATAAGAATTTTCGTACTTGTGGCATTACATAAGTTATGTGTACCAAATAAGGCCCACCTAAGGCATAGGAATTTAGCATTCAGTATGTGTAAGTGGTAAGACTCCGAGATCATATGTGCAACATCCTCCAACTATATTCAGTTCAAAAATAAATGAACATTGAAAGTTTATTTAATTAATATCATCACTTTCAAGAAAATGTTTAACTCTTGCAAAAGGGCCTTGTTAGGAGACCTCGTTCCTAATATGGCCCATAGCCACATCTTGTTCATATTAACATTCTAGGGCATATAAATAGGAGGAAAACTGTTTGAATACACTGCAAGAGTTGTAACGTAATTTTATTTTAGAAATTAGTGGAATGAGGTAATACATAGTAGACTTTTATAATTACTTGTTTTTACAAAAACCTCTCAGAACTGTTGGTACTTACTGATTATTAACTCTTCAGATTATTAAATTTATTCAGCAATCAAAATTGTTTTGACAGCAGTACATTTCCTTGTCGTAAAAGGAACAATAGTAATAGTCATTATGTTTTCAATGAACACATGAGTGTAATGAAATTGGTTTTGCTCATTTAAATCATTTTTTACAGGTGGGGAACAGGAAATTTCGCACTTTCCCATTGCGTATCAACCCTACACAATGGTCCTGCACCTAAACACATCAAAAAAAGTTTTACATCATCTCGGTTCCCAAAACTCCTGACGATAGATGTTGACTGTGGATACTGTATCACAGACACAGTCCTTTTGACTGTTCATAGATGTCACTATACCCTCCCAAAAATGTAAACAACTTTACATGAGCAGAGTCTATTAGATGGAGGGGGTCTGACAGCCGATCAGTTCTAGTCATTCCACCAGAAAGGCTACACGGCTCGTATTGTGTAGTTCAACCTTGCCTAGACAGTCAATACTGCGGTTCAATCGCATGCACATGGTGCTTTGTGCCAGGAAGGGCACTCAACAAGGGAAGTGTCCAGGTGTCTCGGAGTGAACCAAAGCAGTGTTGTTCGGACATGGAGGAGGTACAGAGAGACAAGACCTGTCGATGACATGCCTTGCTCAGGCCGCCGAAGGGCTACTACTGAAGTGGATGACCGCTACCTAAGGATTATGGCTCGGAGGAAGCCTGACAGCAACGCCACCATGTTGAATAATGCTTTTCGTGCAGCCACAGGACGTCGTGTTACGACTCAAACTGTGCGCAATAGGCTGCATGATGTGCAACTTCACTGCCGACGTCCATGGCGAGGTCCATCTTCGCAACCACGACCCCATGCAGAGCGGTAAAGGTGGGCTCTACAACATGCCGAATGGACCGCGCAGGATTGGCATCACGTTCTCTTCACCGGTGAGTATGGCATATGCCTTCAGCCAGAGAACCGTTGGAGACGTGTTAGGAGACAAGCCGGTCAGGCTGAATGCCTTAGACACACTGTCCAGCTAGCCAGCGAGTGCAGCAAGGTGGAGGTTCCCTGCTGTTTTTGGGTGGAATTATGGGGGGCCGACTTACGCCGCCGGTGGTCATGGAAGGTGCTGTAACGGCTGTATGATACGTGAATGCCATCCTCTGACCGATAGTGCAACCATATTGGCGAGGCATTCGTCTTCATTGATGACAATTCGCGCCCCCCATCGTGCACATCTTGTGAATGAATTCCTTCAGGATAACGACATCGCTCGATTACAGTGGCCAGCTTGTTCTCCAGAAATGAACCCTGTCGAACACGCCTGGGATAGATTGAAAAGGGCTGTTTATGGACGACATGACCCACCAAACACTCTGACGGATCTACGCCGAATCGCCGTTGATTGGTACAGTCTGGACCAACGGTGCCTTGATGAACTTGTTTATAGTATGCCACAATGAATACAGGCATGCGTCAATGCAAGAGGACGTGCTACTGGGTATTTAAAGGTAACGGTGTGTACAGCAGTCTGGACCACTACCTCTGAAGGTCTCGCTGTATAGTGGTACAACATGCAATGTATAGTTTTCAATGGCAATAAAAAGGGCAGAAATAATGTTTATGTTGATCTCTATTCCAATTTTCTGTACAGTTTCCGGAACTGTCGGAACTGTGGTGGTGCAAAACTTTTTTTGCTGTGTGTATTTCATACATTTTTTGCAAAGTGTCATGTCGAATATCCTGTCTTCACAGCACAAATGACAAAACTAGCCAACCTCTTGCAACACTTTCTTAGCGGCAGAGCTGCTGCTTGCTTGAGTGGAGTCTTTATTTTTGCATTTTTTCTTCTGAATTTTCTTCACTGAGAGTGAAATTTTTTGCGACAAGTATCTTCCTTAGAACCAGTACTTTCGTTGGTGGCGTTTTTCTTTTGATTCTGCGTGGACAGTGTCTTACATGCGACTTGCACCTTGTAATTTAATACCTTCTTCCTTGGTGTTTGGCTTTTTTTCTTCAGATTTGGGGTTTGCAAAATTTCCTTGAAAGAACAATCGAAGCCTTCAGTGTGTCACTATCTTCAAGACTGAAGTCACTTGAACTATCCTTCACTGAATATGCCTCACTTTCTGCTGTACTAGAATCAATGGATCGGCGTCTCTTTTTTTCTGGAAGGCTTTGGGACTGATTGAGTTTCTGGCAGTTTTCTTGTTTCAGGGGCGATTGTCCTGTCCTCTTCTGGGCTAGGACGCTCTGATAGACGAGAGGGAGCAAATGCAGTGTCTGGAATAGCTTCTGGGTCAAAAGGATAAATCCCTATTGCACGGAACCCAGACATGACATTTATTGGGGATGCTGCTTTTGCTGAAGATTTTTTCAAACACACGTCTATTAATTGCTCTGTTTTCTTCCCTTTCTTCCCATTACAGCTGAACTCGTCATCCCGATAACACTCAAACAACTTGAATACTGATTTATCCACGGGTTGCAGCTCATGTGTTGTGTTGCTGGGCAAGCAGTAAAGTCTGATATTGTGCTCTTCAGCAACGTCGCAAATTTCAGGGTCGAAATGTGACTATGCTCGATCAAATATCAAAATAACATCTTTTGCAGGCTTGTATTTGGCAAAATGATATATCCATTTGATGAATGTCGCAGTATTCATTGGGCCCTTACCTGTCATTTCTACTGCTGTCCCATGTGGCAAATAGTCTTCCCATTCTGGCTTGTCTCGCTTTCCTTTGTAAAGTATCATAGGAGGAATAACCTGTCCATTGCATTCCCACATGAGACAATGGTAACATTTTCCCTTGTTGTGGGTCAACAAAGTGCAATCGTTTCTCACCTTCTTCGCTAAAACTTCAGGAGACTAGTTGAGTGAGAGGCGTTATCCCTTTTCATCCATACTGTAGATAAGGTGGGGTTTGTCAAATAACTCCAATTCGGACAAGACCGTTTTCAGTTTCTGAGAATGATCATTTACAATAATCTTGTTTAGCTTTACAGCTCTTCGTGGATTCAAATGTTGCGCCTTCCTTCTTGCATTGTCTGGCTGACTTTGTAGGAAAAGCTTGAGCCACTTGCGTCCAGCCAATCTCTTCGCCTCAAAGGATTCTGCACTCTATCCTTTTCACAATATAGATATACACATTTTCTGAGCACTTTTGCTGTAATTGGATACCCAACTTGAGTGAGTCGAAAAATTCTTTGGCAAAGTTCTCTTTCCTGAGCTTCGTCCAAACAAGTTTTTCGTCCCAAGCTTTTGGTTATTAGTCCAGAACTCATGTGGTTGCACATTGTACCTCGAGGAATCCTGTATGTTTTCGAAGTGGCTCTGACAGGCATCCCTTCAGCAACAGCTTCCATAGCTCATTTTAAATTATCTGCATCCCATGTTACTCTTTTTTTCTGTGGCTCCATCTAAAAATAAACATTTCCAGTAAGGCTGATGTTCCTGAATTAGGGCTGTAAAACTGTGATTATACATTTTTAAAGTACCATACTTCAATTACAGCTACTAAAAATTATTGATCTAAATGCAGAACACCCTGTCACAAAGGTTACCAAGAAAGAATTTAAAACGTTTTCTTTTGACATTTCTTGCAACAACCAACTAATAGCTCAGTAAAAATGTATAAAATAATTTAGATTTAATTTAGAGATAGTAAATACGTGTTACATGAGGTTTCCCTGGATATGCTAAAATTAAATGTGCGTTGTCGTTATGCACAGCTCTATACAACAGGGTGCCTAATGAGGCCTGCCCAGGCTTTGTTGGGAACAACCAGTTTGAAATGCTTCTGCATTTATTGTTTAAAAATAAACTTATTATTATGAGTATAATGCCACTATCTTAAAATAGCACAATTTTCTGTTCATAAATACTTATTTAGTTGTAAAAATGCTTCATAGCCGAAACGATTGCTTAAAATGATATGTACTGGGCCTTGTTTGGTACATTTACCTTATTAATTTTTGGTTGGTTTTCAAAGTTTAATATCTGGTACTGCACTGTAAATTTGTGTGTGTATTAATGAACAATCACTTTTTAACACATTTTTGTTAGGTAGGTTTCTTGTCTGTAAAGATATTAGTATGATAAGGTCTAAATATTTTCTGTCCCAATATTTAAAAATAATCTATTATCCACCATTCTAATGTCTAATTCAGTTATCAGAATGATATTTAATTAGGCTTATAATCCTTAACTTCTGACTACTACATAAGACGGCGTACATGCACCATTGAAAACAAAGACTCAAGAGAGATAACAATGCTGCACATTGGTTTATATATTATATTCAAAACAAAACGCAGCTCTGTTGTCTTCCTTGGATTCCCTTTGTACTACTTTGCGTCACTTTATTTCAAATATCTACTCTTTGTAAAGTTTTAGCTAACTATTACTTCGAAATACAACTACCGTTGTTTGGCTGTTGAGTCATTCGTATTACAGAATTTAATCTAATATTCGTTTCTGAATACCCACTCTCTAAAGAGCGGTTACAAACCTCATCAAAATGTTTTAAATCAATTGAAAAATTTCACACACACAAGACTAACAACCAGAAAATAACTATTTAAATACAAGCTTTTTGATATAACACGGCTTTAAAACGGTCTAATAAATATTAAATAATCTCTCCTAGCCTCCATACAGAGCCCTAAACCATACAGGTAGTCCTGAAAATGTGAGCTTCTGAATTTTTAATAGCTTTGACACTGCCTGTAAAACTGAAAACGTTGCGCGTACATTGTATGTAGTTGGTGACGTAGTTTACTGTACAAAATATTTACCTTCCACACAATAAATGGCTAAATATTCAAATTAATCTGAATTTGTGGACGTAGTCACAGTTTGCCTATAAAATGGAAAGCAAACTGTCGTTGAAACGAGGCAAGATTGATTTCTTGTTCATTTATTCTTAGGGCAACCATTGCGCTCACCTTTGCACCCCAAACTCGCCGAGTCTCCCAGTCTCTCAGTTGCATTCGTATCATTGGGTTGCACAATATGCGAACAAATGTTTAATATGGAATTCGTGTGAGAAGTGGAGAAATATCCAGAGCTACAAAATTACAGATTGAAAAGTTATTCAAGGAATAAGGTGACAGAGAGAGCATGGCATGAAGTAGCCAAGGAGGTTAATCCATCAGTTAAGTTCATTATCAGGAATTAAAAATGTTAACACAAAATAAATACGCACGAGGTGTCAGAAAGTAGTTGGCTAAATAATTCCTTACTTCATAAGCAGTAGGATGAGGATGCAGTGTAATGTCTTTCCTTAGCTGTATTCTCATTGTTGGAGTTTCCGAATTGTTTCATTGTTGTTCACCTCAACAGTATTGGTAGAGCACTTGCCCGCGAAAGGCAAAGGTCCCGAGTTCGAGTCTCGGTCGGGCACACAGTTTTAATCTGCCAGGAAGTTTCATTGGATATCATGTTTACGAATGAAATTATTTTATGATGTCATCACTCTTTCCATATCTCGAGAATGAATAGGACTCCTCAGTAGTTGGAACTTCTCTGTCCGCATTCCAAATACGCATTCCGCAGATTTTCTTCCTCTGATTAATCTATAACAATAAATTCTCTTCACATTCTCGAGTGTTCTTTATGGGTCCGCTCCCATCAAGTAGCGTGAAAATGGAAACGCTTCGTCTGCTACGAAGTAATAACGGAAATCATTTTCGTTTTCATCATCTGGTAATATCGAAGGCAATGACAAGCTACTCTTCCATTTGTGGAAGAGTGGGAAGGGGAAAATTCAGCCATTTTGTAAGGACACAATTTTCAGTAATTTATTTCAGCTCAAATATTTCTCAACATTTTTCAGTCAGAGCACAGAACAGTTGCTACCACTTAACCTTTGGAAAATACCCTGCACAACATTATCCATGATCACTTTTCCAACACCCGTCTGTTTCACATTTGGCTCAAAGTTGCCCCCAACCTTCCTGTGTAATGATGCAAGAGCTTGGCACCCAGCGACGTCGCCATCTGGCTCGGATACGCTTCAAACAGCAACTGTCGACATGTGAAAAAAAGGCCTGAGCTCAGAAGTTCGCGCGAGGTGTGATGTGGGTTAATGACGTCACACTGATAACAAATTTCACCACAATTCCTAACAACGCCACCACGAACGTGTTAAACGATGTGAAGGTCGTGACACCCATCTAATTCACATATCACCTCCCCCCCCCACCCCCACCCTATTTTGACGTCTCTGCGATGGAGGTCGAATCTTGAAGTCAACCGTTGAAATCGTGCGGTTTATTTACAGGTGACCGCGGAAAACATTTCAGACACAGCAACACTTAGAATCGACATGAAAAGGCCTCAGAGGATGGCATAAAGAGCATCAATAACACTCTTTCCCTTGGGGCGTTGGTTTCCAGACGTTTCGCAGTCTAAAACGACAGTGCGGAGTGCAGTGAGCAGCAAGACGACGTTCTTGACAGTTATCGGCACTGCTGGCACCTTTTGGACGATTCAATCCATCTCTAAGGACATCATGGGCCAGCAGTCCCATTGAACGTGATTTCCCTCCTTTTGATTGCAGTGCGACCTTAATTTTTGTTTTGGTGTACACGGTGGAACCAATAGGGACCGTTCGAAACTACTGGACGGAATTTGTGCACGATCCGAAGCAGCGAAGGGCGCTGATGCTTTTTCAGCCCTCGTTTTCGGTCCCTTCTGTGGCGTGATCACAGAAGGGTGCGACATTGACACATGCGCGAATAAAACACGCAGCACAGCACCACACTGGATGCCACCTGCACGTCTGTGTTGTGCCCTTGTATAATGTCCCTGTTCAGAGATTACCTATGGCAGAGAGTGCCTAGGCAGCCCCTTGCCATCCCTCCGAGTACGCATGCCGACTAGCAGGCACAAGAGCAGCAGCATAGTCTGCCTGCAGGCATCTAGGACTCTCGTCTGGGCTGCTTTCGTACAGGTACATTTTTGGAGTGCTCAGTAAACTTGGGCAGGTGGCACCGAAGGTGCAGCTAAGCTGGGTGATTTTGGCGAGACCCTTTGTCAATTTTTTTTTTCCAAGTTTGTCTCTATGTCGCACCTCCCTGTCGTCACGTCACAGGATGACAGTAAAAGCATATGAACCCGTTGCTGCTTCGTATCGAATTCAAATGTCGTTGAATGGTTTTAAATGGTCCCTAGCGGTTCCACCGTGTACATCAGAGCAAAAATTGCGGTCGCACTGCACTCGGAATGGGTGCAAATCACGTTCAGTGAGGTGCTCGCCCACGTTGTCCTTAGAGAAGGCTGAATCGTCCGCGGGGAGTCAGCAGTGTCGAAGGTTGCCAAGAACGCCCCACTCTTTCTCATCGCTCTGCGAACTGTCGTTTTCGACCCCGAAATGTGTAAGAATCGACGCCCCAACCGGCCGGCCGCGGTGGCCGAGCGGTTCTAGGCGCCTCAGTCCGGAACCATTCGGCTTCTACGGTCGCAGGTTCGAATCCTGCCTCGGGCATGGATGTGTGTGATGTCGTTATGTTGGTAAGGTTTACGTAGTTCTAAGGCTAGGGGACTGATGACCTCAGATGCTAAGTCCCATAGTCCTTAGAGCCAAGGACAGCTCCGAGCCAGATGCCCATAGCACGCATTCCAAAACCACCGCCATTTAAGATTTCAGTGGTGTCAAGCGAGAGCTCATTGGGCAGGGTGGATGTCTATCGTACTTTATAATGAAAGTTGTTTCTGCCTCGCTGATTCACGTATGATGGTTAGAAGGAGGACAGTTGAAGGCATGCAACCAACCTGTCTGCGTGCTAGACACACCCGAGGTAGGTGTATACCAGGAGTTGTGGTCTGGGGTGCGATTTGATTTCGTATGACAGCAGGAGCAGTCTCGTAGTTACCTCACGCACCCTACTGCAAAATTTGTTCGTCAGCTTGGTGATTCGCCTTGTGCTCCCATTCATGGACAGCATTCCAACTGGTGAAAAGCATAGCGCTCGCCCACATAGCGCCGTTGCAGCCCAACGAGCTCTACAAAGTACCGACTTGTTGCCTTGGCCTTCTCGAACACCAGATCTGTCTCCAGTCGAGCATATATGGGACATCATTGGACGACAACTCGAGGAGCATCTGCAAACAGCATTAACCACCCATTTATTGACCGACCAAGTACAACAGGCAGAGATCCATCCCACAGGCTGTCATCTGGCACCTCTACAACACACTGTTTGCTTGCTTGGAACATTCTGACAGTTACACTGGTTATTAATGTACCTGCATTTCTCATTTGAAATGTATTACCTCGCGCTTACATTAACCTATGATCTTGTAATGTTAATCACTTACATATGTTACCTAGACAAATGCGTTCCTATAGTATATCCATTTGAATCTTCTCACTGTATTCGAGCCTTGGTCGCTCTCTACAGTTTTTACCTCCTCATTTCTTGTTCTATGCCGGCCGAAGTGGCCGAGCGGTTCTAGGCGCAGCCGACACGGTAACTCAGCGTTAATGGATCAACAACGAATTGAGATGGGTGTCTTTCGACGTCCGCTCCGGGGAAAAAAAAAACCTCTGAAGTTAAGTCCCATACTGCTCAGAGCCATTTTTTCTTGTTCTATATACCCATCTAATCTTCAGCATTATTTTATAGCACCACATTTCAAAAACTTCTATTCGCGTCTTGTCTTTCCTGCAAATCGTCCACATCTCATTTCATTCAAGGCTACTCTGCAAACAAAACTCTAGTATGTCTTGTGCACTGCATTTTGCGCTTTCCCTTGGAGTGATAATCTGAGGGGTATAATTAATTTTCGACGCCTCTGAAATCAACTGTGGAACTGGTTTCTTATTTGTTAAAGAAAGGTAAGGCTACTTTTCGTGTGTAATATTCCTTTGGAGTGCTAGCAGCACTGTTGTCTCAATGTTATTCATTGTGGCCGCAGACGTCGATAAGCTTCCGTGATAAGTGAATGACGAAATAGCTCTGAGATTTCGCGACAACTGACAAGACTCTAAAACTTACATTTTTGGGACAAATTAAATGATCAGTTTTGATACGTGCCATGCCGTAAGAAATAAATTTTACAGGTGACAAAAAAATTTATTACATCGCAGAGAATTGATGGTTAGCCACTCATAATTAAACGATCGGTAGCCTACTTGATACTTGGCGTGATTCATCATTAATTGCAAAGTAAAACTTTTCGCGTTATTAAAATTATTATGGATGTGACACATTTTTGGAATTTATAGATCTAAAATTATATCCTTTTGCGATTAATTTTTTTTAGTCACTAAAATGATCTATAAGTTAGGAAATAAAGCAGTAAAAAACTACAAAAGTTATTTTTATTTATACAGGCATAGCAATAACGTTAGACTGACAGATGCTGAAAAAGTGTGTAACAGGAAATAATCAAAATTGAGAATACAGAGGGTTATAAACAAAAACAACCAGTCGTAAAAATTCTTTCGCTAATCTTGCTCGAAAGTGATAATGCAGAGAACTAATTCTAAGCGCACGTTCTCGCATATGGCATTCTGTGAAACCAAACAATGCTGTAAAAAGCGCTGCGTTTACCTATCGTCGATTAGCTAAGAAGACTGACGTGGGCAATTTGCTTCGACAACAATTGGAAAATGCCTCGTAGCCAACATGACAACAATACATCGAAGAAGGCAATAAAGAAAGTCGGCACAGCACACAAGTGCAGTTTTCTGCCGCCTTTTCACACTCGGTATAGCAGCGTGGTCACTGTTATGACAGCGTTTGACGCTTATTTCCGGTCACGATCAATGGACCATCCTGAATATTCAGAGTTACACATTGCTGACGTTGTATCAGTGTGTGGACAGCCTGCAATAGTGCAGATTTTGAAGACACCTTCAAATGCCAATACTAATAGTAAAGCATTATTGGATTTAGATAACACTAATTTGCCAAGGCAAAGCATAACATTCAAAGTTGGCAACATAGCCTTGCCGAAGCAGATTATCCAAATCTAATAAGTGCTTTACTAGCAGTCTTGCCCATTGAAAGTTTCTTCAAAGTCCACATTCAGAGTTATATCAATATTGTTGTTTTAGTTCTTGGTCTGAAGAATGGTCTGATGCTGTTCTTTTCGCTAACCTATCCTGTGCAGGTCTCTTCATCTCTGCATTATTACTACAATGTGCATCCATTTGGACCTCTTAAGATTTTGTCTCCCAGTATAATTTTTGCCGTACATACTACCCTTCATTACAAAAGTGATGAATCTTTCATGCCTCAGCATATGTCATATCAACCAATCACTTCTTCGGTTAATTTATGCCTAAAATTGAGTACATCTTTATTAGTTGTCAAGTATTCTTATGTAACATCACAAGGCTTCTATTTGGTTCTTCCCTGTATTGCTCAGCACCTATGTTTCACTTCAATTCTGAGCTGCACTCTATGCATACACCTTCACAAAATACTTCCAATAAAATTTATGTTTGACATTAACATGTTTCACTTTTTCAGGAAAGATTTTCTCGGTTTGGTCATTGTCAATTATGTTGCGGCCCAAATAGCAAAACCTGTCTACTATTTTTAGCATCTCTTTGCAAATCTAGTTTAGTGTCTCATTTCCAAATCTAATCCCCCTATGTCACATGACGTAATCTGGCTGTTTGGTCAGTCTCATTTTACTTCTGTTGACTTTCATCTTATAACCTCTCATAAGGCAGTATCTAACCCACTCAACTGATCTTTTAAGCCATTTGCTATACTAATAGAGGCTGATAACCTCAGCCATTTGGTTTCATAGGAACTTACCTACCTGTACTAATAGAATTACATTGCCATTAGCAAATCTTAAAACTTTTTATTTCTTCCCCCTAAAATTTAATTCCTTTTCCCAATTTCCCCTTAGTTTTCTATACTGCTTCCTCTGTGCACAAACTGATTAACGTGACACATAGGTACACTCCTCAACTACCATCTTTCTTTCATGTACTTCGCCGGCCGCTGTGCCCGAGTGGTTATAGGTGCTTCAGTCTGGAACCCTGCAACCGCTATGGTCGCAGGTTTGATTCCTGCCTCGGGCATGGCTGTGTGTGATGTCCTTAGGTTAGTTAGGTTTAAGTAGTTCTAAATTCTATGGGACTGATGACCTCAGATGTTAAGTCCCATAGTGCTCAGAGCGTTCATGTCTCTCAACTCCAATAACTGCAGAAAGAGGAAGGAATATTATGGATTTAGTTCCACCTTGATGGTTAGGTTAGTGTTGTTTAATGTCCCGTCGACAACGAGTTCATTAGAGATGGAGCGCAAGCTCGGGTTAGGGAAGGATGGGGAAGGAAATCGGCTGTGCCCTTTCAAAGGAACCATCCCGGCATTTGCCTGAAACGATTTAGGGAAATCATGGAAAACCTAAATCAGGATGGCTGGAGACGGGATTGAACCGTCGTCCTCCCGAATGCGAGTCCAGTGTGGTAACCACTGCGCCACCTCGCTCGGTTCCACCTTGATGGCAAGGTCATTAGAGATAGAGCAAGTGACTGGAAAGGGGAAGGTTGGAGAAGGAAATTGGCGTGCCCTTTCAAAGCACCCATCCCAGCATTTGTCTTATGTAACCAGGACAATCGAGTAAAATGTAAATCTAAATGCCGTGGTGTGGATTTGAACTACTGTCCTGCCAAGTTCACATCCAATATCATACCACTATGCCACCTTGCTTGATTTATCTTGTTTCTATGAAAGTTGTAGACAACCTTTTGCCCCCTGTGTTTTGCACAAGGTAATATCAGAATTTCAAAAAGCTTGTTCCAGGCACTACTATTAAAAAGTTATTTTTTTTTTTTTTTTTTTTGGATTGGCTGAAACTACAAGTGTGTGTCTGTCTTTCTTCTATCATCTAATACAAGTTGTTGGGTTGTATTGCCAAACATGTTCTTCCATTTTTCCAGAGCCCAAAGTGATCTTCTCCCACCAGATCAACTTCTAAATAATTTGTGCTATAGTGCAAGTCATGTACAGATTGCTGTCCTAGTGGATGTGTATTATCTGTATGTACCCCAGAAAATACTGATGCTGTGCAAGCAAGAGTGATCAGGAGTCCATATCATTTGGTTCAAAAGAGTGCCTCAGCATTGGATCTGAGATCTCGGAACATGCTCAGAATACTCCGTGGCCTTCAATTTCATCCTTACAAGCTTCAGATTGTTCAAGAACTAAAATCTAATAATTCTGTATTGCTTGTATAATGGAAATCTGTTGCTTAAAATCAGTTAGGTGCTAACTTCACTGAAAATTTTTGAGTGTCAGCTGAAGCCTATTTTCACCTAAGTGGATACATGAAGAGTTTGCCTGCACATCTGAAAAGGTAGTGTAGATTGCTGACTTGTAGAGGACCTAGAATTTTTTTATGGTACTACCAAGGATTGTTCCATGGCGGGAGGACTGTTAAGGGGTGCACTCAGCCCTGTGATGCCAATTGAGGAGCTACTTGAATGAGAAGTAGCAGCTCACACATCTGGTAAATAGGCAAAATGGCCGTGAGAGCAGTGTGCTGATCACACGTCCCTTTGTACTTCATTCACATGACACCTCACTGCAGAAGGTGACATGGCTGCTAATTGTCATCCCTTAGTCTTCAAGGCCTGGACGAGGAGCTCGGATACATGACTAAGCAGAACATATTTTACTGGGCACAAACAGATCCTGCTGCACTTCAATAGTGTCTGTGACAGTGCTAAAGTTACTGTATGGAGTGCAGCAAAAAAATGGTTGGCTCAAATGGCTCTGAGCACTATGGGACTTAACATCTGAGATCATCAGTCCCCTAGAACTTAGAACTATTTAAACCTAACTAACCTAAGTACATCACACACAACCATATGGCCAAGGCTGGATTTGAACCTGCAACTGTAGTGGTCACGCGGTTCCAGACTGAAGCGCCTAGAACCGCACGGCCACACCGGCCGGCTGGAGTGCAGCAACACATCATGTCATGGGCTGCAGGCCTTCAGATCTTTGAAGATGAAGGAGGCTCTGCTGTCATAGTGATGTCTCAACATTGCGAAGTGACATGAAATGGAATGAGAATGTGAGGACTGTGGTAGGGAAGGCAACTGGTGGACTTCAGTTTATTGGGAGAATTTGAGTAAAGTGTGGTTAATCTGTAAAGGAGACCACATATAGGACACTGGTGCGACCTACTCTTGAGTACTGCTCAAGTGTTTGGGATCTGCACGAGGTTGTCTTGAGAGAAGACATTGAGGCAATTCACAGGCAAGCTCCTAGATTTATTATCAGTAGGTTTGATCAGCATGTAGGTGTTACCGATATACTTCAGAACCACGAGTGGGAGTCTTTGGAAGGAAGAAGACATTCATTTCGAAGAACGCTACTGAGAAAGTTTAGAGAAATGGCGTTTGAAGTTCACTGCAGAATGATCCTACTGTCACCAACATTTCGCGTAGGGAACCATAAAGATAAGATATGAGGAATTAGGGCCTCATACAAAGGCATATAGACACTTGTTTTTCCTTCACTCTATCTGAGAGAGGAACAGGAAAGGAAACAACTATTTGTAAAGAGTACCCTCTGCCATGCCCCATATGGTGGCTTGCAGAGTATGTATGTAGATGTAGATGTAGATGTATCCCATTTTGTCTACTTCATTTGCTGTATTTTTCATTTATTCTCCAAGGCTGTTGGTGTGACAATTTTCAGCACCAAGAACTTAAATATTTCTCTTATAAACTGAAACTTCTTTTCCTCGCAGCAATATAAAGGTAACTGAATCGTCAAAGAGACTGGTATAGGAATTCATATTCAAATAGGCCTTCAGAGATTTATAAACAGGCAGAATACAGTGTTGCAGTCACAATGCCTATATAAGCCAACAAGTGTCTGGCACAGTTGTTAGATCGATTATTGCTGAATACCGCTGCCAGAAAAAAATCCTGTGAGAATGGGGCCAATGACATCTGAAGAGATTTATTCAATCTGACAGAAATGCAACCCTTTCACAAATTGCTGCAGATTTCAATGCTGGGCCTTCAACAGGTGCCAACATGCGAACCATTCAACGAAACATCAATGAAATGAGCTTTCGGAGCTGAAGACCTACTTGTGTACCCTTGATGACTGCACAACACAAAGTTTAATACCTTGCCTGGGCCTGTCAACACTGACATTGGACTGTTGATGACAGGAAACATGTTGCCTTGTCGGACGAGTCTCGATTCAAATTGTACCAAGCGGATGGATGTGTACAGGTATGGAGACAATCTCAAGAATCCATAGACCCTGCATATCAGCAAGGGACTGTTCCAAGCTGGTGGAGGCTCTGTAATGGTGTGGGATGTGTGCAATTGGAGGGATGTGTGACCCCTGATGCATCTAGATACGACTCTGACAGGTGACATGTACGTAAGCATCCTGTCCGATCACCTGCATTCATTTGTATCCATTGTGCATTCCAATGAACTTGGGCTATTCCAGCAGGAGAATGCAACACACTACATCCAGAATTGCTACTGAGTGACTCCAGGAACACTCTCCTGAGTTTAAACACCTCGGCTGCCCACCAAAGTTCCCAAACGTGAACATTATTGAGCATATGTGGGACACCTTGCAACTTGCTGTTCAGAAGAGATCTCCACCCCTCTCATACTCTAACTGATTTATGGACAGCCCTGCAGGATTCATGGTGTCAGTTCCCTCCAGCACTACTTCAGACATTAATCCACTCCATGCCAAGTCATGTTGCAGCACTTCTGTGTATTCACGGGGGCCCTACTCAATATTAGGCAGGTGTACCAGTTTCCTTGGCTCTTCAGTGCAAATTGTGACAAGAAAAATGCTTCAATTTATATTTTTTGCCAAATTTTTCGTCCAGTGTCAGCATTATTTCATTCATCAAAGCCAACTCTCCATATTCTGTAGAATTCCTTTCCCCTGTTTGAGCTAGTAACTGCTCCCCTTGAAACTCTCAATGATGTCTGCTTGTTTTGATATATGCAGTAGCCAATTCCATAATTTCCTACACTTTTTAAAGTTACACTACCTCTATTTACTAGATGTAAATATGATTGTAATTTACAGTAATGCTGGTAATTATTTTATGTGTAACCATGTAATCTACCTTGTACCAGTGTTCAGTGCAAACTCATATTGTAACAGAGGAAGAAAGGGCTAGGCATTATTGCCTACAAATGTAGTAATTGCCAGAGAGTCAATTCCTGAATTTCTCTGAAATCTGTTACTGCAAATTAATGGTAATTTTACTTTTACATTTCAGAGTGAAAATACTGTAACAGTGCCAGTAGGCAGTGGGTCAGTGGTGGGTCTTCATGTGACTTCGATTACCGGAAAGCAATATTACAGTTTTAGGAGAATACCTTATGCTGTACCCCCAGTTGGGAGTCTCAGATTCCAGGTGGGTTACTTTATTTGCATGAATGTTAATTTATTTAATTGTTGTACAGCTTGTTGTGCAGGCTGATTTTTGTTTAACATGTTAAGAATGCTCGTATATCTTTGTTTCACTGCAGACAAAACAAGATTAAAAACACACTAGCTAGAGACAATTGGGACAGTGTCTACCACTTAAAAGGTACAAATAATAAATGGGATGAATTCTATTCATTTCTCTTGAGGCATTTTAATTTTTGTTGTCCAATTAAAACAAAACCAATTCTCAGTTATTGTGGAAAAAGAGTTAAGTCGAAACTCCCAGCTAAAGTAGTCAATTATGTACATTTTTCTGCTACTAGTCAAATTCAGTTATTTTATTTCACAACACTGAAACACATTTCAAGCGTGTTTTGCTTATCATCAGGCATTTAAGCATACAGCTATTACTTAAAGATAAAATATCTTAGTCTGACTTCACATAGAACTGTTTTGTTTACTGCTGCTGCAGTGGCTGCTGGAGTACAGCTCCATACCAGCAGAAGACAACATTGTACAAGAATTTCTGGCACAGCTGCTACCCCTAAATACACCAGTAGCCACTCCAGCAGCAGAACAAGTGAACAGAACAGTTCTAGTTAAATTTATACTAAGGCATTTTGTCTTTAAATAACAGTGGTATGCATAAACAACTGACAATGAGTGAAACATGCTTGAAACACATTTCAGTGTGTTAAATTAAACATAAAATAATATGTGTGACAGGTAGTAGAAAAATACAGATCATTATTCCACATAGTCACAGTTCCAGCAATGCTGATGAACAGTGCTGTTTTTCTGGGGGAACGCTGGAGGATGTGTACCCCTAAACTTTTTCGTCAACAAAGTAACTTTTTTACGATGTTGAGAACTTGGAAGAGTGCCAAAGATTTATTTCATGGACGTAATTTTTTTATTTCATTTTTTTGTGTTGGTAATTGTAATGCAAATGATAGCATTACAGTTTTTGGTGGAAAAAGCGATGTCATTGACTGTTCAAGCATTTCGAAGCTGCGGCCGATACCATTTTTTTTGTAGTTCGATGTTGATGACGTCATGGCTAAAAGCAGACGGGTGGTATCCCATGCTTCAGTTATAAGTAATTTTTACTACATTATATCCAATGTCGGAGTACCCTCAAACTTTTGTTTAGAAAAAAAGCATTGCTGATAGAGCTTAGTGCCTTTTTCAATAAAAACAATCTCCTCACAGAAATCCAATGTAGATTTTGAAAATATTATAATACCATGACAGATGTCACAAAATTTTTGCAAGTCAGCAGCTATCTAGGTGAAGGAAAGCATACTGGAGGCACATTTTTAGATCTCTTAAAGACAGTTGACCTCTTTACCCGTACACTTCTCTTGCACATACTGAGTGTGCGCAATATCACACACATAATTTTTGAACATAGAAAGAAACTTCCACATGGGAAAAATATATTAAAAACAAAGATTCCAAGACTTACCAAGCGGGAAAGTGCCGGTAGACAGGCACAATAAAAAAACACACAAACACACACACAGAAATTCTAGCTTTCACAACTGACGGTTGCTTCTTCAGGAAAGAGGGAAGGAAAGGGAAAGACGAAAGGATGTGGGTTTTAAGGGAGAGGGTAAGGAGTCATTCCAATCCCGGGAGCGGAAAGACTTACCTTAGGGGGAAAAAAGGACAGGTGTACACTCGCACACACACATATATCCATCCGCACATACACAGACACAAGCACATATATATATATATATTAAAAACAAAGATTCCAAGACTTACCAAGCGGGAAAGCGCCGGCAGACAGGCACATGAACAAAACACACAAACACACACACAGAATTACGAGCTTTCGCAACTTGCAGTTGCTTCGTCAGGAAAGAGGGAAGGAGAGGGAAAAATGAAAGGATGTGGGTTTTAAGGGAGAGGGTAAGGAGTCATTCCAATCCCGGGAGCGGAAAGACTTCCCTTAGGGGAAAAAAGGACAGGTGTACACTCGCACACACACACACACACACACACACACACATCCATCCGCACATATATATATATATACACACACACTCCTGGAAATTGAAATAAGAACACCGTGAATTCATTGTCCCAGGAAGGGGAAACTTTATTGACACATTCCTGGGGTCAGATACATCACATGATCACACTGACAGAACCACAGGCACATAGACACAGGCAACAGAACATGCACAATGTTAGCACTAGTACAGTGTATATCCACCTTTCGCAGCAATGCAGGCTGCTATTCTCCCATGGAGACGATCGTAGAGATGCTGGATGTAGTCCTGTGGAATGGCTTGCCATGCCATTTCCACCTGGCGCCTCAGTTGGACCAGCGTTCGTGCTGGACGTGCAGACCGCGTGAGACGACGCTTCATCCAGTCCCAAACATGCTCAATGGGGGACAGATTAGGAGATCTTGCTGGCCAGGGTAGTTGACTTACACCTTCTAGAGCACGTTGGGTGGCACGGGATACATGTGGACGTGCATTGTCCTGTTGGAACAGCAAGTTCCCTTGCCGGTCTAGGAATGGTAGAACAATGGGTTCGATGACGGTTTGGATATACCGTGTACTATTCAGTGTCCCCTCGACGATCACCAGAGGTGTACGGCCAGTGTAGGAGATCGCTCCCCACACCATGATGCCGGGTGTTGGCCCTGTGTGCCTCGGTCGTATGCAGTCCTGATTGTGGCGCTCACCTGCACGGCACCAAACAAGCATACGACCATCTTTGGCACCAAGGCAGAAGCGACTCTCATCGCTGAAGACGACACGTCTCCATTCATCCCTCCATTCATGCCTGTCGCGACACCAGACACAACTGGAGGCGAGCTGCACGATGTTGGGGCGTGAGCGGAAGACGGCCTAACGGTGTGCGGGACCGTAGCCCAGCTTCATGGAGACGGTTGCGAATGGTCCTCGCTGATACCCCAAGAGCAACAGTGTCTCTAATTTGCTGGGAAGTGGCGGTGCGGTCCCCTAAGGCATTGCGTAGGATCCTACGGTCTTGGCGTGCATCCGTGCGTCGCTGCGGTCCGGTCCCAGGTCGACGGGCACGTGCACCTTCCGCCGACCACTGGCGACAACATCGATGTACTGTGGAGACCTCACGCCCCACGTGTTGAGCAATTCGGCGGTACGTCCACCCGGCCTCCCGCATGCCCACTATACACCCTCGCTCAAAGTCCGTCAACTGCACATACGGTTCACGTCCACGCTATCGTGGCATGCTACCAGTGTTAAAGACTGCGATGGAGCTCCGTATGCCATGGCAAACTGGCTGACACTGACGGCGATGGTGCACAAATGCTGCGCAGCTAGCGCCATTCGACGGCCAACACCGCGGTTCCTGGTGTGTCCGCTGTGCCGTGCGTGTGATCATTGCTTGTACAGCCCTCTCGCAGTGTCCGGAGCAAGTATGGTGGGTCTGACACACCGGTGTCAATGTGTTCTTTTTTCCATTTCCAGGAGAGTGTATATATATATATATATATATATATATATATATATATATATATATATATATATATATATATATATATATATATATATACCCAAAGATGTTGTAACTTACCAAACGAAAACATTGGTATGTGGATAGAGACAATAAAAAACACACAAACACATACACAAATTTCTAGCTTTCGCAACCCAAGGTTGCTTCATCAGGAAAGAGAGAAGGAGAGGGAAAGATGAAAGGATGTGGGTTTTAAGAGAGAGGGTCAGGAGTCATTCCAATCCAGGGAGCGGAAAGACTTCCCTTAGGGGGAAAAAGGACAGATATACACTCACACACACACACATATCAATCCGCACATATACAGAGACAGACAGACAGGCAGACAGTGGCAAATCTGCACCCTAGACGTCATCTGCATCGTAGAGACACACCTCTTGCCAACCAAGCGATTCAGCATGTGCAGTTACTCTGCCCAGAGGTTCAACTGCCAAGGCCACCCAGGTGATGTATGTGACACCTTTGTGAAACAGAGGATTTGCCACTGAACTGTTGAGATGTCAAACTCAGTTGAGATGCTAAACTTGGTATGGTCGAGGCTGCATGGAGAGAGTTAAAAGTAAGGAATCAAGTACTGGCAGTAGTTTCAGAGTATACGTGGTACTAAGAAAACTTCAATGTACAGGACCTTCAGCGATTGGTAGGCATCAGGCAGTGGTTTGTAGTAGCTGAGGATCTGAATTCCAAACGTGGGAACTGAGGTTTGTGTTCTACCCTTCCCTTTCTTATTGTTGCTACAGCCCATGACGATGAAGTATTTTCAAAAGATTCGAGAGGAGTAAGATTTACAATGATGGGTACAGACCAGAAGAATACACTCAGTCATGAGTAGGAATATAGCACAAAATCAATCAGCCACATAAACCAGAGTTTGTAAGGTATGTTGACTCATGAAAGGAGAAAATAATGAAAAAATATTTGGGCCTAAGCTTACGATTTGGGGACCGACCCATGAACCCGAACCACACTGGGTACACACCAGCAGAAATGTTTTGACACAACAAAATGCATAAAGTTCATAATCATATATCAGTAAGCTCAATCATGTGTAAAGAGTAATTATAGGAAGCATTTATCCTCAATCAATAGTTGCCCTGTCTCCCTGACTACACACATAGAGTCACGATGACCAGGGGTACCCAAAACAGAATTAAGCATGAGTTTGCCCACAACTCAAGTACCAATGAGATACAATAATGCAGTACTTAGGATAAATACAGGTAATCAGACTCATAAATAGCTTTGAATAATGACATAATTGAGTAGCTTGAGGACCAAAATAGGTGTTTGAAATCAGAAATGTATACAGCTTTTTATACTGTCTGTACTTGGAAATGTCTTCCACGTCATTATTTAAAGTTACGTAATGTATTGGGAAGTTAATCCCCCTACTTGAAAAAACATACATTTGTTTGGAATAATGCAATCCATGGCAGTCACAACTTTTCTGAACAAATAGTTTCATGGATTCCACATACAGAATAATTTCTTGGCTAACAATTTAAAAATTTCAGTCACAACACTGATGTAGTTGTCAGATGCTTGAGTACATTAGGCAGCACCTATGATCTCTTGTAAGTCAACTGGACTGGCAAGGCTGCAGCCACACAGGAGTGTGGGAATGGATTCACCCTCATCTTCCAGTTTCCTGCATAGATTTCTCATCACACACTCCAACAGATAGCTTACTTCCTGTCTAGCATTCACATAAAATTCTGCAACATTGTTTTGTGTGTTAAATATGCTATTCAATACCTCCGTCACACACATGACGAATGCTCTGTCAATTTATATTGAAAAAACAAATATATAGTGCTGACGTCAAAATGGCTTAAAAAGAATTCACATATGAAACTTCAATAAACAGTGCTAAATGCAATGAAAAAATGAACTAGTAAGGTGATATAAAAAGCCATACTAAGATACTATTCCTTATTGTTTTGTACATATGAATAAAATGAGTCTTCATTCGGTTTACCAGAACACCCAAGACTTTACTCAGAAGAGTTCATGACAGATTTAATTATTCTTTGCAAAGTACATAGGAATAATAATAATAATAATAATAATAATAATAATATTTAGCACTAATATATTCTAAGATAATAATATTTATTTCTAGATATTTAATGGCATTGTCCCATTTCAAAATTGTAAAAGGATCTACTCATTTAGTCTCTTGGCGTACATGTATCACATTCTAAAGCACAAATCTATTACAAAACAGAATTATATAGTTGTATGAACTTGCAAATATAGTATGGCATAGATTTGAACTCTGTCAATAGATAAGGCAGAACTTTAGAAATCACATCATCTTACATACTACATTCCTGACAAACAAAAAAGAATTATGTAGTTGTATGAACCTGCAAACATTGTGTATATTTTCTTCTAGACTAGGGATCACTATGCATCCATGTCTGAAGGTTTTGTCTTCTATACTAAAAGTTAGCAGTACTTGAGATTTTAACAATTTGCTTTGCTTACCAGTAGCCTCCTCTATCTTTACATCTACAATGGACATTTCCACAGAATTCCTACTTTACTTGATCTTGTCTCTAAATTGTTCAGATATATCACAAATCAGGCTATGTGTATCAATCAGACAGTTATCTTCCCACTGGTCAGTCTTAATTGTAATGTAAGGGCATCCAAAATCTGATTTATCTTCTTTGTTGTCAGACACCTCATGCAAAAGATCACTTTCAATTTCATCAAATGCTACATCTACACTGTCTTCACTGGGTTTAATCAACTTAACAGGTATCATAGCATTACTTTGGTTACTCATGTTGTCAGGTAAAGATTGAACACAATGAATAGAATCCATGGCACAACTAACATCACTTGTTACAGAAGGGACACAAAAACACAAGTCTTGAATCACATTGTACCAATGTCAGGGTATTATGCATGTCACTGATGAATAAGATGATGGGTTGAAGCGGAAGCTTTCTCATAGAGGCTTTCTGACCTCCTTTTGATGTATGTGATGATTGATGGTTCTCCTAGAAGTCCTTAATATGTGTGTATTGGGTGTCCCAGGCTGCAACTGCAGTGGTTCAGAGAATCCTATTTTTTAAGTCCTGTAGTTTCATCAGATGGAATTTAGTTTTGGCAGTAATATTATAACTTTTCTAATTAGTTGGAAGTTGGTGAGGTCTCTGTGGATAAGATACTCCAGTACTTTTTCCTAGAAAACAAAGGAGTGAAATGGATCTATAGCTTTGGGGAAGGATGGGGTTCTTATTGAGGTACAGTAAGATTATAACTTTTCTAATTAGTTGGGAAGAAGCATACTAGAACTAAGATAAGATGTAATAATATCCAGATAATGCACCTCACTAATCTGAAAAGTATGGTATCTAATAACATCACATCAATTAAAACTCCCCAGACCACCAAAGCTTTCAATAGAACCATACACCAATGACATACCAAAATTGGCAGGTAGTGAAGTAGCATTTTATGCCAATGACACACTGGTCTATAAGAGCAACAGCAACATCACATTCATTGCCAGAAAGTTACAAGAACACTTTGATGAGATCACCAGTTGCTGTACAATCTGGGAGATAAAGATAAACCCTGAGAAGAGTGTAGCAGTAAGGTTCACACAAAAAGTGACCCCCACCTCCCCATCCAAACTGACAGATTTCTATGCGTGGCCGAATGCTTGAATCGAGTGACTTGGCAGTCTATTTTGGCATTCAGCTAGATAGATGCTTAACTTTTGGTAAGTCATTAAATAGGCCCATTACCAACTTTATGTGCTCCTCAAGTATGGATGGCTACTGACTGAGACAAGCTATGACTGTACAAAGCTGTCATCCTTCCAATGATGCTATATGGCTCTGAAGTAAGGTCCATGTCAGCAGCTCTCATCTGATGAAACTTCAGGACTTAAAAAATAGGATTCTCTGAACCACTGCAGTTGCAGCCTGGGACACCCAATACACACATATCAAGGACTTCTAGGAGAACCATCAATCATCACATACATCAAAAGGAGGTCAGAAAGCCTATATGAGAAAGCTTCCGCTTCAACCCACCATCTTATTCATCAGTGACATGCGTAATACCCTGACAATTCAGATTAAAGATCAGCCTCTCATTGACCAGACAATTTAGCATGTAAAATATTACAGAAAAACAGTCATACATAAAACAATAATCCAGACAAACAAAAAACTGCCATTTGCAAACATCATTCACCCAGGCTATAAGTCAAATGGGCAAAGGCCAGTTGTGTTTCTGTGAGATAAATATAGATACAGATGGACAGTGAAGGCTGTAAATTCCTTCGTCTACTCTTGGATGGCAGTGTTTGAGGGGAAAACCATGTTAATTATGTACACAGGGAAGTAAGCAGAGCTTTGAACTTATTTAGCCTCTGTCCAAAATTGTATTCAATAAAATGATAAAAACATTGTAGGCCTAATGTGGGTCAGTTATGGGAGCTGTGGGGATGTCTTCCTGATATGCACTTGAATAGAATATTGTTGCTACAGAAGAGAGTTGTTAGGCTGATACATTGTCTGGGATACAGGGAAACCCATCATGATGCCCTTTCCAAAAAATAATTGTCTTTCTATACACTCTTATATACATAGACTTATCACATTTTTTGGAACCCATCAGGGTGACAAATCCAAATTTTATGATGTGCATAATCACAACAGAAGAAAGAAGCACAGCTATTACAGACAGAGAACAGAATTTAAAGTACCAGAGCACTACAGAATGAGATTTTCACTCTGCAGTGGATTGTGCTCTGATATGAAACTTCCTGGCAGATTAAAACTGTGTGCTGGGCCGAAACTTGAACTTTGGACCTTTGCCTTTCATGGGCAAGTGCTCTACCATCTGATCTATCCAAGCATGACTCACAACCCATCCTCACAGCTTAAATTCTGCCAATACCTCATCTCCTACCTTCCAAACTTCACAGAAGCTCTTCTGTGAACCTTGCCTGAACTAGCACTCCTGGAAGAAAGGATATTGCAGAGACATGGCTTAACCACAGCCTGACGGATGTTTCCAGAGAGAGATTTTCATTCAGCAGTGGAGTGTGGGCTGATATGAAACTTCCTAGCACATTAAAACTGTGTTCTAAGCCATATCTTCGTAATATCCTTTCTTCGAGAAATTCTGCAGGGTTCACAGAAGAGCTTCTGTGAAGTTTGGGAGCTAGGAGACGATGTACTGGCAGAATTGAAGCTGTGAGGATGGGACATGAGTTGTGCTTGGGTAGCTCAGATAGTATAGCACTTGCCTGCGAAAGGCAAAGGTCGCAAGTTTGAGTCTCGGCCCTGCACACAGTTTTGATCTGCCAGGAAGTTTCATATCAGTGCTCACTCTGCTGCAGAGTGAAAATTTCATTCTGGAAACATCCTCCAGGCTGTGGTTAAGCCATGTCTCCACAATATCCTTTCTTCCAGCAGTGCTAGTTCTGCAAGGTTCCCAGAAGAGCTTCTGTGAAGTTTGGTAGGTAGGAGACGAGGTATTGGCAGAATTGAAGCTGTGAGGATGGGTCATGTCATGTTTAGGTAACTCAGATGGTAGAGCACTTGTCCACAATAGGCAAAGGTCCCGAGTTTGAGCCTTGACCCAGCACTCAGTTTTAATTGGCCAGGAAGTTTCATATCGGAGAACTGTCCATATATTTGTGGCCAATGCAGTATAAAAAATTGCCAGAAGCAATAAGAGTATATACCAGGGATCTATTTTAAACAAATTTGAATTTCTTGTAAAAAATGTCTGTATACATTGAAAGGATTCTCAGCTGTGTATATTATATATTAACTTTGTAATAAGTATTTGATGTACTATACCTTTGTAACAAAATGACATTTACAATAGCTATCATTTGATGACTACAAGGAAAAAGAAATATAAATAAAATTAAAAAAATGTTTATCATAATCTGCAAAAACTTAAAAATATATGGAGATAGAAAAAGCTATTAACTACCAGAAAATGCCAAAATGTTGATGATAAGGTTTTATCATCAAAAAGATTAATAAATAAGAAAGGTAGAAATGGTTTAAGTAGCTGGGGCTGTTCTAAGATAAAACTGAAAAGTCATGTTGGCCCTGAGGCTGGGGGGAGAGGCCAGCATGACAAGTCAGGTAAAAAATGGCGGTAGATACAATTTGAAAGCCTTAAAAATTAAAACTGCCAGAAATAACAGTCAGCAAGTTAGATATACAGTAGGAGAAATAGTCCAAAATTAGAAGCACGGGGAGCAGTGACACAGGAAAATGAAGGAGCAAACTGTAGAGAACAAGCCTAAGAAGGGGCAAATGGTAGAAAACAAGCCTAAAAATAAAGACAAGAGAACACGAAAAATATGAAAGTGTGGCAAAACAGAGAAAGTCAATTTAAAAAAGAAAATAATTATGGAGGAGAAGTTGATGATAGAAAACTAATTGTGGTGTGGGCGAGGGGAGAACAGAATGTGTGTTGGCAGAAATAAGGCAACTGCTATTGGTTGAAGACGAAAGGGTGGATGGATGGCAGGAACAAGAAATTTGCTTTGAACAAATTATGAGATGTTGCTTGTTGTGGGAAGAAACAGTCATACTATTAGCCAGGTAGGCACCACAATTATGACTACTATATTCAACAGTGTGCATCACAACAATTACTTGAGAATAAATGTGTAACTAATGGGGAGATATTGAATAGGATTTGGGGGGGGGGGGGGGAGGGGGGCAGGGAGAGGAATTCGTGGCATAGCTTGTATAGAAGCAGGGATCGGTTGGTAGGGCATGTTCTGTGGCATCAAGGGATCACCAATTTAGTATTGGCAGTAGGGTATAAATTATAGAGAGAGACCAAGATATGAAAACACTAAGCAGATTCAGAAGGATGTAGGTTGCCTGGAAATGAAGAAGCTCGCACAGGATAGAGTAACATAGAGAGCTGCATCAAAATCAAACTAGTCTCTTGACTTAAGACCACAACGACAACAACAAATGTGTTCAGTATGTAAATTCTTGCAGTTTGAGAGATAGAAGAGAAGACATTTTTAAATCCTTAACACCAAAGCTGCTATTCATTTAATGGCTGAGTAATTTTGAGCTTTGCCAATTTGGACAAGCAACTTATTACAGTACAAGTGATAGGATTAAATGTAGGTAATAGAGGAATCACTAATAAAATCGTTCATATGGCAACTACTTATGTATTGTACAACACTTGGTCGAAGGCAGTGTGGTATCAGGATGTGGGCATCCAAGAGTGCATGAAAATTGGTGAAAAGAGAACAACAGAACAACATAAAAAAAGTGGCTGTAGTTTGTTCCAGAAATTTACTGTTGTAGGGTAGAAGTGCTGCCTGTGAAGCTATCAAAAAGACTGAGGGACATATTTCTTGAGAGAGGGAAGCACAAGGCACATTTGATAAGGTTGGGAGCTGGTTGCGATGAGAGCAAGTGGTTGGTCCTGGCTCAGCCTCCCCAACCCAACCCATGCTCTGGCCTGAATGTCAACATTTACAGTTCTCTGATTGGCTGCAGGAGGCTTTTCCAGAACCTTTATCAGCAGCACTACCCTAAGCATTACCTCATCACCGTTACTGTGGGGATTGTATACATGTGAGCAAGGTGAGGGTTGGCCATGATATCGGGTGGTAGCCAGTAGTGAGCCAGTCTTAGCTCTTTTATAGAACACAATTCAGCTGTTTGAAGAAAAAAGGTCTGGAAAACTAAAATATTGAATAAAATTAAGCTTTTCTCACTCAGTATGTCTGTTCGCCATACATAGGAGCATGACTGCTTTTAGGATATGTTTGCTATGGACAGATCTATTTACATCATCCCACTTAAATGTATGTTTTATCCAACACAATAAAGAATAACATATGGAAATGTTGCTTGTAAGAAGAGAGTTGATCAGAAAAAGGAAAAGGTAGCATATGGAGGAAGAAAATAAATGATGATTTGTACACATAGGCAGATAAGACAACAAAAACAATACACAACAGGACTGATGCTCATTACAAGACTGAGAATGAGTAGATAATGATGAAAATTTTCAGGTACATAAACCAAGAATTGCAGAAATAAATATATGGATAAAGATGGGATATTATGTAAACCCATGTCTTATACTAACCAATCAAGTGCTTTAGCCACTAAGCCACCTTGGTAAAGCAGTTCACAGAACTGCATGAATTACCCTGCCTCCCTTCATCAATCCAAATTCTCACTATCATTCCAGTCTACTCTAAATTCCTCCTAACACATGAATGGAATTGCTGAGGCTGTCCATAGCCCCTCAGCATCAAACATAAATGAAGGATCCAGCCTTAAACCCAGGTGCAGGTACTTGTACAAATGAAATGGCATAATTTCAGAGACTTTACAGGTCTCATAGTGATGGCTTAGTGGTTAATGCATCTGCCTAGTAAGCAGGAGACCCAGCTTTGATACCTAGCCTTGGATCAAATTTTCACTCGCTGCTTCAGTCTACATACATAAAATCATGTCTGTATGAGACCAGATGCACCCATAGTCTAGGGGTATCGTCTTTGATTCATAATGAAAAACGTCTTCGGTCCCGGGTTTGATCCCCGCCACTGCATAAATTTTGATAAATAATCAGCATTCGCGGCCGAAAACTTCCGGCATAAGAAGTCAGCCTCATTCTGCCTACGGCCTTGTCAAAGAGGGCGGAAGAGCGGATAGAGGTTCAGGGCACTCTCTTGTCCTAGGGGTGGGAAATTGCCCCTAAAGGCAGAAGAATCAGCAATGATCAACAACATGAGGATGCAGAAGGCAATGGAAACCACTGCATTAAAGACACGTAATGTGTATCCACAGGACATGTGGCCTGTAGTTGAAGAAGTGTCATGATGATCTCTCCATTGGCAAAAGTTTCCGGAATAGCCCCCATTCGGATCTCCGGGAGGGAACTGCCAAGGGGGAGGTTACCATGAGAAAAAGATTGAATAATCAACAAAAGGATAACATTCTATGAGTCGGGGTGTGGAATGTCAGAAGCTTGAACGTGGTTGGGAAACTAGAAAATCTGAAAAGGGAAATGCAAAGGCTCAATCTAGATATAGTAGGGGTCAGTGAAGTGAAGTGGAAGGAAGACAAGGATTTCTGGTCAGATGAGTATCGGGTAATATCAACAGCAGCAGAAAATGGTATAACATGTGTAGGATTCGTTATGAATAGGAAGGTAGGGCAGAGGGTGTGTTACTGTGAACAGTTCAGTGACCGGGTTGTTCTAATCAAAATCGACAGCAGACCAACACCGACAACGATAGTTCAGATATACATGCCGACGTCGCAAGCTGAAGATGAGCAGATAGAGAAAGTGTATGAGGATATTGAAAGGGTAAAGCAGAATGTAAAGGGGGACGAAAATGTAATAGTCATGGGTGACTGGAATGCAGTTGTAGGGGAAGGAGTAGAAGAAAAGGTTACAGGAGATTATGGGCTTGGGACAAGGAATGAAAGAGGAGGAAGACTAATTGAGTTCTGTAACAAGTTTCAGCTAGTAATAGTTAATACCCTGCTCAAGAATCACAAGAGGAGGAGGTATACTTGGAAAACGCCGGGAGATAAGGGAAGATTTCAATTACATTACATCATGGTCAGACAGAGATTCCGAAATCAGATATTGGATTGTAAGGCGTACCCAGGAGCAGATATAGACTCAGATCACAATATAGTAGTGATGAAGAGTAGGCTGAAGTTCAAGACATTAGTCAGGAAGAATCAATATGCAAAGAAGTGGGATACGGAAGTTCTAAGGAATGACGAGATACGTTTGAAGTTCTCTAACTCTATAGATACAGCAATAAGGAATAGCACAGTAGGCAGTACAGTTGAAGAGGAATGGATGTCTCTAAAAAGGGCCATCACAGAAGTTGGGAAGGAAAACATAGGTACAAAGAAGGTAGCTGCGAAGAAACCATGGGTAACAGAAGAAATACTTCAGTTGATTGATGAAAGGAGGAAGTACAAACAAGTTCCGGGAAAATCAGGAATACAGAAATACAAGTCGCTGAGGAATGAAATAAATAAGAAGTGCAGGGAAGCTAAGACGAAATGGCTGCAGGAAAAATGTGAAGACATCGAAAAACATATGATACTCGGAAGGACAGACTCAGCATACAGGAAAGACAAAACAACCTTTGGTGACATTAAAAGCAACGGTGGTAACATTAAGAGTGCAATGGGAATTCCACTGTTAAATGCAGAGGAGAGAGCAGATAGGTGGAAAGAATACATTGAAAGCCTCTATGAGGGTGAAGATTTGTCTGATGTGATAGAAGAAGAAACAGGAGTCAATTTAGAAGAGATAGGGGATCCAGTATTAGAATCGGAATTTAAAAGAGCTTTGGAGGACTTACGGTCAAATAAGGCAGAAGGGATAGATAACATTCCATCAGAATTTCTAAAATCATTAGAGGAAGTGGCAACAAAACGACTATTCACGTTGGTGTGTAGAATATATAAGTCTGGCGACATACCATCTGACTTTCAGAAAAGCATCATCCACGCAATTCCGAAGATGGCAAGAGCTGACAAGTGCGAGAATTATCGCACAATCAGCTTAACAGCTCATGCATCGAAGCTGCTTACAAGAATAATATACAGAAGAATGGAAAAGAAAATTGAGAATGCGCTAGGTGACGATCAGTTTGGCTTTAGGAAAAGTAAAGGCACGAGAGAGGCAATTCTGACGTTATGGCTAATAATGGAAGCAAAGCTAAAGAAAAATCAAGGCACGTTCATAGGATTTGTCGACCTGGAAAATGCGTTCGACAATATAAAATGGTGCAAGCTGTTCGAGATACTGAAAAATGTAGGGGTAAGCTATAGGGAGAGACGGTTCATATAAAATATGTACAACAACCAAGAGGGAATAATAAGAGTGGACAATCAAGAACGAAGTGCTCGTATTAAGAAGGGTGTAAGACAAGGCTGTAGCCTTTTGCCCCTACTCTTCAATCTGTACACCGAGGAAGCAATGATGGAAATAAAAGAAAGGTTCAGGAGTGGAATTAAAATACAAGGTGAAAGGATATCAATGATACGATTCGCTGATGACATTGCTATCCTGAGTGAAAGTGAAGAAGAATTAAATGATCTGCTGAACGGAATGAACAGTCTAATGAGTACACAGTATGGTTTGAGAGTAAATTGGAGAAAGACGAAGGTAATGAGAAGTAGTAGAAATGAGAACAGCGAGAAACTTAACATCAGGATTGATGGTCACGAAGTCAATGAAGTTAAGGAATTCTGCTACCTAGGCAGTAAAATAACCAATGATGGACGGAGCAAGGAAGACATCAATAGCAGACTCGCTATGGCAAAAAAAGGCATTTCTGGCCAAGAGAAGTCTACTAATATCAAATACCGGCCTTAATTTGAGGACTGTGGGAAAACCGGAACAGAAGAGAATCGAAGCATTTGAGATGTGGTGCTATAGACGAATGTTGAAAATTAAGTGGACTGATAAGGTAAGGAATGAGGAGGTTCTACGCAGAATCGGAGAGGAAAGGAATATGTGGAAAACACTGATGAGGAGAAGGGACAGGATGATAGGACATCTGCTAAGACATGAGGGAATGACTTCCATGGTACTAGAGGGAGCTGTAGAGGGCAAAAACTGTAAAGGAAGACAGAGATTGGAATACGTGAAGAAAAAAAAAAAAGAAAGAAAAAAAAGAAAAAAGAGAGAGAGAGAGAGAGAGAGAGAGACCAGTAAAGTCTCTGAAATTGCATAATTTCATTGGTGAAAGCTGGTATTGATCTGAATTAAATTTTGGATAGAGAATAAAGAGGTTATTCAAACAAAGACTAACAACTTCAAGGAATTACAGGCAAAAACAATTGACAAAAGCTGAAAATACCTTATCAGAATAAAAGAGGAAAACATCTGTGAATGGATAAGAATTTCTGAGAGGAGACAGACAAGCTATCAACTCAACTGCACCTTGTGGTTCTTCTGGTTCTTCTGTATGGGAGAGAATGAACCTAGGTAATGCTTTTTATTTTGAATGAAGTGAATAAAATTACTGTGAAGTTGTCTTGATCACAGCACAATACAAACAATACAAATAGTTCATCGCATAACAGAAATGAGTAAAACTGCAAGACAGTTCCATTTGAACACATTTTTTTCTAAACCATAGACATGTTTTTGACTTAAATTGCTACCATAGATTCGTTAACCGTCTTTTACAGCCACCAATAAAATAGCTAGAAAGTAGATAATAATTGAGTCACCATGGAAATGCATACACATGACACTTTTTTTTGCTGATCAATGTGTTTCTTTGTTTAGCTGCCAATTGATACATATTTTGCATCAAGAATCTAGACTGGTATACCTGTCAAGTGTACTTGATAGGTGAAATGGAGCAACAAAACTGTGCAGGCAAGCATGGCAGTAGGGCCATCTGGAGGAGAACTGAAATATGATTTTTTCTATGTAAAACTTCAGACTGGACTACATGTTCAAGTTGCCCATGCAAGTTTCAAGACTAGGGCTCTCAGCATATGAGATGTTCGAAAGAGCATTGTGGTTTGGTTTTTATTGTGCTAATTTGTAGTCCAGTTAGTAATATCCTTTTGTTTTGAGTTAGTGTGTTCATTTGAAAATGTGGCAAATCATTAAGGAACACCACCACTAAGGAATTCATTGACCTTTATGGATCAGAACATTTTTTTAATTAAAAAGGAAGTAGTATCACTGTTGAGGAAACCAAGATGCTACTTCCATAAAATTGGTGAAAAAGGCAAGTAACAAGCCTACTGTGGTTAATATCTATTCTTCAGTTGAAACCATGGTTACAGCTGAAGTTGAATACCTCTCAGGAGTACCATAGCATACATGGATTGGAGCCATATTTAGTGGAGGTATACATTTCCAGGTAAATCTGTCCAGACAGAAGTGAGAGGCAAACCAGAAAATGTGTAGAACCCTTTAGGATGGCACTGTATCAGGGTGAAGATGGCATAATTGCCAAGGTGTGTGATGTGGTACATAATGTATCAATTTGAATTTTAATTCACAGCCATTTCAGTAGCCCATTTCAGTAGCAGAATTTGAAGATTCATAACCTGTATGTGCTGAAGATAATCATTATGGCAGTAAACAGTAACAAAACATGTAATACAGAAATACATGATCACAACACTAGAGGTAGAGAGAGACCCCACATCATATCTCATATAACAACACTTTATGAGAAAAGCCCTCACAATGCAGGCATAAAACTACTGAATTGCTTTCATCCTAATATCTCCAAATTGCCCATTACAAAACTAAAAGTGAAATTAAGATTATGGCTCCTAAACAATCCTGTATATTCAATAGATGAGTTTCTAGATTTAGTACACTCATATGATGGAAGACCATCTATCTAAAAATATACTCCTGGAAATGGAAAAAAGAACACATTGACAACGGTGTGTCAGACCCACCATACTTGCTCCGGATACTGCGAGAGGGCTGTACAAGCAATGATCACACGCACGGCACAGCGGACACACCAGGAACCCCGGTGTTGGCCGTCGAATGGCGCTAGCTGCGCAGCATTTCTGAACCGCCGCAGTCAGTGTCAGCCAGTTTTCCATGGCATACGGAGCTCCATCGCAGTCTTTAACACTGGTAGCATGCCGTGACAGCGTGGACGTGAACCGTATGTGCAGTTGACGGACTTTGAGCGAGGGCGTATAGTGGGCATGCGGGAGGCCGGGTGGACGTACCGCCGAATTGCTCAACACGTGGGGCGTGAGGTCTCCACAGTACATCGATGTTGTCGCCAGTGGTCGGCAGAAGGTGCACGTGCCCCTCGACCTGGGACCTGACCGCAGCGACGCACGGATGCACGCCAAGACCGTAGGATCCTAGGCAGTGCCGTAGGGGACTGCACCGCCACTTCCCAGCAAATTAGGGACACTGTTGCTCCTGGGGTATCGGCGAGGACCATTCGCAACCGTCTCCATGAAGCTGGGCTACGGTCCTGCACACCGTTAGGCCGTCTTCCGCTCACGCCCCAACATCGTGCAGCCCGCCTCCAGTGGTGTCGCGACAGGCGTGAATGGAGTGACGAATGGAGACGTGTCGTCTTCAGCGATGAGAGTCGCTTCTGCCTTCCTGCCAATGATGCTCGTATGCGTGTTTGGTGCCGTGCAGGTGAGCGCCACAATCAGGACTGCATACGACCGAGGCACACAGGGCCAACACCCGGCATCATGGTGTGGGGAGCGATCTCCTACACTGGCCGTACACCTCTGGTGATCGTCGAGGGGACACTGAATAGTGCACGGTACATCCAAACCGTCATCGAACCCATCGTTCTACCATTCCTAGACCGGCAAGGGAACTTGCTGTTCCAACAGGACAATGCACGTCTGCATGTATCCCGTGCCACCCAACGTGCTCTAGAAGGTGTAGGTCAACTACCCTGGCCAGCAAGATCTCCGGATCTGTCCCCCATTGAGCATGTTTGGGACTGGATGAAGCGTCGTCTCACGCGGTCTGCACGTCCAGCACGAACGCTGGTCCAACTGAGGCGCCAGGTGGAAATGACATGGCAAGCCGTTCCACAGGACTACATCCAGCATCTCTACAATCGTCTCCATGGGAGAATAGCAGCCTGCATTGCTGCGAAAGGTGGATATACACTGTACTAGTGCCGACATTGTGCATACTCTGTTGCCTGTGTCTATGTGCCTGTGGTTCTGTCAGTGTGATCATGTGATGTATATGACCCCAGGAATGTGTCAATAAAGTTTCCCCTTCCTGGGACAATGAATTCACGGTGTTCTTATTTCAATTTCCAGGAGTGTATAAGTAATCTCACATCTTAGACTGTGTCACAAACTGTAAATATTTGAATGTCAGATAGATTCCTTAATCTAAGTATGGCAATAACAATTTTTTATGTATAGTTCATGTATGTAACTCGGTTCTCTCAACTAAATTTAGAAAAAGTTATGTAGATAAAAGTGCCAGACAATATTATGTAACCCTAGTAAGTAAGGCTCTGACTTATCCAGAAGACTGGAACAAAAAAAACTTTTTTTGTAATCAGTTGATATTGGATCAAAATAAATAAATAAATAAATAAATATCATTGTTCTGCTAAAATATTTAATTTCTGACAGAAATTTAGCCATTAACAGATCCTGGATGGATCAGACAGGTGTCACTTGATATTATGGTTTCACTGCAGGACATCTTTTGTTGGATGATGGTGTTGATTGGTGCAGTGAAAAATGAGCATCAGAGTATTATTCCAAGAGAAACACTTGCTTAACCTGGCTGATAGACACAGAGTTTCTCTTGCCATTAATCAAAAAGTCAGTTGTCTTATCTTGTCTTGCTGGTACATGATGTGGTCTAGTATGTGGTGGTGTGAGTGTGGGTCTGACACTATCTTTGCATAGCGTGACATGGGTGCACCACTTCAACTCTTTATGGACGTTTGCTGCATGCCATGTCATGATGCTGGTTGTGGTCGCATGTGTCAGATCTCATCCCTCAGATGTGCAGTGAATTGTGGTGATTGTGATATGTCCCACTGAAAGGCATCCAGATTGACAAACTCAGCTGACAGTCATAGGATTTCCCCATAGACCAGTTCAACAGGGGATGCATTGAGTTCTGGCTTGCTTATGGTGTGGAGGCCAAGCAGAACTAATGGCAGGGGTTGTCCACTTCAGCTTGTGACACACGAGGGCAGCTTTGAGGAACCAGTGCTACGTCTAGACCATGCCATTGCTGGCTGGATGGTAACTTGCTGTTAAGTGATGTGGCACACTGCAAAAATTGTTCAGCTGTGTAAACAAATTGAACTTGAATTGGCATCATCTTGTCAGTTGATATGTGCAGTAGGCATCCAAAGCGACAACACAGATGGACATTAAAACAATAGCTAGCACCTTGGTGGAGATATTATCTATAAGAATAGCTGTGACCAGCATCGGAATCTATCAACAACAGTTAGCAAATATCGTCGACCTCCTGATGGTGGTAGGCATCCCATAACATCAGTATGTACATGGGTGAGCCTCCTGATTGTGTCGGGGAATTTGCCTACTGGTGTGTGAACATGATATGAAATTTTGCTGCTTTGACAATTCACGCATCCATGAGGCCACTGACAGCAGTCCTTTTGTATCCCAGGCCACACATAATGATTAGATATGAGTGTCATCATCACTGTTATTCTGGGATGACATAAATCATGGAGGCTATGAAATACTTCTTTGTGCAGCTCTGCTGGAATGAATAAGAGAGCTTTTCTCTTGGAGGTGTCCCAATATAGCTTTGTGGTTGTCTCTGGTATGTCAGTGAGTGTCAGCTGCAGGCTGTAGTACTGTTTAAGGCAATACTGTTTAGTATTGTTTAGGCACACTTGGAATTTTTAGTCAAACTGTTGTGCTTGAGCCAGACATGCAAGATCAGTTAGTGATGGCACTGGTGCATGACAAACAGTCTGCCACAACAGTGTTCAGTCCTGAGAAATGTTTAATGTCAGTGGAAAATTGGGCAATAAATTCCATCTGATTGAACTACTTCAGAGAGCATTTATCATTTCAAAGAGCATTTGTCATTGCTCTGATGGAAGGTGGAGGTCAGAGGTTTGTGGTCTGTGTAGATTGTGAATATTCTTGCCTCCAGCTGCAGTCGGAAATATTTCACAGATGTGTAGATTGCCAACATTTCCCAGTAGTATGTGCTCCATTGTTACTAAGCAGGAGACAGTTTATGAGAGTATTCTAGGAGAAGAAAGCAAGGTGCTGCCAGGCTTCACTGCAGTGCTGCACCAATGGCTACCTGGCTAGCATTAACCATTAGCACAAGGGTGCATCTAAAGCAGGATGAGTGAGAAGCATGGCCTCAGCAGTGCTCCTCTTGGCAGCCTTGAAGGCATCTGTCATCATCTGCAATCACTGCACAGATACCCTTCCTTTTGTTTTTGGATTGGCCAGAGCTGCTGTAAGTTGTTCTTGAAGTTCTGCAGCATATGGCAGATGGCAGTGGTAGAAATTGAGCACTCCAAGTAACCTACATAATTCTTTGGCTGTCTCTGGACCAGAAATGTTCAAAATAGAACTTCATTTGGTGTGATTCCATTGACGAAATAAGATGGGTCGAAACCGTTATATCTAGTTATCCAAACAAGCACTTAGAGATCTTCAAAACAATGCCATATGTGTCAGGGTGCTCAAAACTTTCAGTAAGATGCTGTTCATGTTTCTCTGGTGCTGCTGAGAAGACAACTATGTCATCAAAGTATGCAAAATAACATGGTACTTCCCATAACACTGAGTCAATGAATCATTGCCATGTTAGTGTGGCATTTGTCAGGCTGAAAGTCATGACTAAGCTTTCAAACATACAAAAAGGCTTTATATTGGCCATCTTTGGAGTGTCTTTCTCATCAACCAGGGTCTGCATGTTTGCTTTGGGACAATCTATCAAGCTAAATACCTGTTTTCCACACAATGCATGATTATAGTCTTGTAGCAGACAGAGGCACTGGGTAATGGTCTGCAATCATTCTCATCTTTAAATCATGGTGCTAGCAACGTGGATACCACACACTTTTATTTTTAGGGACTAAAACAAATGTGATGACTATGACCATTTAGGCAGGCAGATGATCCCCTTGGTTAGCATAGTGTCAATCTCTTACTTAGCAGTTGCATACTGGTCAGGAGGTAATTGTCTGTGCCTGTATGAAATTCGCGGGACTGCCATCGTATCACAATGTACCTGTTGCAGAGCCTCCATCACACTCTTGAGAGCAGGGAACTAAGTGAGCAACTTGGCATACCCTTTTCCTGTGGCATGGGTCACCTTGGCATCAAATGAGGCAGCGTGACAGTGGAACCCAGTGGTGGACAGTGTGGTCACGGTTCCCATAGCCGAGCATTTTTTACGTTGGGCATCAAATGGTAATGCGCTGAGAGGCCTGTGCCAATGATTATGAAGTTCCATACCAAAGCAAGCCTCAGTCCCATGTCCAGTTCCAAGTGCTGCATTCTGTATGTTATGTCACTATAGCAGAGCTGTTAGTGGCTGACAGTTGAAATACGGTGGCCGGACAGTACATATCATCCTGCACTTTGGCAACATATTGATGATCCAAGTGAGTAATTACTAAAACAAAATTTGTGGACATCATACCAGCAACAAGGAAGCTCACATCAATGTCTGCAAATTATAGTGCAGGGTTGTGAGGCCAGAATGATGATAGTTGTACCCCCAGTCTTGAGATGCAGGTACATCCATCTCTGACATATTCTTGTTATTGAATGAGACATTCTTGAATGCGTAAAATGTATTCTCGATGACAAATCATGTCAGGGTCACCACTGGTGTGAGTCTTGCGGTATGGGAGGCTTGAGACTTTAATTTCATGTTCTTATTGTGGAATAATTTTGTGCAGGTGTCTACTGAATTTAATACATTTTATATGTGTAGTAAGAGTGCTTTTAAATTGCAGCAATCACAAGGAAACATGAAAATACAATTAACATAAGCTGGAGAAAACAATTCATTGATAGATGCTAAGAGCAAGAGTCTCAGAAAGTAGTCAGTAATGGAAAAGTCTAAAATATATCTCTTAAAACCATAGAACATCTGTGACAATACCACAGAGTTGGCTCCTAGTGGCCAGTGCACAAACTTAGTTGACACGTAGGAAGCAACCTGCTGATTGTGCGATGACAGCTGAATGACTGCCAGTTGCCACAGCTCCATGTATGCATAAGTTATTAAGATCTTAAATAATTCTTTCATCAGTGTTCACAATTACCCATCTTTTCTTCACCATCAACCCCATATTACGTTTTGACTGTTTCTGCCTAAGACTTTACTTGGTAGCAGTTGTCTTAATTGTCTTCCATCATGGAAAGACTAAATCATGTATTTAAGCAATGGAAAATCTGGATGGAAAATGAGAATGACTATATGCAGAGATGTTGAGACCACCACCATCTACTCCAGCCTGGTCACAAACATCACCTATTCTATCAGAGGTAGGACTGTGTGTGTGTGTGTGTGTGTGTGTGTGTGTGTGTGTGTTTTCTAATTCCGATAAAGGCCTTTTTGGCCAAAAGTTTACTCATTTATCAGTCTTTTTGTTTTGCCTGTCTGTGACTCAACATGACCACTAGTAGTAATCTATCCTTTTCATAATAAATCATGTATTTGTCACTCTCATCACTGCAATGAAAATTCTGGACCTTGGATGTAGGCCTGCTTGAATTTGTGTGAATTTCTTGATACTAGCCAGATGAGAATAAAGACTCTTATTTACTTTGCTGCTTTATACAAGAATTCAGAGCTTGGAATGAATACTCTTGTAATGCATTAGTATGTAAATGACTGAAATCGTTTTCATTGTGTCAAAATTTTCAGGATCCAGTGCCTTTTGTTTTAAATGAAACAGTAGATGCTACTAAGATCTCTCCATTTTGCACACAAGAGCTAATTGCTGGAATAACATATGGACAAGAGGACTGTCTGTATCTCAATGTATATACTCAGAAGGTGAGTGCAAAACAGTACACATATAATACTCCAAATTAGTTTGAGCAGGCAAAGTTGAGGTGTTTTGTGGTAATTCGGACTGCAGCAACTGTTTCATAGGTAACTCCATTTAAAAAAAGTCGAAAGTATTCTCATAGTCAGGACTATTTTACCAGAAACATAACAACAGCAGAGAGAGAGAGAGAGAGAGAGAGAGAGAGAGATAGAGAGAGAGAGAGAGAGAGAGAGAGGCGGGGAGGAGGGAGGGAGGGGGGGGGGGTAGTGTAACAGAACTAAATGCATTTTTTAATATTTTTTTGTGGGATCTAAAATTTAAAAACCTCTCTCACACCGGCCTGATTTAGCTTCACTGATCAGGATAGTAAAAAACATGTGTATAGTAAGGGAATTTTCATTCTCAAAGCAAGCTTATCACATTCACACAATTCAATACTGTTCTATCCTGATTAAATTGAGCTTAACTTAAATTCCATAAGGCAGTGAAGCAATTTCGAAGTCTCGGTACGACGAAAATTGTCAGTCGATCTCCTAAAAACATTTGTAATAATTATTAACTTTCAGTGATCACATGGGGAAGACCAGAGATCCGCTGGTAAGACCGTGTTAGCCTATTTATTTGAAGGAATAAACTGGATATCTTGAGCATACAAAACGGCAGGTTCGTCCAGTGTAAATCAGACGTTCCCCACTGATCCTGTGCAACACAGCATAGTAAGTAGTTTAGTTCATGTATTAAATTCCTTCTCATATAGAATCTCATCAAGATGGCAACTAGCTCAACAATACATACATATACATCCTTCTTCTTTCACGGCTAATTGGCAAGATTTCCTTTATTCTTTTCCTAAGAGAAAACGTAGGTAGCAGAGAAGCTATTCCATGGAGTAAATGGATGCTCCAAGGAATAATAGGGCTTGAAACTACTTTGCATTGATAATCATCGTATATTAAAGTTTAGGAATCAGTAAGATAAGAAGAGATATTTCGAGATATGTACTGTGTTATATAATTCAGAACATTTCTGAAAATATCACAGAGAGACCACTGCAAGAGACATGACAATTTGATTACTGAATTAAGTATTCAACTCTGTGTTTATATCTTTTGTTCATTCATTCTGTTTAGTCTGCTCTCCCAAATCAACCAACCATTCATTCATTCATTCATTCATATCATGTGTTTTGTAAATCCCACTGTCCTACATAGCCTACAGGGATGTGGAATAAGCCATATTATAAATTAACAGACAGAAGCAGTAATTATGGGCTACTTTTGTGATGGATAATAACAACCAATTTGTGCTAATGTATTGCTCAATGCATCCTCCGTGTAGTGCGTCATGTTTTCTCGTGTCATTGACAGAGCACTAAAAATAATTTGCTAGTATAAGACCTTAATTGAAGCTAATATAGGAAATCTTAAAAAGAGAGCCTAGAAACCTAAATTCTTTGAAAAGCAAAAAAGTAAATAAGAATAATCAGAACAAGCTACTAATTATGTTTATATTCCGTCTTAACTAAATGCCTATTTCTGTAAACCCATAATGCAGGAGAGTCTTTAACAGTGTAGAATGAATTAAACACTAATAAGGAAAGCAGAAACTTCAGGGTAGTTTGTAAAGGATGATAACAACAAGTTATGGCTACTGGTAATCTGCTCACACTGAAAATTATGGTAGTTAAATCCAGATTACTCTATATAAATAATATGTAAATTAGGTGAAAAACAAGTCCTTTGAAAAAAGCCTGTGCTTCTCCTCGTATGCTGTTCAGTTGCTGTTTTATCTAATATATCATTAAAGCATTTATGTAACTTAACATAGAACACCATCAGCTGTATATATTCTGACAAATCCAAAACATGTTTGTTATGAACACTAGTGTAAGTGGAGTTACCAAACTTGAACCCCATACTCTGATAACTTGCAAAGGGACTGGTGAATAAGGCACTCTTTTACTTTATATTTGAAGACCTAGGGACTTAAATTTCCTACCTGATATCTACCAGTAACCTGTTGTACACTTCAGACCTCAACTAGTCTTCCAGATCTCTCATTCCTACAAGCAATTCCATATTCTTCCATAACCCTTTCTTCTACTCCCTTTCCTACAACCACATTCCAGACATCCATGACTATTAGATTTTCCTATCCATTTATGTAATGAATTACCTGTTTGATATCCTTGTGTAGTTTCTCTACCTCTTCATCCTCTGGTAGCAACTGTAGCATGTATTGAATTATTGTTATTGTTTTTTGGTTTCAATTCTGAAGAGAACAACCTTATCACTGAACTGTTCACAGTAACCCACTATCAGTCCTACCTTCCTATTCACAATGAATTCTACTCCATCATGTCCATATTGAGTGGAAGAATACAAAGTACACTAGTAATCTAATTTAGTAGTCAACATTATCAGAGAGGTTTCAAAAAGAAAAGCAGGTAGAACAGAGCTTTTTGGGTAGCCTATCCAGATGTTGGTACCACTTCTGGTTATTGTCCATATGGATGCTTAGGACCTTCATACACAGAGCCCTATCCAGTGCGTGCTCCTTGATCACTACTTCTGGTACCTGTAAGTCACTTTTATTTGCTGGAAAATGCATAATATATGTCTTTATAAAATTGAAAGTTAAGCTGTTTGGTACAAATCAGGTATAAGCCTGTTCCATTATTCAGTTTTTTGGACTATGTTTGTTGGTTGACTGTGGCTGGATTTTTCATAGCATTGTGGCAAATTGGGCCTTGTTCATTGACTTGAAATGTTTTGCCATGTTCATTCTTTGTGCAGCCACAGACATCCAGACGTACGTGTTATGCGCTAAACTCTCACCATGTACTGAATATGCAGCTAGTATTTTTGTTCACACAAAGGAAATGGAAGCACCATCTTAGCACCCCTTTTTTTACCTCTAGTTTTTAATTCAAATATTTGTTTCTCATCCTTTTAGTCAATATTTTACTCCTCAACATTTCTGGACTGAAGCTGACACAGTGGTTACCAATGTGCTATCTTTGACCTCCTACTCTCTCTGATGCACCCCTCCCAACTTCACCTTTGTCACAGCTTGCCCTTCTAACAGGTTGAACCCTCCCATCCAATGGTCTGAGTGAGCTGCTCCGTCATTTTAATGTTCCCACCCTATACTTCTCTTCCCCCCAAGCAAGGGTCTATTAGTTCCAAAAGTTCCTGTCACCAGCACTGAAATTTCACCTACTGAATATAAGTACTGACAAGAATATATAGAATAATATCATTATCATGCTGCATGCTTTCATTAATTTCGTGAACATGATGGTTCAGCTCTTCTAAAGCATACATCTTTATCTACGTACATAATCTGCAAACAATGTGAAATGTGTGATAGAGAATACTTACAATTGTACCATACGTTAGGGTTTCTCTCCATTCCAGATGCATATGGTGTTGTAGTTCAGTAATAATAATTTTATAACCTCAAAGAATAAAAGTGAGCATTATTTTGGACTGATTTTTTTCTCTTGATAGCTACCTAAAGAAACTGATAATATAGATGCCGCTGTTTTAGTTTGGATACATGGCGGAGCTTTCAAATCTGGTTCTGGAAATGATCTAATGTATGCACCAGACTACATTATGGAGGCAGATGATGTAATACTTGTGACAATCAACTACAGGTTGGCAGCAATTGGTGAGCTTTAGAGACGCAGTTAACATTAACTTCTTCTGTACTTTAAGGCATGTTATTCAGATTAGAGAAAAATACGTAGCTAAGATTGTTATTACTAGAATAATGCTTGTTACTGATTAAAAACTCTAGATGATTTGGCCACATATTCTATTTAATTGAACAGTATATAAGAAACTGAAGATTCATATACTATGTTTATTCATAAATGAGAAAGGAAAACATCAGTTTGATTTTTATATGTGCGTTATGTAAATACAAGTGTCAGAGCCTGATGCAGACTAATAGAAATGAATGTTACAGAAGGGGTGTCATCTTCTGGCAGCTTCTAAAACAGAACTAACTATAGAAAAGCTGTCAGATAACTACTTTTCTTTGATAGGCACTTTATGATAAAATGTTGGTATTAAGTCTCTGCAAATAATATCTCATTGCCATAAAATTTCATTAACAGTATTTTCAGCCTCCTGGAAAAAAACACCAGTGTGTTAACAAAATAAGTAATGTGTTATAGCATTCAGCTTTTTGTGTTCATTTATTTGTTGTGCTGTAATGTAATATCAGACTTTTGCTTTCAAGGTATATTTGCTTACTTGCTGTGTCATCTATTTGAAATTTTAGGTTTTCCTCTAGACTGTCTAATTTCCCCCCTTAAAACAATTAATTTCAGTCCAGGGGGTGGGGAAGATGTGGGGTTGGGGTGAGGGAGGGTTGGGGTGGGGAGTGGATGGGGTAAGGGCTATGGGGCTGTTGCCCCCCAGAACTACGTCTGTTTTTTTTTTTTTTTTTTTTTTTTTTTAAATACTGAAAAGAAAGAAAAATACTTTGCAACGTAGCTTTCAGACTTAACAATCTCAAAAATTTTCTCATTATTGTACCATATTTACCTGAACATAAGACAACCCTGATGAGTGTTTAACACATTCTGACTAATCAAAATTACAAACTTCTATTCATGTAAGGGATCTATCTAAAAAGTTAACATTACACCTCTTCTAAATTTATTCTATTTTTTATTGCATATATTTTGATAATACACGGAGAAATAAAATAAACAAAAAGAAATTGTTTACATTAATTTTTAACTCCACTGTCTTCTTTGTTTACTTAGCCTGTCATCTGTGGTACATGTATTTTCAGTCATCATAATCATCATGGGCATCATCCTTAAAAGGAAAACTGTGAATCTTATGTGTCCATTGTCACAAATATTTGGGTGTTTCTTCTGAATATGTTGTTATTTCTGAGGTTGTGGTTACTGTGGGATATGAGAACACAGCTGTTTTTCTCTGAACACATAGCTGATTTTGCTTGTATCCTGACATGAGAATGTTACAGTGACACTTGCTTCCAAACACATCATCTGCCCACTGTTCTCTCATTGGCTGTGTAGCTGACACAACCCCAGTTGTTCCTTTCATACCTTAGGGTGAGCATCGACAACACTGCTGCATAAAACATGTAAGTACACCATGGGTGCACATCTAGAATTACAGTGCTGCCTGCAAACATGTATGTTATTATTGAGTATTTGTTCAATTTTAAAGTCAGTTTGATTCTGAGTGCAAACAGATTCAGGCAAACTGCAGTTTAAACATGGTAAATGTTCATAAAAAGCCAGTGTACACAGAATACCTACCCATCGGTGGCTGCATGACGAAATTTCTTCCTGTTCAACACTCCCCTCCCTGAACTCATTGTAGTTTTCAACCCTGCTGGGTACTGTTCCCCTTCCAACTTTCTCTATTGCTGTGCTTGAGAAACAGTGAAACATAGATAGCACTATCTTCTAGGGTGCAGGTCATATGAACAACAGCAACTATTACAGAAATAAAAAATAGCAATCACTATGCAGTCCAATTCTTAAACTTTCACCCATCCTGCAATGTAGTGGCTTATGTTGGTACTATCTCCAGAATGGGTCTTTTTGCTGTATTTTGTTATCACAACAACAATCACAGTTTGTTTATTATAATTTTTTTCATTTGTTAAACATTCCATTCTGGGTTAATTTTTCATCTCGTTTCATCTGAAAGCCATAATCTTGTTCTAAATCTGATTAAAAAGCTGGTAACAATTTTCTCCAGTATTCTAATTCGTGCACAGAGACCAAATTTCTCATTTACATCACCTTGGTAAATCATTACTTTCTCATAACCAAATAAAATATTGACTTTGGTTCATAATCAAGTAATGTTTTTCGAAGGTCAAGATTTTTGCCTTTAAAGTTATCTTTACTTAAAAAGCAGTGTAAATGTATGTGCACAGTATCCATATATTTATGAGAACTTTTATTGCAGGCCTGTTCGGATACTAAAAAGTTTGCAAGTTGATTGAATTTAATGTTATTTCATCCTGTGTTTCTCAAAATTGTCAGTATTTAAGTAGATTATTAGATTGTTGTAGTGGCTAGTTCATACTTTCTCACACAGACTGTGTCCCTCTCACATGTCCCTTGCACTAACACCATAAGTCAAATATCATGCGATTGTTCAATGAAGGCTGATACTGTACAGAGCACTTCAGCGTGTAGAGAAATCTCAAAATATTCGAATGCAAGAATTGTTTGATATGCCCTACTCTTCGGGATTCTTGAAAAGAAACTTTTATGAAACCTTTGTAGCCAAGGCTTCATCTATAAATGAAGGAGAAGTCATATCTTAGTCTATTAAAAAATGTAAAAACATTGATCTCAGTAGCAGTAGTTTAATCTGTGAATATATATTTTTTGAATGACAAATTTGGGAAAAAGCCTTGTCTTATAATCAGGCAAATTTGGTAGTTGGTATTATAACAGATTAAGAAAACACCTTCATTTACTGTAGATAAATTGACAATACAAAATTCCTATTAGCTCAGCCCCCCCCCCCCCCCCCAAAGCCAAAGTCCTGTGTTCACCTCAGGGGAACTTACCTTAGTTCTCTGGAAAAAAAGAAAAAAAAAGTTGAGTGTTGGGATGTAGTTGGCCAGATATCTTCAATTGCTTCAGATCATATATCAGTCAGTTCCTCAAAGGACATGAATGTCTGTTGCCATTAACAGTAGAGAGTTGCTTACCATATGGGGTAAGGAAACGATTCCTCCCATTTCTCATAGCATTTGTTTATCTAAGATTGGACTGGAGTCCTGTTTGTTAGAAACAAAGTGTTTAGTTCCCAAACAAGTTATCCCAGTTATGCATTTACCACAAGTCACATCCAGATTGTTGAAATACTTTTAGACACTTCCTTGCATTGTTGAAAAAACGTCCCAGTTCCACTTATATCACTCACAGAGGGTCATATAGGTTGTTATTAGGCACTGTAACTGAACATTGATTTTTCACTGACCTATTATTTTGTCCACATCTCATTTCTCCTACCTTGTGATATGGAATCCCAAGCTTTTTATTTCATTATTGGATTTCTCTCCTGCAATTTTTTTATTAAAAATTTATTAAAAATTTAAATTTATTAAAATTTATTAAATATTTATTAAAAATTTATAAAAATTTATTAAAAATTTTGGTTTTTAGAATTTGTTTTTAATGTAGTTTCAACAAGTCTTCTCTTTGATGTACAACAATTTTTTTGCAGGTGATAATCTTCATTTTTCTCTATTTATGTTTAGATTCAAGAATGTCTGTCTTAAGTTAAAACTGTCTGTTCACATAAACTCTAGGTTGTGTAACTCATTAAAAATATGAAAGTAATGGAGCAAATGGAACTACTTGAGAATTAAGGGAGCCACTTCTTCAGTGTAGCACTTAAATTACATATTTCTTTGTACAAGTATCTTCTACCACTTGTTAGGAAAAGTTTGATTTCCTTATGTGATTATGCATAATTGTGGAAATTAATTTCATTGAGAGAAAGCAACAGGTAATATTAAAGTAATTTGTTTCCAGAATTAATATGCATGAATGAAATTTCCACTCTGCAGCAGAGTGTGCACTGATATGAAATTTCCTGGCAGGTTAAAACTGTGTGACAGACTGAGACTCAAGCTCAGGACCTTTGCCTTTTGTGGGCAGGTGCTCTGCTGACTGAGTTACCCAAGAATGACTCATGACCCACCCGCACAGATTTACTTCCACCAGTAACTCATCTCTTAGTTTCCAAACTTCACAGAAGTACTCTTGTGAATCTTGCAGAACTAGCATTCCTGAAAGAAAGAACTTTGCAGAAACATGGCTTAGTCATAGCCTGAGGCTGAAATGAATTATAGAAACATCCCCCATTAGTCCAGTGAAACTGTCAGAAAAAAAAGCGTGCACCTTGCAAAAGGTGGTGTAGAAGAGTTTATTTTTTCAACTCGTTCATATTGTTGGAAAGGTTAGAAAACCAAGCTTTGCCAACAAAATTTCTCATGGGAAAACTTTCTCCAGTCAAAAAACTTCGAAAATTTCGGACTTTTTTCAGTTTTTCCAAATTTTTTCACTGTTTCATTTGCTCCTATCGGTTTGATGTCTATTTTCTTTTTTAAAGAGCACAAAATTCTCTACAAATTTGGTTCTTACCATTTTTTCTACTCCTAGTATCTAAGGCGTTACAGTGTGTCAAAAAGTACCAATTTTTCAAATTTCAAGCAAAGACTAGTTGGTGACAATTTCCACGATGTAAAATTCTGTAGAAAAGATAAAGTAGTGACTCTCCTTTCTGCATTCAATTCTGTAAAAGCTGGGAGCACTAAAATTACTCCTGTTGAACCTTTCACTCTTTTCCAAAGGATTTGTTTAATGAAACAAAGTGAAAAAGAGTTAAAGGCCTTTCTGAAATATGAACTTGCTCTTAACCCAATGACCCTATTCTCAGAAAATGGCACGCAAAAAGGAACAAAATCTTCGTTCTACAATGCCTTTGTTCCAGTGGAAGATGTGAAGTCAGGTGGACCGAGTAAATTTTTTGTCATTGATGGAGGGTACCTTATCCACAAAGTGCCTTGGACTCGAAATGTTTGCTTCAAGTCAATAGCCCAAAGGTATGTTTCTTACCTGCAACATCATTTTGGATCTCAATTTTCTATTGAATTTGATGGGTGTCCATGTGAGGGAGACAAATGTAGCACAAAGAGTGCTGAGAGGATGCGTAGGTCCAACACACATTCTTCGGTTGACGTTGTGGTTGAATCAGAGATGGTGAACCAAGTACCTGAGGACAAGTTCTTGTACAACAAACGAAACAAGATGCCTTTGATCACACTTCCTAAAATGGAATTTCTGGAGTGTAGCACTGAAGTGCACCAGGCACAAGAAGATGCTGACGTTATAAGTGTAACATCTGCCATTTCAAGAACCAAAGAGTTTGGAAGTGTTGTCATTGCAGGAGAAGATGTTGATGTGCTTGTGCTCATGACCGGTTTGGGGCAAGGGATTGAAAACTTATTTTTCTTAAAGGCAGGAAGAGAAAATGCAGAAGACAAGTGGATTTCCACTGCATCTCACAAGTTTGACAGTGTATATATTCTGTTCACTCACACCTTTAGCAGATGTGATACAACATCTGCATTTTTTGGTCAAGGAAAAATTAAATGTTGCAATATTGTTGCGAAAAATGAACACCTGACTTCAGCGCTTTCCACGTTCAATAAACCACATGCTACCCGTGAAGAAATAATAACTGCAAGAGAACAGGTTACTATCGCATTGTATAGTGGAGGTGTCAGCAGTTTCCACACACTAGGCCATTTGCGGTACCAGATATTCGCCAAGTCTGCCACAAGAAGCAAACTGAATCTTGCACGGTTGCCACCTACACAAGATGCTGCACAACATCATTCGTTGCGGACTTACCAACAAGTCCAAAGTTGGATGGGAAACTGGAAACCTCGTGAGAAATGGGTCTGAAATCACAGTGACCATGGTCCAATACCCATTATAATGAGTCAAGATCCAGCACCTGAAGCACTTCTTCACATTGTCTCATGCTTATGCAAGCTGAACTGTGGCAGAGCGTGCTCCTGCAGAAAAGTGGGTTTGAAATGTTCTTCAATTTGCAAGAAATGTATTGAGGTCAACTGTGAAAATGTGCCAAAATTTTTATATGAAGACAGTGAAGAAGATTTTATGGAGGATGTTGAGGAAACCGCTGACGAAACCAATGAACTTGCTGAGGCTGACTCGCTGTTTAAAGAAGAGGTCAATCTGGGATCAACTCTATGTACAGAACCTGAATCCGTAACTCAAGGTATTTCTGGTGACACTGAGGAACCTGGCCCATCAAAATGTTGGAAGTGATGCTCATATCTGTCTCAAGTGCGCTAATGTGTGATATTACAAGTATTACACACCCATAACTGACAACATTTTTTAGTAACTGACAATGCATTTTAATTGTAATAAAGCCACTTATTTTTAATGTCAACTGTGTGGCTTTTATACAGAAGAATAATTACCTACCTAATTAGGTTGCCTATCGCAGGTAATAATAGTTCAGTTTCCTGAGACAACTTATTTTGTGTGTGTATGTGTGTGTGTGTGTGTGTGTGTGTGTGTGCATGTGTGTGTGTGTGTGTGTGTGTGTGTGTGTCTATATCTCTTAATGATGTATTTTATATTTATAGTTTTATAAATACCAGGGATGAGGTGGCCCATAGTGAACTTCAGGTAGTGATGTAAGAATCACAATAGTTGGATGCCCAGCAATCCTCATGTTGCATACAGAGAAATTGAATACCTGAAGGTGAGGTGGTAAATACCAACTTATAACATGATGTATAATGTATTTATACTACACAAACAGAAACTGAAAAAATAGTGTTAAAAAATAAGGTATCTTGCCACTATGCTCAAAATTTGCAAAATTGGTATTTTTTGAGGCGCTGTAGTGCCTTAGATATTGGGAGTAAAAAAAAAAAAAATGGCACGAATAAAATTTGTAGAGAATTTTGTGCTCTTTAAAAAATAAAATAGATGTTAAAGCGATAGGAGCAAACGAAACTGAGATATTTTGAAAAAAACTGAAAAAAGTCCGAAATTTTCGAAGTTTTTTGACTGCAGAAAGTTTTCCAAGCGAAATTTTGTTGGCAAATCTTTCTAACCATATGAACAAGTTGAAAAAATAAACTCTTCTACCCCACCTTTTGCAAGGTTGTTGTTGTTGTTGTGGTCTTCAGTCCTGAGACTGGTTTGCTGCAGCTCTCCATGCTACTCTATCCTGTGCAAGCTGCCTCATCTCTCAGTACCTACTGCAGCCTACATCCTTCTGAATCTGCTTAGTGTATTCATCTCTTGGTCTCCCTCTACGATTTTTACCCTCCACGCTGCCCTCCAATACTAACTTGGTGATCCCTTGATGTCTCAGAACATGTCCTACCAACCAATCCCTTCTTCTAGTCAAGTTGTGCCACAAGCTCCTTTTCTCCCCAATTTTATTCAATACCTCCTCATTAGTTATGTGATCAACCCATCTAATCTTCAGCATTCTTCTGTAGCACCACATTTCGAAAGCTTCTATTCTCTTCTTGTCCAAACTGTTTATCGTCCATGTTTTTCTTCCATACATGGCTACACTCCATACAAATACTTTCAGAAACGACTTCCTGACACTTAAATCAATACTCGATGCTAACAAATTTCTCTTCTCAAGAAACACTTTCCTTGCCATTGCCAGTCTACATTTTATATCCTCTCTAGTTCGACCATCATCAGTTATTTTGCTCCCCAAATAGCAACACTCCTTTACTACTTTAAGTATCTCATTTCCTAATCTAATTCCCTCAGCATCACCTGACTAAATCCAACTACATTCCATTATCCTCGTTTTGGTTTTGTTGATGTTCATCTTATATCCTCCTTTCAAGACACTGTCCATTCCGTTCAACCGCTCTTCCAAGTCCTTTGCTGTCTCTGACAGAATTACAATGTCATCGGCGAACCTCAAAGTTTTTATTTCTTCTCCATAGATTTTAATACCTACTCCGAACTTTTCTTTTGTTTCCTTCATTGCTTGCTCAATATACAGATTGGATAACATCGGGTATAGGCTACAACCCTGTCTCACTCCCTTCCCAACCACTGCTTTCCTTTCATACCCCTCGACTCTTATAACTGCCATCTGCTTTCTTTACAAATTGTAAATAGCCTTTTGCTCTCTGTATTTTATCCCTGCCATCTTCAGAATTTGAAAGAGAGCATTCCAATCAACATTGTCAAAAGCTTTCTCTAAGTCTACAAATACTAGAAACATATTTTTGCCTTTCCTTAATCTTTCTTCTAAGATAATCCGTAGGGTCAGTATTGCCTCACGTGTTCCAACATTTCTACTGAATCCAAACTGATCTTCCCCGAGGTCGGCTTCCACCAGTTTTTCCATTCATCTGTAAAGAATTCGCATTAGTATTTTGCAGATGTGACTTATTAAACTGATAGTTCAGTAATTTTCACATCTGTCAACACCTGCTTTCTTTGGGATTGGAATTACTATATTCTTCTTGAAGTCTGAGGGTATTTCGCCTGTCTCATACATTTTGCTCACCTGATGGTAGAGTTTTGTCAGGACTGGCTCTCCCAAGGTTGTCAGTAGTTCTAATGGAATGTTGTCTACTCCGGGGGCCTTGTTTCAACTCAGGTGTTTCAGTGCTCTGTCAAACTCTTGACGCAATATCATATCTCCCATTTTATCTTCATCTTCATCCTCTTCCATTTCCATAATATTGTCCTCAAGTACATCGCCCTTGTATAGGCCCTCTATATACTCCTTCTACCTTTCTGCTTTCCCTTCTTTGCTTAGAACTGGGATTCCATCAAAGCTCTTGATATTCATGAAAGTGGTTCTCCTTTCTCCAAAGGTCTCTTTAATTATCCTATAGGCAGTATCTATCTTACCCCTAGTGAGATAAGCCTCTACATCCTTACATTTGTCCTCTAGCCATCCCTCCTTAGCCATTTTGCACTTCCTGTCAATATCATTTTTGAGACGTTTGTATTCCTTTTTGCCTGCTTCATTTACTGCATTTTTATATTTTCTCCTTTCATCAATTAAATTCAATATTTCTTCTGTTACCCAAGGGTTTCTACTATCCCTCGTCTTTTTACCCATTTGATCCTCTGCTGCCTTCACTATTTCATCCCTCAAAACTACCCATTCTTCTTCTACTGTATTTCTTTCCCCCATTCCTGTCACTTGTTCCCTTATGCTCTCCCTGAAACTCTGTACAACCTCTGGTTCTTTCAGTTTATGCAGGTCCCATCTCCTTAAATTCCCACCTATTTGCAGTTTCTTCAGTTTTAATCTACAGTTCATAACCAATAGATTGTGGTCAGAGTCCACATCTGCCCCTGGAAATGTCTTACAATTTAAAACCTGATTCCTAAATGTCTGTCTTACCATTATATAATCTATCTGATACCTTTTAGTATCTCCAGGGTTCTTCCATGTATACAACCTTCTTTCATGATTCTTGAACCAAGTGTTAGCTATGATTAAGTTATGCTCTGCCCAAAATTCTACCAGACGGCTTCCTCTTTCATTTCTTAGCCGCAATCCATATTCACCTACTATGTTTCCTTCTATCCCTTTTCCTACTGACCAATTCCAATCACTCATGACTATTAAATTTTCATCTCCCTTCACTAGCTGAATAATTTCTTTTATCTCATCATATATTTCATCAATTTCTTCGTCATTTGCAGAGCTAGTTGGCATATAAACTTGAACTACTGTAGTAGGCATGGGCTTTGTGTCTATCTTGGCCACAATAATGCATTCACTATGCTGTTTGTAGTAGCTTACGCGCACTCCTATTTTTTATTAATTATTAAACCTACACCTGCATTACCCCTATTTTCTTTTGTATTTATAACCCTGTATTCACCTGACCAAAAGTCTTGTTCCTCCTGCCACCGAACTTCACTGATTCCCACTATATCTAACTTTAACCTATCCATTTCCCTTTTTAAATGTTCTAACCTACCTGCCTGATTAAGGGATCTGACATTCCATGCTCCGCCCCGTGGAACGCCAGTTTTCTTTCTCCTGATAACAACGTCCTCTTCAGTAGTCCCCGCTCGGAGATCCGAATGGGGGACTATTTGACCTCTGGAATATTTGACCCAAGAGGACGCCATCATCATTAAATCATACAGTAAAGCTGCATGCCCTCGGGAAAAATTATGGCTGTAGTTTCCCCTTGCTTTCAGCTGTTTGCAGTATCAGAACAGCAAGACCATTTTGGTTAATGTTACAAGGCCAGATCAGTCAATCATCCAGACTGCTGTCCCTGCAACTACTGAAAAGGCTGCTGCCCCTCTTCAGGAACCACTCGTTTGTCTGGCCTCTCAACAGATACCCCTCCATTGTGATTGCACCTATGGTACGGCTATCTGTATCGTTGAGGCACGCAAGCCTCCCCACCAACGGCAAGGTCCATGGTTCATGGGGGGAGGGGGGGGTTTGCATGGTATATCTACTATTTGACTGGACTGCATGCTGTGGCTGAGCCATTTCTCTGCAATATTCTTTCTTCCGCATCTGCTAGTACTGCTAGTTTCACAAGAGAACTTCTGTGAAGGTTGGAAAGTATGACTGAGGCACTCACAGAAATAAAGCTGCGAGGGCAGGTCGTGAGTCATGATTTTGTAGCTGCATTGGTAGAGCTTTTGCTCACAAAAGGCAAAGGACCCAAGTTTGAATCTTGGTCCAGCACACAGTTTTAATCTGCCAAGGAGTTTCATTAATATTCTGTTTTGGATCATGTGCTCTGTAAATGTTTTTCATCACCCTCTCCCCTCTCCTTCCATTAAATTCTTTTCAAGTAATCTTACTGAACCATTATTTGTGACTGTGTGAGGCAGTGGTTTTTGTGTGTGTGTGTGTGTGTGTGTGTGTGTGTGTGTGTGTGTGTAATTTAAACTTAGATGTGGCCTGGTACTACTCTCTTGGCTGTTATTGTTGGATTTTAGTAATAGAACTGCTTCTTCTCCTTCAAGTATGACATTGTAGGCAGTTGTACCATTTAGTGAGGCTTTTGTAATTCAGTTATCAAAGTTTTTTAAACTTGAGCTGCATATGAAACCAGTGGGGACTCTCCCCAACTTATTTGATAATTCGTGATCTGGTTTGGAACAGTACACGCTATCACAGAGCATCAGATTGAAGCAAGTCCTGTTTATTCTGTATCAGAATTCCTCCAGTAACAACTGGAGTCCAGAATGTAAACACAAGAAACTGATACATTGGCACGCACTTCACTGATCAAACTACAACTTACTCAGACTGGACCTGGGCTGGCTAATATGCAGAAGTCTGGCATGGCCTCATCAGAAGATGCTTGTGATTACAAGCACAATCTGGGCAGTGTTGCCTCAGTGGTTGACATGAGCTGGTGTGTTGGCCAGCCTCGATGTAGGATTAGGCTGTTTTCCACATCCCACTAGGTGAAAGTGAGGCTGAACCCATGTCATACCTCAGATACGTGCTGTGCAAACATTTAGAAAAAGTTCTCACGCTTCCACATGGAATTTACTTTAGATGCAGACAGATAGAGTACATTGATTCTTACATTGGCATTTCAACAGGAGAAGCAATCAGACAATCCCTACGCAACAGTGCATCTGGACCACAGTGACTGACTGGTATGGTAAGCAATAGCTTTACAGGAGTGTGTGGCAGGTCCTGTCTAAGACTTACTTGCACATTAGCAGTATAGTCAGCCTCTGTACTTTCTCAACCTGTAACTTACCTGCTCTTACCTGCAGTGCATACAGTCATGCATTATTTGCTACCCTGTGAATTCTGTCTCTGTACAAAGGCATAAAACTAACATTTGGAAATAAAGGTTTGCCACTACTAAGGAAAATACTAAAGTTCTGGTACAAATCAAGTACTTGGTGGCTATAATTAAACTTCTCCTATTTAACACATTATAACACAGAAACTAATTACCACACATGTACTAAACTTGGTAGCATTAATACCCAGAGTATGGTGTGCATGGTTTCCATGCGTCACAGTGCCATCGTCCAGATCCAACTACGGCCACTAAGTGCTGTGATCAGTCATCGTAATTCATAGTCTCACAAACCTGACCAGTTGTAGTGCACTTGTTGATGTGTCAATGTGACCTTGAACAAAAGGAGCAGGGTATTGTTGGTGACACTCTATTATAAAAACAACAGTAATTTTGCAGCTGCACTTCAAGAATAATGCCATGTGAAAGGATTACAGAAGGGTCCTCTTTCTCCACCTGCTGTATGGAGCATGATGAAGTAGTTCAGATCAACTGGAGAACTGGGTGTTGCTCTGGGGAAGAGGCTGACGACAAGTTGCACCAAGGTGGTTGATGAAATCGCTGTTGTTATGATAGACAATGCTGCATGCAATTCCTGATCATCAGGCTATGTGCGTGCTGTTTTTATGACAGTTGAACATCCTGTGGTCCACTGTAAGGAAGGTGCTATCAACCATTCTCAAGTGGTATCCGTACAAGATCCATATCATACAGCAGCTTGCACTGCAGGCTGCACAACGACATGTTGACTTCACTCTCCACTTTCTCACAAGGACTGAAGTTGATGAGGTCTGGCCCTGGACCATCCTGTGTGACAGATGAAGCTCATTGTTCTCCGACAGGCAAGGTGAACACACAGATTTGCTGAGTGTGAGGATCTTCACCTCCAGTCACTGGGCATGAAGTTCCTCTGTTTGGTGAGTGTGTCACCATATGATGTGGCTTCATGGCTATGTTCATCATACGCTCATTCTTTTGTGAACAGTTTGGCACTCAAGGACAAAAGATGTGCAGTGTGACTGGCCAGTGTTAGTGTGATATGCTTCACCAGCATGTCATACCAGCCCTACAGGAGACAGATTTCACCTGCTGATCATTTCCAAGTGCTTGGCCAGCACGATCACTTGATCCTGCACTTTCAGACTCTTTTGAAGACTGGTGGGTACTATATTGAGCCACTTTTGTAGCAGTAATGGTACTGGTATGTAATAATATGATGTACCATAGCAACACATTAAAAGTGTTTCAATTGATTTGATTCTGTATTTTCTCTTCCTCATGTCCTTGACATTAAGGCAACTAAGTTTGGTCCTTGTACTGTAATTGTTTTCTGTGTTGTAACATGTTAAATAGGGAAAGTTTAATTATAACCACATGGTATATTTTAAGGAATGTTGGTCTCTACCAAATCTTCTTACAAAGTTTTCCAAACACCACTGCTTCCATACTGTGTGACTCAGAATCCACTATGATGGTGGGTGTGTGGTTATGCCCCTCCATGTGATGCTTTGCCACAGGTGCAACCTCCCATCTGGTTCACACAAGTTGGTGAATCCCAATTACTTTTTGCCATACAGGTCTTTCCTACACAATGCCATGACCTTTCCCAAAGGGACAACACAGAACTACACAGTTTCACTCCACTAAAGCCCCACAATTCAAATTATTAGTGATTGTAACCAACATGTTATCGCCAACTGCTGCTTGAACACAGAAGAGATGTACACCATTAGCAGCAGGCACAGCAGCTGCATTGTCAGGTCTGATAGCGTCCATGTTATTGTGCAGAATAAGCTTTGCAAAGTGAACTATGTTTGTCTATGATGGTCATTGTCACAATCCAAATCAAACTTTAATTCAAAGTTGTAAAACTGCTCAGCCTAGCACAAGTTACTTCACACATTCTTGATTCTGTCTGAGTAAAATGCAAAGCTTATTTATGAGATTTGAACTAGTGAATGATGCCCATCCTTCCCATTAGCTGCCAGAGCTCCAAGCCCTAACAATGGCATTCCTGCTGCTCTTCCATCTCTGCTGTGACATGAGCCACCATATTTACTGTGAAATTGAATGCTTAACTCATTCTTACTGACTTTCTAGCCCTCAAACTGCAGAATTATGACACAATGTAATCTTTGCTGCTTCGTCCTGCTTTACCTTAATTTTTAGCAATAGAAATATGTTTGCTTTGCTAGAGCACACTGGTAGGAGCAGTCTACCTTTCCTATTGTGAAAGGGCATCCACTTACAGATACTGCATTTTAGTTTTTGCCCAGCTCTTGTGTGGTTGTCTTACTCTATCTCCTTGATTGTGCAACTCACTGCGCCCCAGTACTGACACCCAACTTAGTTCCCTCCAAAATCATTCGGCACTGCCACCCACGCAGTCCATACTATCTCGCCTCATGCCTTACATCAAACTAAATTCTGATTTTCCTCTCTTAATTAAAATCAGTATACCTTCTGTTTCATTCCTCATACAGCAACCCCATTTGCATCTCCAATGAGTGACTGCTGTTATTTACATATGTTAGAGATTAAAAGTAGTACTAAGCTAGAGTGTGGGAATTTGTGCTTACCATAATATCACATCTCAATCAGTTGATGTCATTACACACAGATACTTGAATTTTTTTTATCCAAACAGGGTTGTGAGAGCTTATTATTTCATGGCCTTCTAATGCTGTTGTATATGCTCTTTTGTGGAAGAAAAAAGATGTACCTAGAAAACATAGGTGCCTGTAGTAACTGTTAAAACTAAAGTTCCTATTGTGCTATTATTCTATTGAGTTGTCCTCAACAGGCATGTGCTTCCCACTGTAGTCTGTCCAAAAAGATAAAGCCACAGGGCCTCTCTATTGCAGTCAGGCATGCTGAACTTTGTGCCATGTAGGTGAACCTTGAGAAATACGGTATCTCACGTTAAAATCTGTAAAGTCTGGAAGGTAGGAGACGAGGTACTGGCAGAAGTAAAGCTGTGAGGACAGGGTGTGAGTCGAAAGGCAAAGGTGCTGAGTTCGAGTCTCGGTCCGGCACACAGTTTCAATCTGCCAGGAAGTTTCATATCAGTGCACACTCCGTTGCAGAGTGAAAATCTCATTCTGGAAACATCACCCAGGCTGTGGCTAAGCTATATCTCTGCGATATCCTTTCTTTCAGGAGTGCTAGTTCTGCAAGGTTTTCAGGAGAGCTTTTGAAAGTTTGGAAGGTAGGAGATGAGGTACTGGCAGAAGTAAAGCTGTGAGGACGGGGCGTGAGTCATGTATGAGTAGCTCAGATGGTAGAGCACTTGCCTGCGAAAGGCAAAGGTCCCAAGTTCGAGTCTCAGTCCGGCACACAGTTTTAATCTGCCAGGAAGTTTCAAAATGAAGTGTACTCCTCAATTGCACCAATGTGTGAAGAAGTCTCATATTTAGACATTTGACAGATGGCAAAATCCATGACGGATCATATCAACGAAACAGCGATATTCTCTCAGTGCTACTGTAGAAAACACCCCTTCCCTCTGCGTCACCGTTACACTCTCCTGTACCACCTCTCAATAAACAAATCTTGGTTGTAACATCTTGATATAATTATCCTTAATACCTATTTAATGCATTCCTTAACCAGTTATAAATAGAAATATACCTTCAATTTCAAGGATGTACACCATTCGAGGGTTTTCAGACATGCCTTACAATTAAATCGTCCTGACAGGTTAAACACAGAAGTGAAACTGTAAGGGCTCGTTGAGAATTGTTTATGTGTAGCTTAGTCACTGAGAGCATTGTCCAAATGAGTCTCAGTCTGGCATGCAGATTTAATCTCCCAGGAAGATTCAAAACAGATTCATTCTGGATGCCTTACCATATTACTTTCTATCAATATGCTGTTTCTTTTCATTGCAAAAGATATTATTACTTAAGGAATTATTAGAAGACAGCTTCTTTCACTGACTGGAAAATATGAGATAATGAAACATATCTCTAATTTCAGGTTACCTAAGCACACAGGACAGTATAATTCCCGGCAACAGAGGTTTTAAAGACCAGGTTTTGGCTCTACAATGGGTGAAGGAGAATATAGCTGCCTTTGGTGGCAATCCTGAACGAGTTACATTATTTGGAGAAAGTGCAGGAAGCACATCGATTACATATCATCTCATGTCTCCCAAATCATCTGGTAATTGATTTCACTTATAATAATGTACTATACTTGTGTCAGAGTGTTTTTAGGAGTTTTTCATGCAAATGTTGCTGTAGCCTGGTAATGATTTAGTGGTACAGCTTTAGTGGTATACTTCCTATAATTCAAATAATTATAGAAAGCAGTGACTAATAAACAATGTAGTGCAAATCCCCACATATTATACAAATAAGAATTTAAAATAAGAAGATAGAACATACAAACTGAAATGTATGGAAATCATTTACTACTCTCATTACTATACACATGAATCTCTGGATCTAGATTTCTCAGTCACTGTTTTCCTTACTCCGTTGATTGTAGCCCTTGCAAGGTCTTTGCTGTGCTGAGATGATATAGTTACAGCAAGGTTTGTTCATTTGTTCATTTGATATCAAAGTACTCATCTTTACACACACACACACACACACACACACACACACACACACACACACACACGCTGCAGAGTTGCATGCCTTGGTGGAGTGCACTGTACTGGTGGTGCATCTTGCCTCAACGGTTAGAAAATGCAGTCATCAGGCTGCATAGTGGCATTAAAGTTGATAATATGATCCCCTGCCTCCCATTCTAAGAGTTAACACTTAAAAACTCATGTAAATCTTGACCACAGTGTTGATTAAGTATCTCTGCAACAAAAAAGTGCACAGTTTTACAAACATTAAATTTAAGATCAAAATTATATACTGTTATCTGTGTGTCCAGTATATCAGATAGTTTATAATGCCCTTAGAAAAAAATTACAATGTTAGCCAGAATATACTTCATAGCTAAACAAATCATAGTATCAACCATATTAAGCAGCTAATTCACTGCTAACGAGTGGCCATTGTAATAAAATTTACATAAATGGTTTGCAAAAGTGATTAGTCAGACAAAAAATGTCAGAAAGGCTAGAAGAATTACTACATTCACATGAGAAATGACCCTAGAATTAATGGGTTGACAATTAACGTATGAATTCCTATATTGCACATTGTTCCCAAAACATTTTGTCTGTTTGACAACACATGGGTTCTTTTCATCCTGGTGTTGAGTGACCTGCCCTTCTCTTCAAAATTTCCCTAAACTACCCTTTTTTACCCTGGTAATTCTAGGGTAAGTAGTTGTAGTTTTAGATGTGTTTATCATCAGTACTAAAAATTTTACCTCCTGGAGGTAAGTATGGCCAGCTATTCTGTACCATAATTCTATAGTTTTATCAAATAAATATTGACTAGTTTATTATGAGCTTGATTTTTTATTCTGTTTCTTTTAGGAATTCATTCAGATTAAACTGTTCATTACATTCGCCAAATCTGACTACTTGTCAACCCACAATTTCTCCGGCTTAACATAATAGGCTCTACAAAGTGTCTCTAGTTCTTTCATAACACATTCTACTGGGCAGAAACCTGATCTGCAATTTGAAATGAGAATTTGCCTCATTTTTTAAATTTCTAACAGCAGTTTGAAAAGTATTGAGGTTCATTGACAATATAAGTACATTTGGGTTTAATAATATCTTTGAAATAATGTGACTAATTTCTTCACTGTAATACAGGTACTGGCTTCTATTGCTGGGCCCAGGAATACAAATCTCAATAACAAATTTATTACGACCAGAAATGGTGCAAAATTCCCTTTCAAACTTGGCAGTGGCCTACAAAAACAAATGTCAGCTATCTCCTGATATAGTTGCGATGATAGTGTGTACAGAACCCTAATGATAATTCATGAAACATATTTGTAGTTACAAATATGGGCAACCATGAGCTGTAGATTAGAATGACAACAGCACAAATTTTTGCTGGACTGGGGCTAAATCCTGGATTTCTCACTTATTATGAGTGGAAGGAACTTTACATAATACTTCTGATCAACAGCAGCACTGCAATGTTGTATTTATGCTAGTGGGCCATAACTTTCTTTTTTTGACATAAATCAGAGATGGCCGTACAGAATGTTCAGTATTTCTTCAACTTCTCAAGTTACACTTTTATACCCGAAATGTAGCTGAAATTGATAAGCTGAATGATTTTTTTGTCCAGCATTGGACATTGAAATGTGTAGCTTCAAGTGTCTTGAATACTTACACTGGGCGGTCAGAAACAGTCTAAAAAATTGTAAGTATGTTGCAGGGGAGGTTGAGGTGAGAAATGTTTGTTAAGAAAAAAAATTGATACATTGTACTATTTTTGTGTTATTCAACATTGAAGTTAACCAATCAGGTCATCATGCATGCATATTCAAGCAGCCTGTCAGGGTCAATGTTGCCAAACATTTACTTCATTCGGTTTCCTGAAACTGAATGAACAGCTTTTTTTATGTAGCTTAAATTTAACAAGTGGTAACCACAGGCATCTGTGCATTACCAGTTATCTGTGCTACTCCATATGCATGCAATTTAATTAGAAGCTGTCTATAACTGGAAAGATTAGAAACCTGTTTAATGTGAACATTAGTTAACCTGAATTTATTTTTGGGGGTGCAAATGTTTGGATAAATTGTAGAAGAAATGGCTGCTTTGTTATTCAGTATCAGGGGATATCTAGTATACTGCTTGATGTCTACTGGCAACTTACTGTAGAATTTTGTACTTCTATGTACAACTCTATTCTATGCCCTGGACTAGGACACACAGAATATGTACGAGATTTATGTTTAATTCTACGATTGTGTTGTGAACTGCTGAGTTCATCCTAATTTCACTCTTCTTATTAACCACAAATACTCTGAGTGAGTGTATATGCAAACTCAGAGTGAGTATATATGCAAATGATGATAGGCGTATATTCTTGATGTCAGTCTGTTGTACAATTATGGAACATGTTTTATGCTCAAGAATTATGACTTTTAGGGGAATGGATGTCACCTCTATAAAAACTGAAATAGATTCTGCAAACAAGATATCTTGCAAAACTTAGCTCACTCTGTCCCTCCATGAGATTTATAGCACTGCGTGTAATGGTGCTGAGGTTGGTGCTGTATTCATTGACTTCAGGAAGACATTTCACACTGTCCTGAAGTGCTGTTTAGTGAGAAAAATATGAGCTTACCAACAATCACACCAGATCTGCAACTGGATTCAAGACTTCCTTGCAGAACTCAACACATCACTCTGAACAGAATAAAATTAACAAATGTGAAGGCTATTTCTGGAGTACCCCAAGTAAGTGTGATAGGACTGTTACTGTTTACAATGTATATAAATGATCCAGTAGAAAGTGTTGGGAGCTCTTTAAGACTGTTTACAGATGACGTGGTTGTCTATAAGAAAGTAGCAATGCCAGAAGGCAGTATCAATTTGCAGATGATCTACAGAGGATTGATGAATGCTACAAGGTCTAGCAGTTGACCAGAAATGTAAATAAATGTAACATATTGTGTGCAGATAGGAAAAGAAATCCACTACTGTACAACTACACTACCAATATTGGTGATGAATTGTTGGAAAGAGTATCAAGCATAAAATATCTACGACTAAATATCCAGAGTGACCTTAAGTGAAATGACTACATAAAACAAATAGGACAGAAAGCAGATGCCATACTGAGTTTGATAGGAAGAATCTTAAGGAAATGTGACTGATTTACAAAATAAGTGACTTATAAGACACTTTTTCAAGTGATTCTTGAGCATTGTTCATCAGTTTGGGACCCTTACCAGGTAGGACTGGTAGAAGAGACAGAGAAGATCCAGTGAAGAGCAATGCATTTTGTCTTGGGATCATTTTGTCAGTGCTAGAACATTACAGAGATGCTCAACAAGCTCCAGTGGCAGAAGCTATGAGAGGCACTGTGCGTCCTGGAAAGGTTTGCTATTGAAATTTCCAGAAAGTACTTTCTGTGAAGTGTAGGACTACATATTTCTTTCTCCAATACATATCCTGTGAAATGACCATGTTGAGACAATTGGAGAAATTAGAGATAATACAGAGGCTTACTTGTGATCAATCTTCATATTGCCATTTGCGAGTGGATCAGGGAATGGGGATAAGTTAGTGCTACTATAAGTACCACCCGCCATTCACACTGGTGTCCAAAAATTAAGGCAACAAATGGAAATTTTACAAGATTGTATTTATTTTGACACAGAACAGTATAAACAGGTGATACTGTAGCAGAAATGATGTTAAGAATACAAAACATAAACAATTGAAACATGCATAATGGTAGACAAAAATGTTCTTCATTTTTTCCAGCTTAACTGATTTGCACACACATGCTAACAACTGGTAAAAGTGCTCAGTACGGGGTGCGACCACCTCTGGGAGCAATACAAGCCTGTGAAGGATGTCATCAATATCTTGTTGAGGCAATAAGGCCCGTTCTACCTGCAGAACTGCTCGCAACTCTTGTGGAGTGGTTGGTGGATGCTGACATGATGAAACCTGTCTTCCTAGGGCATCCCAGACATGCTGTATGAAATTCAAATCGGGAGAGTGATCAGTCCATGCCATGCATGCAATATCTTCAGTTTCCAAAAACGTCAACAACCTGTGCTCTATGAGACTGAGTATTATCATCCATCAGTACGAAGTCTGGGCAATCAGTGTCTTGCAACAACTGCACATGAGGTCCCAAGATATTGTCATGATACCTGACACCATTTAAACCTTGCCATTTCACCCATACAATTGCATGAAGAGCTGTTTGAGTGGTCAACATAATCCTTGCCCACACCATTAAGGATCCTCCTTAATATCTGTCTTTTTCCACAATGTTTGGGTCCTGAAATCATCTTTCATCTTCCATCCAGATGCAGAGCCATTGAGAATTGATTTCCAGACCAAATTGTGACTCATCTGTGGAAACATCATTGGTTCACTGTTCGACTATGCATGTGGCATGTTGATGACTCCACTCTAGACACTCCCTTCTGTGAAGATACGTCAGAGGTACACATACAGAAGGTCTCTGACAATAACAGCCACTCTGCTGAAGTCTTCTGTACACCGGTGGCCTCAATACAGGCATCCAGTGGATGCTGCAAGGTCAGATGCCAGTTGCTGTGCAGTACTGAAGCAGTACTGTCATGCCCTTACAGCCAAATAATGGTCCTCTCTGTCTCTGATGTCACATGTGGTTGGTCCTGCTCTGGCCTTCAGGATACAGTTTCAGTCTCTATAAACTGTAGCCACATCCAAGAAACAACAAAACAATCCACATTAAGCCACTGGGACATATCAGCTTGCGACTGTCATGCTTCCATTCTTCCTATGGCTCTCCATTCCAGAGAGACTGGAATACTTCTTCTCTGTGCCATAATGCTCTGTCTGTAACTGTGTACACAATGATTGTGGGTATGAGACTAACCAGCAAACACTACCCTGTTTGGTAGCTGCCCTGACATCATCATCAGCATGGTTGTCTGTTGACTGGAATGTCATCTTCTGTACAAAACACTGTCATACAGACATCTGTTGACAGTTTGCATGGTTATATTGTGAGTTAGATAAAAGATGGGGAAATAGTAGTTTGTTTCTTTAATTTTGGACATCATTGTAGATGTAGAGCCAATGGCCTTGCCACAGTGGTAACACCAGTTCTCGTCAGTTCACCAAAGTTATAGCACTTTCGGGCTGGGCTAACACTTGGATGGGTGACCATCCGGTCTGCCGAGTGCTGTTGGCAAGCAGGGTGCACTCAGCCCTTGTAAGGCAAACTGAGAAGCTACTTGATAGAGAAGTAGTGACTCTGGTGTCATAACCTGACATATGGCTGGGAGAATGGTGAGCTGACCACATGCCCCTCTATATCCATGTCCAGTGATGCCTGTGGGCTGAGGATGACACAGCAGTCTGTTGGTACCATTGGGACTTCCAAGGCCTATTTGGATGGAGTTCAGTTAAGTTTAGTTTTAGTGTAGATGTAGATGTATTGTTACAGAGTGTAAGGATTCCTAATACTCTAAAGATGTTTGATTAATGACTTTATGCAATATTCTTATTGCACCTCTCCATAGACTAAATCATTTTTTGACTGTAGCTGTATTCCAGTAGATTATGCCATAGGACAGAACTGAGTGAAGTGAAAGTATGCAAGCAATCATGTCTGTATTTCAGCACTATGAGACAGACTTCCAAGAGCAAAGCAAGGAGAACTGAGCTTTTCGGCTTAGCTGGTGCCCTTTCCAATGAACATAAGCTTTGGTACTCATGAGTACAGTAGATGTATCCACTTTTAAAAATGTGTGAAAAGATATAAATTCAAACAAGAGGAATCTGACCCATGAGGTATCGTCCTCTATTACCTTCATTAGACAGCAATTAAAATAAATTGTTCTTAACCTGAAGGTGTGACATTCACCTGCTTTATTTGCTCGTTGATTATACTCGGTGTCAACATACTGCTTTGCTATACTGGCTGAAAAATGGGGATGGAAGTTCAACACTGACTACTTTAAATGATGTAGCCAACAGGTGCACATTTGCATGTCACAGTTCTTTACTTTCACTGTTCACAACCTCCTAATATACACATTTAATATGGCCAGTTAACTATTGTTTAATTTTTGATAAGTCTATTTAATATGTCACAGGCAAACATCCATATATTGTTACAATAGTTTACTGTTGAACATTTATGAGCTGTAAAAACCTAACCACACTTTCACAGTCTTTCAAATAAATTGAACAGTCACCATCATTGCTTTAAACATGGCCTATTAGTATAACACTTAATTCACAGTTAAGTTGATGCATTGTTGTTGATCTAACAAATACGGGTTCTGTGTCTGAAACCGGCTGTGGACCAACTGTGTCAGGACCAAAAATCAGGCCCTTATACATTATCACAATAAAAAGCACTGAAACTACACATTGCTTGATGTTAAATTTACAGGAATCACAATTATAACTTAGCTCATCAAATTAACTGAATACATAAAAAAAATGGGTCTTGTAACAGTTTCTTCTACTACAATGATTAAGCCATATTACTTGTTTAAATGATGAACCCAACAGATATAGTTATACAAACAATACTTTAGACAAAACTGTTAATTACTTTAGAATTAATTAAGGGCTGGCTTTGCTTAGATGTTTTCGAATAGGGCCAAATAGATCCTTTAAGAATACTATTAAGTGTTCCTCCACATGTTTATAATTAGTACAAAATTTATATTTGTTTATAAATCAACAATAGAATTTAAGTTACAAAACAATTACTGATTTCACCCTATAACAAAAGATATTAACTAGGAACAGTGAAAATAAATTAGGAAATTGCTGACATACACAAAACTAAGCATAAAATTAGATCTTATACTGTTTTCTTTAAAACTGAAGGGCCAACTTTTCTCTTTTATGAAAATACTGCTTATACTCACGTAAGTTAACAGTAATTAGTCAAAAACGGAAAAATGAATTTTAATGAGGCAGATGGTAAAACGAGGGGAAGTAAAAAAATATCCCAGCGTGCTTCGTCACAAAGGGAGACATTTTTCGCATTCCTATGCTAAAATCACACCCTTATATCTTCTGGCTACTTCATTGTCATGCCTTCCCACTCTAAACACCTCATTGCCATCCATAAGTAACGTTCAGTTGTCTGCCTGCCTTGTGTCATTTCAAGTGCTCTCTCTTAATTTAATTGGAGCATCATCTTAAGGGTGGCATGAAATTCTTATCTTTAAATTTGGGTGAAACTTTTAGTTGTTACTATTATTATCAAATGTAAGTAAAAAAAACAAATAGAGGCAGATTCACTTATACATTACTATATAATATAGTTGCTACATTACACTGTGTAACACCATCCCACCATGAGGCCATATAGTGAATATGTTGTCCATATTCTTGAACCAGCACTGTGAGTATAAAGGAGCTAAACAAAGTGCCTTTCCTTCAAAGACTTCCATGAGTATGTCAGTTGCTAATGAGGATAGATAACAACAGATTGCCATGCTGGCTATCTGTTTGTAGTATTGCTATGGCCATCTGAAGTATGTTGATGACAAACATAAACCAACCAGTTTGTTAATGTCTGGCGGGATAAGCTCTTGTAGGTTGTGAACAGTTTTGTTTGCAGCCACATTTGCAAATAATGACTTCAAGTTGAAGATGCTCATGATGTCCATGGGTAAAATTTTTTCTCCCTTTATGGCCTACATAAAGAGCATGGAGTTCTTCGCATAATTTTTTTTTTTCCCCCCTAGAAGTCTTAACTTGCAGGCCAGATACTTTGCTATGTTGTATGTAGGTGTATTAATCCCATTTATGATTGACTTTATTTTTATATTTTTGGCACCCCATAAATTCTAAGTGGACTTGGATTCTGGGAATGAGTCCCTTGGCTGTATCAGCATCAATTATTGAGTCCTTGATTAAGGTCTGTGTCTTCTGAGCTGTCTTAGTCATAGGGTCCACTGGTAGTTCATTGCAGATAGGATCATTTAATAAATCTGGCCTTTCCTCACGGCTAAGTTTATGCTTTTTTGATTTGGGACATAGTAAAATTTGAACAGTTTCTTGCCTAATTTTCTCAGCTTCACTCACAGATGGGCACGAGAATACTTTGGGATCTGCTGATGTGTGAGATAAAGTTTAATCACTTAGCCACTGCTTCTGTGGTTACATTTCTGACGGCGTGAGATGAGAGATTTAACATCCAAGCAAAGCTTACTGTCATGTATCATCTTTGCTAGCTGATCAAATTTCTTCATCTGGTAACTGGCAATAGTTCCACTGGTTGCAATTGCTTGCAGGTGAGTGATTCTGATAATGTTATCCCATTCTGCCAATGATAGCATAACTGATAACAGATGTAGTTGCATGCTGCAGTTGTATCCAAAGTGGACTATGAGTGTGGAGAAGTCTACATAGGCAAAACTAGTAAGTCAGTAGCAATATGCTTATGAGAGCATAAGTGCCACATTTCAGTTGAGCAGTGCAACAATCTGCGGTGGTCGAGTGGCAGAAAGATTCAAACAGAAAATAAAATTCAGGAAAACCTGCATATCTGCCAAGCAGCTGGAATGAGGAAGTGGAAGATCAGTGAGGTCACTGAAGTATTAAAACACCCTTACAACATGAATAGAGGGGATGTAGTTAGGCTTGTGCCAACATGGCTGCCACCCACCAGAGCCCAACGAGCTTCACGAAGTATAGTATCACCTCTTCTGATCTGACAGTCCAGTATGTCTGTGTCATACTGGGCAATTACGTATATTGGCAGTGTGCCATTGGTTGACTAGTGGTTATATAAGTATCATGTCATAACTGTGACATGCGCTCTGTGTGATGGTTATCCCATGGCATCAAGTATTGTGACAGATCCATGTATGGAGCAGAGTTATAGGTTTTGTATCTTTTTGGTAAGAATAAGCCGTACAGAGAGTTGTTTATGAACAATCAAAAGTCTTTAGCCATTACATGTTAACTGAATGGAAATGAAGCAAGAAGAAGGAGTCAAATAAAAGACCACTGGTGACACTCAAATCAAATTACATCGGCTACTTACAGTATTTCAGTCATAAAGGTTTCGGTTGTGATCGTACGGGCTTAAAAGGAATGTTTGATGCTGCAACAAGCCTGATACACAGTCAACACTGTTTCATGCCTCCACTACAAGAGCTTCCACCTTCATTATTTGGGTCTGCATTGCACATCTTGGCGTCCCTCTGACCATTGACTAATCTTTGTTCACAGGAACTGGTACCTCACCTGGACTTTCTGTATAGTCCTGTCAACTAAACCATAGATTAATTCTGAACATTTAACTTTAATATAAAACCAGTAATAATCAGAGTAACAAGAAATGTAATAAGAAATAACTCATAACTACACAAGACACAAGAGTTACGCGGCCTATGACCAGCACATGGGAAACGAGAATCCATATCTCACTCACTGATGACTACCAAACATGACAAATATTGTAGGAGACTATAGAAAACAGCAGAGAATCTCACTCACTGATGACTACCAAACATGACACATATTGTAGGAGACTATAGAAAACAGCAGATACCCGCTCCCTCCACCTCATAAAACTTATTACAATAAAGTTTCCCATTCTTTCTACCACCAGAGATCAATTATATCAACATTTTTTAAATTATAATGTAATGACATACTCAGTAGAGCAGTCATGACAAAATACAGTGACTCTGGACAACAATATATGTGATTAGACACAGAAGAAGGCCAAGGCCTCTGTACCTGTAGCTGTGGTTGCAATGTTGGTTTCATCACAAATAGTTATTTACAATATAACATGGAATCACACCCAGAAACCTTGGTATCATTTCTCAATGTCATCTCCTTGCTTTCTGTTGTTATGATATGACTGTTTAAACAAAGAGTTGTCCTTTATACTCTGGTAATAATTGTTGCCACAACTGAGTCATGGTCACTGATACCAGTTTGAATGTGGACATCCTCAAAGAAGTCAGGTCTATTCATTGCCATTAGACCCAATATATTTCTGTCATGAACTGGGGTTCCTAACTATCTGTTCTAGGTAGTTTTCAGAGAAGGTATTTAGTAAAGTATGGTTTTAGTTTCCTTACTAGAATGGTCAATGTCAAAGTCAGTGTTAGACCTAGGCACAGAGTGGACAGGGACCAGGGAAGACTCAGAGTGTTGTACCAATACCCTTAACCAACAAGTTTGAGGTGCTAGGTGCTGTCTTTCACTGAAACTGAAACTGAGCCAGTGGGACTCACTTCACCTGTTTTGGGAAACTGTTTTTTCTGTTGTCAGGAGGAGGCAAACACAAAAGGGTGCAGGTCTATTAACTGTTGGCGGTTCAAACACATGGTGAATGATGGTACCCCTTGGGGTAATGGCAGCAAGGAACAGGAAAGGATACCAGGTGCATCTAATGTGTATGCCTGGGCCCTCATTCAGGATGTTGAAGAGGCTATTTTGGTAGTCATTGAAGGAACAGGGTGCAACCAACTGCAGATTGTGGTGCACATTGGAAAAAATTATGCCTGTCATCTGGGCACCGAAGTCATATTTGGGTCATTCCAGTGACTGGTATAGAAGGTTGAAAAGACCAACCTTGCATGTGGAGTTTCAGTGATGCTTACAATTTGCAGCATTGTCCCCTAAACCTATCATGGCCCTTTGGTTCTGAGTTGAGTGAAAGGACTGGACCAGAGACTTTGAAGGTTCTGTGACAAGCTATGCTGTGACTTCCTTGACTTGTGCCATAGGGTTGAGAACTGTAGGGTTCCCCTAAATAGATCATGCGTGCAGTACACATCAGAGGCTCCCATTCAGGTAGCTGACTGTGTGTAGGGTCCACACAAGACTTTTTTGGATTAGGCGACTCTCTATCCAATCCAGATAACGATAGCTATTGGCAACCTAGAAATATCAGTGTAAGATTGAAAGAAATGCCTCCCATAGGTGAGAGTATTAAAATCCTAATTATAACAGTTGAAGCATTTGCAGCAAAGTGCCATGAAAAGTGGTGAAGCTCACATAATATTAGGTCAGAAAGCTGGCTGAAACCTGAAATTGATATCAGTGAAATTTTTGGGGAAAATTGAAATCTATGTTGAAAGGATATGTAAATAGGAAATGGAGGTGGTATATTTGTCACAGTAGACAAAAAACTCAAATCCACTGAGGTAGAAATTGAAGCTGCATGTGAGACTGTTTGGGCAAGACTCAGTATCGGGGATGGGCATAAAATGATTATTGGACCTTTTGATCACCCACAGACTCATCTCCTGATGTAACTCAAAACTTTAGAGACAACCTCAATTCACTTGTACATAAGTTCACCAGACATACTATAATCACACTGTAATCATCAGTGAAGACTTTAATGGTTGGTTGGTTGTTTCGGCGAAGGAGACCAGACAGCGAGGTTATCGGTCTCATCGGATTAGGGGAGGATGGGGAAGGAAGTCGGCCATGCCCTTTGAAAGGAACCATCCCGGCATTTGCCTGGAGCAATTTAGGGAAATCAGGATGGCTGGATGCGGGATTGAACCGTCGTCCTCCTGAATGCGAGTCCAGTGTCTAACCACTGCGCCACCTCGCTAGCTTAAGACTTTAATCATCCAAAAATTAATGGGAAAATTACAGTTTTGTTAGCAGTGGGTGTGATAAGACTTCCTGTGAAATTTTACTAAATACCTTCCTTGAAAACTACCTAGAATAGATAGTTAGGAACCCCGGCTCATGATGGAAATATATTGAGTCTAATGGCAATGAATAGACCTGACCTCTTTGAGGATGTCCACATTCACACTGGCATCAGTGACCATGACTCAAGTGTGGCAACAATTATTACCAGAGTACAAAGGACAACTAAAATGAGCAGAAAGGTATATCTGTTCAGTAAACTAGATAAAAAATCAGTGAATCAGTGGTGTCGAATATCAGTGAGGAGCTTGAAACTATCAGCACAGAGCATGAGCATGTAGGGGAACTCTGGCTCAAGTTTAAAAGTATAGTTGACCAGGCACTGGATAGATATGTACCCAGTAGAACAGTTCATAGTGTTAGGGAACCTCCATGGTACACAGTCACTGTAAAGAAACTTCTAAAGAAACAGAGATTCCCGCAAAATAGTTGTAAAACAAAAGCGTAGGGCTATAGGGAGATGCTGAATGAAGCAAGCTTGGTCATCAAGAGAGCAATGCATGAAGCCTTCAGTGACTATTATAGCAGAATATTGTCAAGTGATCTTCCACAGCACCCAAAGAAACTGTTGTTGTATGTAAAGATTTTTAGTGACACCAAAGTTAGTGTCCTGTCCCTAGTGAATGAGACAGGAACTGAAATTGAGGATAGCAAAGCAAAAGTTGAAATGCCTAACTCTGTTTTCAAATGTTCCTTTACAAAGGAAAACCCAGGAGAATTTCCCCTATTTAATTCCTGTACCACTGAAAAGATGAATGTAATAAGTATCAGTGTCAGTGGTGTTGAGAAACAGCTGAAATCATTAAAACTGAACAATGGAATCCCAGTCAGATTCTATACTGTATTTGCAGCTGAGTTACCTCCTCTTCTAACTATAATCTGTGGTAGATCCATTGAACAAAAACTGTGCCCAGTTCTTGGAAAAAGGCACAGGTCACTCCTGTCTACAAGAAGGCTAGTAGAAGTGATCCACAAAACTACCGCCCAGTATCCTTGACATCAATTTGTTGTGAAATCTTAGAACATATTCTGAGCTGAAACGTAATGAGGTGACTTGAACAGAGTGACCTCCTCAGTGCCAACCAGCGTGGATTTCCAAAGCATCAGTCATGTGAGACCCAACTCGCATTTTTCTCACATGACATACTGAAAGCTTTGGATCAAGACAAACAGGTAGATGTAGTATTTCTTTATTTCCAAAAAGTATTTGATTCAGTGCCACACCTATGCTTATTGTCAAAAGTACAATCATATGGTGTATCAAGTGAATTTGTGACTGAATTGAGGACTTGTAGGTGAGCTATTGTCAGATGTAGAAGGAACTTTGGGTGTGCCCCCGGGGAAGTGTTTTGGGAACCTTGCTGTTCATATTGTATATTATTGACCTTGCACATAACGTTAATAGTAAAATCAGGCTTTTTTTGCAGATGATGCAATTATCTATAACAAAGTACTATGTGAAAGAAGCTGTACAAATATTCAGTTAGATTTGATAAGAGTTCAATGTGATACAGAAACTGACAACTTGCTCTAAATGTTCAGAGATGTAATATTTTGCACTTCACAAAACAAAACAAAAAAAAAATGTATTCTATGACTATAATATCAGTGAGTCACTGTTCGAATTGGCCAACACATTCAAATACCTGGGGGTAACACTTTGTAGGGATATGAGATGGAATGACCACATAGGTCCAGTTGTGAGCAAAGCAGCTGGTAGACTCTGGTTTGTTGGTAGAATACTGGCGAAGTTCAATAAGTCTACAAATGGGGATTGCTTACAAATCACTTGCATGACCAATTCTAGACTATTGCTCAAGTGTATGGGACCCACACCAAATAGGATTAACAGGGGCTGTTGAACATACAGAAAGAAGGGCAGCATGAATGCACAGGTTTGTTTAATCTGTCGGAGAGTGTCACAGAGATACTGAAGGGCCGGCCAGAGTGGCCGAGCGGTTCTAGGTGCTACAGTCTGGAGCCGCACAACCGCTACGGTCACAGGTTCGAATCCTGCCTTGGGCATGGATGTGTGTGATGTCCTTAGGTTAGTTAGGTTTAAGTAGTTCTAAGTTCTAGGGAACTGATGACCTCAGCAGTTAAGTCCCATAATGCTCAGAGCCATTTGAACCATTTTTTTAGATACTGAAGGAACTGGACTGGAAGACTCTTGAAGACTTTCTCAGGATAGTTTACGTCACATAGCGCTATTGAGGATAAGATTAGAATAATTATTGCACACACAGAGGCATTCGAACAATCATTCTACCCATACTCCATATGTGAATGGAACGAGAAGAAACTCTAACAACTAGTATAATGGCACATACCCTCTTCCATGCACATCACGGCAGTTTGCAGAGTATAGACCAGCATATCTGAAGCACATACAATCAGAACTGACTTTGTGAGATCATATAATGCTTTCTCTGTAAAGGTGTCTATACAGAAATCGTAATAAGCTATTGTTATCAGGTTATTGTCAGAAAGGTGTTCTGAAATTTTTGAGGATGCTAGAAGGAGGGAGATGGGTTCATAAATAGAGATCACAAACTTGTCTGCACTTTTAAAATTGATGTTGCTACTATGTACTTCAGTCTTTCAAGACTGATAAAAAAGGGAACTCAGAAGGGAAATTGTTAAGTCATTGCAAGAGTTTAGTACTTCAGTTGAAATGTCACATAACCAGAAGAGTTATTGTTTTTAAGTGAGCTAATGTTTTCGTGATGTTGTGTTGTTGTTGTGGTCTTCAGTCCTGAGACTGGTTTGATGCAGCTCTCCATGCTACTCTATCCTGTGCAAGCTGCCTCATCTCTCAGTACCTACTGCAGCCTACATCCTTCTGAATCTGCTTAGTGTATTCATCTCTTGGTCTCCCTCTACGATTTTTACCCTCCACGCTGCCCTCCAATACTAACTTGGTGATCCCTTGATGTCTCAGAACATGTCCTACCAACCAATCCCTTCTTCTAGTCAAGTTGTGCCACAAGCTTCTCTTCTCCCCAATTCTATTCAATACCTCCTCATCAGTTATGTGATCTACCCATCTAATCTTCAGCATTCTTCTGTAGCACCACATTTCGAAAGCTTCTATTCTCTTCTTGTCCAAACTATTTATTGTCCATGTTTCACTTCCATACATGGCTACACTCCATACAAATACTATCAGAAATGACTTCCTGACACTTAAATCTATACTCAATGTTAACAATTTTTTCTTCTTCAGAAACGCTTTCCTTGCCATTGCCAGTCTACATTTTATATCCTCTCTACTTCGACCATCATCAGTTATTTTGCTCCCCAAATAGCAACACTCCTTTACTACTTTAAGTATCTCATTTCCTAATCTAATTCCCTCAGCATCACACAACTTAATTCGACTACATTCCATTATCCTCATTTTGCTTTTGTTGATGTTCATCATATATCGACCTTTCAAGACACTATCCATTCCATTTAATTGCTCTTCCAAGTCCTTTGCTGTCACTGACAGAATTACAATGTCATTGGCGAACCTCAAAGTTTTTATTTCTTCTCCATGGATTTTAATACCTACTCCGAACTTTTCTTTTGTTTCCTTTATTGCTTGCTCAATATACAGATTGAATAACATCGGGAATAGGCTACAACCCTGTCTCACTCTTTTCCCAACCAATGCTTCCCTTTCATGCCCCTCGACTCTTATGACTGCCATCTGATTTCTGTACAAATTGTAAATAGCCTTTCTCTCCCTGTATTTTACCCCTGCCACCTTTAGAATTTGAAAGAGAGTATTCCAGTCAACATTGTCAAAAGCTTTCTCTAAGTCTACAAAAGCTAGAAACATAGGTTTGCCTTTGCTTAATCTTTCTTCTAAGATAAGTTGTAAGGTCAGTATTGCCTCACGTGTTCCAACATTTCTACTGAATCCAAACTGATCTTCCCCGAGGTCGGCTTCCACCAGTTTTTCCATTCGTCTGTAAAGAATTCACATTAGTATTTTGCAGCCGTGACTTATTAAACTGATAGTTCGGTAATTTTCACATCTGTCAACACCTGCTTTCTTTGGGATTGGAATTACTATATTCTTCTTGAAGTCTGAGGGTATTTCGCCTGTCTCATACATTTTGCTCACCTGATGGTAGAGTTTTGTCAGGACTGGCTCTCCCAAGGTTGTCAGTAGTTCTAATGGAATGTTGTCTACTCCGGGGGCCTTGTTTCGACTCAGGTGTTTCAGTGCTCTGTCAAACTCTTGACGCAATATCATGTCTCCCATTTTATCTTCATCTTCATCCTCTTCCATTTCCATAATATTGTCCTCAAGTACATCGCCCTTGTATAGGCCCTCTATATACTCCTTCTACCTTTCTGCTTTCCCTTCTTTGCTTGGAACTGGGATTCCATCAAAGCTCTTGATATTCATGAAAGTGGTTCTCCTTTCTCCAAAGGTCTCTTTAATTATCCTATAGGCAGTATCTATCTTACCCCTAGTGAGATAAGCCTCTATATCCTTACATTTGTCCTCTAGCCATCCCTGCTTAGCCATTTTGTACTTCCTGTCAATATCATTTTTGAGACGTTTGTATTCCTTTTTGCCTGCTTCATTTACTGCATTTTTATATTTTCTCCTTTCATCAATTAAATTCAATATTTCTTCTGTTACCCAAGGGTTTCTACTATCCCTCGTCTTTTTACCCATTTGATCCTCTGCTGCCTTCACTATTTCATCCCTCAAAACTACCCATTCTTCTTCTACTGTATTTCTTTCCCCCATTCCTGTCACTTGTTCCCTTATGCTCTCCCTGAAACTCTGTACAACCTCTGGTTCTTTCAGTTTATGCAGGTCCCATCTCCTTAAATTCCCACCTATTTGCTGTTTCTTCAGTTTTAATCTACAGTTCATAACCAATAGATTGTGGTCAGAGTCCACATCTGCCCCTGGAAATGTCTTACAATTTAAAACCTGATTCCTAAATGTCTGTCTTACCATTATATAATCTATCTGATACCTTTTAGTATCTCCAGGGTTCTTCCATGTATACAACCTTCTTTCATGATTCTTGAACCAAGTGTTAGCTATGATTAAGTTATGCTCTGCGCAAAATTCTACCAGACGGCCTCCTCTTTCATTTCTTAGCCCCAATCCATATTCACCTACTATGTTTCCTTCTCTCCCTTTTCCTACTGACAAATTCCAATGACCCATGACTATTTTCATCTTCCTTCACTACCTGAATAATTTCTTTTATCTCATCATATATTTCATCAATTTCTTCGTCATCTGCAGAGCTAGATGGCATATAAACTTGAACTACTGTAGTAGGCATGGTCTTTGTGTCTATCTTGGCCACAATAATGCATTCACTATGCTGTTGGTAGTAGCTTACGCGCACTCCTATTTTTTATTAATTATTAAACCTACACCTGCATTACCCCTATTTTCTTTTGTATTTATAACCCTGTATTCACCTGACCAAAAGTCTTGTTCCTCCTGCCACCGAACTTCACTGATTCCCACTATATCTAACTTTAACCTATCCATTTCCCTTTTTAAATGTTCTAACCTACCTGCCTGATTAAGGGATCTGACATTCCATGCTCCGACCCGTGGAACGCCAGTTTTCTTTCTCCTGATAATGCCGTCCTCTTGAGTAGTTCCCGGCCGGAGATCTGAATGGGGGACTATTTTACCCAAGAGGACGCCATCATCATTAAATCATACAGTAAAGCTGCATGCCCTCGGGAAAAATTACGGCTGTAGTTTCCCATTGCTTTCAGCCGTTCGCAGTACCAGAACAGCAAGGCCATTTTGGTTAGTGTTACAAGGCCAGATCAGTCAATCATCCAGACTGTTGCCCGTGCAACTACTGAAAAGGCTGCTGCCCCTCTTCAGGAACCACACATTTGTCTGGCCTCTCAACAGATACCCCTTCGTTGTGGTTGCACCTACGGTACGGCTACCTGTATCGTTGAGGCACACAAGCCTCCCCATCAACGGCAAGGTCCATGTTTTCGTGATATCTTGAACAATTGATTTGCAAAACTAATATCTAGTGGTGGAGTATAGATCCAGATCATAATTTGGTAGTGATGAAGACTGGATCAAAGCTTAAGAGAATTGTAATGGTAACCTAGGTACAAGGAAGTAGAATACTGAAGAATTAAGGACTGATGACCTGCAGTCAAGTTCTCTGAACCTGTTGATAATGCGACAATGAATCGTACAGTAAGTAATTCAGTTGAGGTGTGAATGGACGTCTCTAAAGTGGATGGACAGAAATTGGACAAAGCAGTTATAGGTATAAGAAAGGTAATGCCAATAAAGCTAAGAGTAACAAGAAATTCAATTGAGAGATGATAGAACAAAACAAAATAATGTTCTGAACAAGTAGCAAATACAGCTGTATAAGTCATTTAGAAATGAACTATATAAGGAAAAGACAAATTGCTACTCACCAGAAAAATGACACATTGAGTAGCACACAGACATAATGATACATGACCGCCATCTCTGGCACTTCAAACCAGAATGCTGGAGATGGCGGTCATGAAAGCATGCGGTATGCTTACTTGTGTGAATGATTGTGAGGCTTTGGCAGAAAGCTGAAGTATAAGTGTCTTTTTTGTTGTGCTTGTTTACAACTCAGCAGTGACAAGCAATCTACTTTTTCCTTATATTGTTGATATTACAATGGAGTTTCCATTGTTCACTTAGAAATAACATTAAAGGAAAATGCCGTGAAGGTAGAGCAAAATGGTTGCAACTTAAGAGAAAATAAGAAGAAAATAAATTCAAAAGGGTCAACATTAAGAGTGCAAAAAAGTCCATTGTTAAACACAGCAAATAGAACTAGATAGAAAGAATACTTTGGGAGGTTTCACTAGGGAAAGTAACTGTCTGATAGTATCATATAACAAAAAATGGGTACCTATTCTGAGGGGATAGGCTATCCAATAATCGAGCCAGAGTTCGACAGTGATTTGCAAGAAGTGCAATGAAATAAGTCAGAAATGCCAGATAACATTCCTGTAGAGTTTCTAAAATCACTGTGGGAAATGATAATGAAATAATTATTCAAGTCAGAGCATAAAATCTATGAAACTGATGATATACCATCAGATTTTTGAATGAATATCATTCACATGATCCTGAAGATAGAAACAACAGATAAATGCAAAAACTATCATAAAATTCACTTGACAATTCATGTATGTTGTTTACCAAAATAGTAGCAGAAGAATGAAAAAGAAAAATTGAAGCTCTTTTAAATGGTGACCATATTGGTTTTACGATGGGTAAAGGTACCAGTTATTACATTACAGTTGATAATAGACACAAGATTTGAGAAAACTCAAAGACATAATGTGGTATTTGTCTACCTAAAAGAAATTTTGATTCTTTAAAGTGGTAAAAGATTTTTGAAATCCTCAAAAATTTTGCATACACTTTAGAGAAAGACAGGTAAAATGGTACACAATACAATATGCACAAAAAACCAAGAGGAAACCATAAGTGTAGAATTTAAAAGGTAAGCACTCATATACGAAGAGGGCATAATGCAAGGTTGCAATCTCTCTCCAACAATGTTCAATCCTTTTATCAAAGGAAAACTGAATGAAACAAAATAAAGGTTCAAAAATGAAATTAAAATTCAGAATGAAAGGATATCATTGATAAGATTAGCTGACATGTTATTTTCAGTGAAAGTGAAGAAGAATTGAAAGTGAAGAAGAATAACAGGACCTGTTAAATTTAGTAAATACTGTACTGAACACAGGATATGGATTGAGAGTAAAACAAATAAATATGAAACTAATGACGAGCAGTGGAAATGACATTATTGCTAATTTTAACATCAAAGAAGTTCTATTATCTTGGAAGCAAAATAAAGCATGGTGAACAAAGTACAGAGGATGTAAGTCACAGACAGGTGAATAGAGCATTCTTTGCCAGAGGAAATCTGTTACTGCCAAACATAGGTATTAACTTGATGAATAAATTTGTGAGACTGTGTGTCTGGAGCACAGTATTATGTGGAAGTGAATCACTGACTGTAGGAAAACCAGAAAAGAAGAGAATAATTTGAGATATGGTGTCACAGAAGGATGCTGAATATTAAGTTGACTGATAGGCAATGAGACGATTCTCTGCAGACTTATGAAGGGACAGAATATGTGTAAGACACTTTACATAAGAAAGATCAGGATGATAGAAAGTGTATTATGACACTAGTGAATTACTTACATAGTACTAAAGGGAGCTGCAGAGAGCAAAAATTGTAGAGAATAGCAGAGACTGGAGTAATAGAGGAAGTTGGGCATAAGTGCCACTCTAAATTAAAATAACAGTACAGGATGTGAAACAGTTCAAAGGTTAATTAAAATTTATTTTTGCCTAAGTGGTCATTTCATGTCAGCTGTATCCTAACATGAGTTTATAGTGCAGCCATTGTTATCACACTTTTGAAACTGTTAGTATGTGTTTGTTGTAGTGCAACTTGCCTGTAGATTGATGTACTATCAGTTTGATAAAAGTATGCATTCTGTCTGATGATCATTTCATGATTTCAAAACCAGTAACTGTGGTTTTTCAATAAAGTAAGCCAATATCAAATTGTGGTTGAGTGTTGCTGTACATTGTAAAAATTCTGTATTATGTTCGAGGTTTCATACATACAGTAATTGTAGTGATGTGTTCAGTACTTGCTATATGCAATGCTATCACAGGTATCATGAACCAGTAAATGAACTAAACTAAAATATTAAAGAAAAAGCAACTTCAGGAATTTTACTGAATCTGGGATGTTTATTATGAAGCTTGGGTGCATTACGTAATGCTACTGAGTGATGTGAAAGTGGTTATGTAGACAAACCTGATATTCACCTTCTATGCAATGCCATGCATATTAATTACAAGCTTTAAATGAATATTTGTTCCCCTAATAATATCTATTGTACTGCTCTCTGAGAACTTAAATAGGGTGATATTTTAAACTGCTTTCTGAAGATTTTCTTGAGTTTAATACAGTGATCTCTTGAGAACTGTATCTATAGCATCTAGAAATTATTGGTATAGGTACATAGCTATTACATAGTTACAAGCAACCACAAATTTCTGTCATGAGTTTAAACAATTGTGTAATAACTGCCCCCACATGGTACTTACAAAGCTCTTCCATACAGTCTTCCTGTCTCATTGTGTCTCACAAACTCCTTACATACTTATCTGAGAAAGTGCTAGTCTACCATGAGCAACCCTTCTAGAATCAGAATTATGTTTGTTATTTTCTTGCTTCTTATAGCTACAAATTGAGCTTACAACCAAACACTTCAGGTCCTATCAATCATTTAAAAGCTAAGTGGAATATTTTACTTGTAAAAAGAATATTACGTTGGAGTGTAATTCTTGAAAATCATAATCTGGAATGTGACTTACACCAAACACCCCCTACTCCCTGTAGAGCCTTTTCTGCAGCATGGGTTATCATATGCGATATGATCTATTTAAAAATCTGCCTAATATACTTATTTCATGCCATTTTTCTTAGATGTATTGCTAACAATATGTATTACATACGTTGTTACATTCCATCCTGGAATTTCCATTGTTTCTTTTAACAATATGTATGAAATGTAAAGGAGAGCCATTTGTAATCATGTGCCTATTAGCATATTTTGTCAACACATCTGCAACTTATTGCAACATGTGCTGATATAATGTGTACAGATTGTCACTGACAATCAGTGATATTGGAAAATCATCTATGTAGTGAGAACACCAGGAACTTTTTGTATCCTATTATCTTGATATGGTTTTTTTAACTCAGTTTATGATATGCAAAACTGGCACTGGTTACGGAGTGGTCTAATTGATAATGGACTGTACAGTCAGAATATCTTGAAGTTATCTACAATAGATGGATTTGTGGACCCTCTTGGCAGAACTGATGTACATTTATTTACTTCATCTCCAGGCTGTGTGTCTGTTGTTATTACAACGATCTCTCAACACATTAACAGATTCATTAATTGTTAAAAATTATAGTAGTCTTCATCATGCTACAATTAATAACACTGATATGGCTGAAATTGTACTTAATTACAGATTTCTTAGAAAACATGATCTGAGTTACACTTGGTAATGATGGTAATGTCTGTCCTGATAGCTGAGTGGTCAGCATGACAGAATGTCAATCCTAAGGGCCCGGGTTCGATTCCCAGCTGGGTCGGAGATTTTCTCCGCTCAGGGACCGGGTGTTGTGTTGCCCTAATCATCATCATTTCAGCCCCACTGATGCCCAAGTGGCGTCAGATCGAAATACTTGCACCTGGTGAATGGTCTACCTGACAGAAGGCCCTGGTCACATGACATTTATGTTTATGATGGTGTTGTTGCCAACATTGTACATAGGTACTGATTCTCTAGTAAATAAGAGTGATCTGAAGATGATTATTAATCAACCAAAGCTGGTAATCAGCAATTCATGATTTTAGTTGTTATTGCATTGAGCACTATTAGAATATTTAACAAATAATTCAAATCACCATATCTCCTTCACCTAGTTATGAAAAATCTTACAAAAAAATCATTAATTATACCATGCAGATAATGTTTTCTTCCAGGTTTTTCTGACTCACAATTTGTTTCCTATCTTTTGAGAGATACTAATTAAGCCATGGTGTTTTACAATAAGTAACAAGTGACTTTTTAATAAGTGTTGCTTGTCACAAGTGATATTATTTCCAAATCTTGTTACCTTAAAGTATCCATAGAGTCTTTCCTGTGTCTAATAGTGTTGAGCTAAATCCCAAATGTAAACATAGGGTTGTTAAATGATATGTAGGAAAGGTAATGATACATTGTGCTTGCAGATACCAACTGAATTTTCTGTGAATTGATGAGCTATTCATAAAGAAAATTTTATGTTAAATCTATGGTTACTTTTACTTGTGGGCTGTACTGTTTGGTGTATGTTCATCACATGGTTTCAGTCTACAGATTTCATCTTTTTAATAGGGCTGTTTCAGCAAGCCATTGCAATGAGTGGCTGCATATTAAATCCACGTGCAATAGCAGCACCTGCACGGGATCGAGCATTCCGCTTTGCAAGGGCACTTGGCTATACTGGGAGTGACTCCTCAGAGGATTTACTAGATTTCTTGAACTCACTGAGTGGAGCTGAACTAGTGCAAGATGATCAGCGAGCTCTTTCTGAAGAGGTATGTTTCTGAACAATGAGTTGTACAGTGGCTTGTGGAGTATGTGTGTAGATGCAGAGAACATATAATAGCTTGCAGTGGATTGTAAAGTTGTTTATGTGTGTGTGTGTGTGTGTGTGTGTGTGTGTGTGTGTGTGCACATCTTCTAACATTTTCCCAGTGACCAGAGACTGTGTAGTACTAGGCTGCAACACTCACACGTCTCTTACGGGTGATTTACGTATTGAGTGCAGCCAATCTTCTTCTCAGGACAGATGGCTGCATCAATCTTCACAATGATTCTTCTCTGAAGATTATGTGCTGGTTATGGAAATATTACTGAACTACTTCTCTACCCTTGAAATGATTCATTACTATCAAAATACTTTTATATCAACTCCGCTATATTTTCTTCTTCACAATAAGACAACTACACAAGTTTGACATGCTCCTTCAAGTCTTGTAAATCAACTACATGTGGAAAAACTTAGTACTTAACACTGCAGAAACAGCACAGAAGGTGAAATATGAAGCAGACCAGTGCACTGTCAAAGTTGAAAATTGGTGTAAAGCTAATTCCCTTTGCGTCAACCGAAAAAAAAAAAAAAAAAAAAAAAAAAAATTACAAGACCTGTATGTATCGTGGAATAATAACACTGAACTTGAGCAGAGCTCAAATGCTGTTAATTTCCTTGGAATCTCAATTAATACAAAATTATCCTGAGGTAGCCTTATAGAAAAAGTGGGAAGCAGCATTAGCAAAGAAATATTTGCTCTAAGGAAGCTGCGTGTTTGTCTAAACATGCCACTACTTAAAGTGGTTTATTTTGCTTTAATACGCAGTCATATTTCCTACGGTACAATACTGTGGGGACATCAAAGCAAGGAAGCTAATGTCTTCAAACTACAAAAGAAGGCAATAAGACGGATATGTGGCTTGGCACCCAGAGCTCACTGTAGGCCAAGCTTAAAAAAATTACAGATTATGACCCTGCCGTCAATATTTATACTAAAGTGTGTAATGCATACTAAGGAAAACTATCCGAGTTATCAACAGTAGGACATGTGCCATAATTATAACACAAGAAACAAGCAGGACATAGTTTCTTTCTGATGTAACTATAAAAAAACACAAAAGTGCTTCTTATACAAGTCCATAAAATTTTTTAATGCCATACCCCAACATATCAGGGATCTTCCAATTAATAATAATAATAATAATAATAATAATAATAATAATAATAATAATAAAAAGTAATAGAATTTCTTCTTGAGCTTAGCATTTATGAAACTGATGAACTCTTAAGGAAGGCAAAGAATATGGTATGACCACACTGTGTGGTAAGTTTTTATATGCTTCTATATATGAGTAAGTCTGTAATTGGCTAAATTTACTATGCAATATCCATTTGTACCAGAAGTTTCTCTGTTTTGTATTTGTTTGAAGGTACCATAATTATTTGTGTAATATTTATATTGTGTAATATTTTTCTTGTTTTTGTAATTATTTGTGTAACATTTATACTGTGTAACATTGAGTTTTGTAATGCCTCAGAAGATCTCTGATGTCTCAACAACAATAAAAATCAATGAAATCAATCAATAAATCAATCATATACCATTACAGTCTCTTTTGGTTTTAACAACACTCATCAAAACAGTTCTTGCTCCTAGCAAGTCAAAGAACAGAGTATATAAGTCTCTAGATAAAACATATTTCATTTGTTCCCAACAGTCACTGCTATTTCACTCCAAAGAGTAGCCCTTGATTACTGCTTGTACTGGACATATGGCTTCCGAGGCGTGTGCAGCCACCACTTGCCAGCTCTGATAGAGCGCCACAACTTCAGTCCTCTCGTAACACATGCCTATCCTGCACACACATGAACTGTGGCACAATAGACACATTTCCACTCTCACACACTCATCCTTAAAATATTGTATGTTGGAGACGGTGAAATATGAGTGTCTCTAGACTTTACTTTGAAATTCTCGAGGCACTACAGTGTGCGTGTGTTTGTGTGTGTGTGTGTGTGTGTGTGTGTGTGTGTGTGTGTGTGTGTGTGTGTGTCCGTGTGAGTGTGAGTGTGTTTGTGTGAAAGAGAGAGAGAGAAAGAGAGAGAATAAAAAAGCAAATGTTGTGTTGAATCCCAAGATATTAAAATATTATACACAGTTACTTTATGAGGGGGAAAAACTCACACTGAAGTGAATGAGAAAGTGAAAAATGCACATTTGATGAAAGATAGAAAAATCACTGTGATTCCTCAGTCAGGAAAACACATGGATTTCATAAGCAATTAGAAGCTTATGGATAGTACTATATGAACAAGGGAAGTAACCAACATCTGTATGAGCTGTTCATTATCAGTCACTTGGCCAGTTTGGAAACACTTCAACCCTTGGCCTGCAAGTCTCGTATTAACTCATGGATGATGTTTAAGCAGTAATCTCTGTCTTGCATATTACTATGTCGTCCACCTTTAAGCTCTCAGGTTTTCAAATCTCGTCTGATGCAGTCCCCAACAATTAATCTTTTCTTCTCATCATGTGCTGTAAGCCTTCCCTGACTGCAGTTCTGTGTGACTTTCCCAAATCTCCCCCTTTGTTGAGTAGGTCTGAAATAACATCAGTTATTTATGTTAATATTTAAATTTGGTGCACCAGTACAGTGATAAACCATGAATTTCATAAATGTGTGATACATCTACAATCAGAGTCACTGGACATGAAAAGCAATATGTACAAAGACACAATAAAAAAAGACATTTACCAAGTTGGTGACAATGAACATGGAAACACATGTAATGAAATTTCAGAACAAGTTTAGAAGCATAAGAAATTATGTGGAATGCAATTATGACATACTACTGCAAATTCGCTACTATGTTGGTAGCAGTGACAATGTCTTTTTCAGATTTTGGCCTTTTCATGTATTACCTTTTGTGTTTGACAGTGCTGATTGTAGATGTGTGTATTATACTTATGGAATTCACGGTTATCTCATTTGCCAACTTCTACATTCCAGTAGACAATCAACAAATCAACTGTGCAACATCATTCGGACTGAACTGAAATTACATTATTTGACTGCTCTAATTGCATAACTGGACACTGCAGTATTGTCAGCATGGGAAAGATTAAGTAAAGCTGAGAGTGAGAGGGAAGCATTTACAGAAAAGGACAGTTGTAGATGTGGCCTGGTCGTGCAAATATTTTGGTAACTACCTGGAACCGCATGCTGCATCAGCAATGTTGTCTGACTGTGCTGCAGTACAGCCATGTATTGCAGCCACTTTCAGTAGTGTTGATAGCAGTGTGATTGTGACCACATAGTGCTGTAAAATTTGATCAGTGTAAACTCACCTTTAAACATGACTATACTTTTTTGTAAAAGATGTACAATGAATGGGTAGAGAAGAACTTTGGAGACACTCAATACCCACTTGCTGAACATGCCTTACAATGTGACTCAAGGGACCTGAGTTGCTGCTACAAATATTGATTACATGGATCTTCCTATCCGATACTAGATTCTCTGAACTCCGGCAATGGGAAACTATTCATCAGCACATCACTGCATCCCGATATCCTATCTGGTTTAACATCTGTTAACACATTGTCCTCTCTCTTCTTTCACTGTCACCAGCTTTTCATTATATATCTTTTTTTTTTTAAATTTAATGTGTCTCACTTTTTTCTTGATTATATTTTTGCTTTGACCACCCCTCCCCCCCTTGCCCCACTCTTTCTGCACTTGTCCACACAAAAGTTGGGCCCTTCTATTCCTGGAATCTGAGTGACCTGCCCTTTTTTTTAACTTCCCCCAATGTATTCCTCTGTCTTCCACAAGGAAAGAGCTGTTAATTCCAAAATCTAGGATAGTGTATGTACATTTGTATGTGTATATAAGTAGTGCAGAAATTTTGCTTCCTGATGGGAAGTATTGGCCAACAATTCTGTTTCCTAATTTTGTAACTCAGTTGACAAGTATGCTCCCAAAGTATTGTTCATACATTCACTCACGTAGCCATCATTTTGTACAGATCCTTTAATGAAGGACAGTCTTCAGGAATATGAACAAGACAAGGAATAATAAAACTAAGCAGTTGTTATAAACTATATTAATAATTACTAAGTACCATTAAATTTCTGTAATCTACTGCTGCTTGTTTGGTTTTAATTTAACATTGTGAAGTTAACAGAAAACTACCTGTTTTGGAAAAAGTTGTTGCTTCCTCATTTATATTACATCTACATTTCCTAACTTAGTATGTATGTGATGAAACTGATATTTACAAAACCCAGACACATTGGGTATATAAAGTGTGTTGGACAGTGAGGAAAACAGTGCTGTAGTTGTAATGTGGAAATGGAGTGACTTATCTGATGTCCAAAAGGATGCGATCATTGACTTATAGGACAAGTGTTGAAGTGTTTCCAAACTGGCCAAGTTTGTAAACTATTTGGATGCCACCATGGTTAAAGGAAACCACGTATGACAAAATGGCACTATCCAGAACTGACACTGAGGCAGCTGTGGTGCAATAAGTGCCATAGATGACAGGGGTCAACAACACCTGCAGAGATGTGTATGGGTGAAAAGCTGTGCAACTGTTGATTAACTGACTGCCCAAATGAACCAAGGGCTATTAACAATGACCATTCAGCAAACATTGTGGGTATGCTCTGCAGCAGATGTCTGGTTTGTGAATCCTTGCTGACTGCTGTTCATTGGTGACAAAAGCTGCAATTTTCATACCAATACCACAACTGGACATCCACTGAGTGGCAATAGGTGCCCATTCCTGATGAATCATGTTTTGTGCTCAGTCCAACTTGCAGATGTTAGCATATACAGCATGTAACATTTGAAAGCAAACACCCTGTAACCACATTAATGTGACAGGGCAGTGTATCATAAAACAAATTACACCTATATATTATAGGAATAGAGGTCTTTAAACAATGAGTGTTACTTCTTGTCAAGTCTCTAGTCCTTGAATCTAGACACTCAGATAATTTATAGGACTGTTTAATACAATATTTTTTTAATTTAAAATTCTTTTGTATCCGTATTGATTCTTAATTTCTTGCTTTATGTCAGCTGTGAACCTGTTGATAACTTTTCCACAAGCACTCTGGACTGTTAATAGGACTGTGTACAAGAATTCAAAGTCAAAATGTAAATAATTGTGTGAATACAGCAGTTGGGCATATAATAATTCAGCTGAAATTGATTTTTATTATAAACATTGTGAGCCATTCATTTGACATGTTGTTGGTGTGATGGTCTAGTGGTTAAGAGCATTCCTGGAAACCGAGAGGTGAAGGGTCAAATACTGGTCAAACTACAGAAATTTTTAGTCTGCCTTTAATCTAATTTTCACCTCTCAATGATGCGAGGAATTACCAGGAATGAAATGTGGATCAGATTCCACAGTAACTTGTAAGTCCCTGGGGTAGGTAGGGGCACACAAGTCGCTGTAGCAGTGTCCAATTGAAAGGCTTACAGTTAGTCATTGAGCCACACACAAATACTCTATTATCTGATGGATTTAGAAGACTCCATGATTTTACTAATATGTGGTCTTACATACTAACCACATCACTACATATGTGACTGTGTTTATAAGAGGACTGATCAATGTTAACCTAGTAGAGGTGCCAACCAACAGATGTTAAACTCATAAAAAAGTTGAGAAATGCATATTTCTCAGCCAGTGGTTCTTTATTAGAGCTAGAAAACAAAACACACACACACACACACACACACACACACACACACACACACACACACACACAGAGTTGTGTATACTATATATTGGAATTTGCGCAGCTGAATAAGTATTAAGGAGAAAAAAAGGACATTTTACTAATAACTATATTTGCACATTCAAGAACAAAAAAAATTTACAGCGAACACAACAGAATAATTAGCGCACACAAAGAGTGTTAGACAATGCCAAAGAGGTCTATTTTACACAGTGCACTTTGCGCCGTCACACACGAAATATATTGTGCACACAATTCCAACACCCCTCCTTGAACTTATATTTTGTGTGTTGCTTCCACAAGATAAACCGAATAGTTCCACAATCTTCTCAAACTTCTCCCTTTCCAAGGGTTTGGTCAGTAGGTCAGATAACATGTCTTCTGTGCGCAGATAGTCCACGGCAATGTTCTGTCGCTCTATGTGGTCCCGAATGAAATGGTGCCGTATATCAATATGCTTTGTCCTAGCACTAGTAACATCATTTTTAGCTAGGTTTATGGCTCCCTTATTGTCACAGAAGATGGTTGTAGGTTCCTCAATTAAATTGGGTTCTATTTCACTTATTAATGTTCGTAGCCATAATGCTTCCTGTGTGGTGTAAGATAGTGCCATATACTCGGCCTCTACGGTGCTCAATGCAACAGTTTTTTGCTTTTGACAGGACCATCTTGTGAGGCCCCCCATTAATTTAAAACAGCAGCCAGTGGTGGAGTATCTGTCTCCCAATGCACTCCCCCAGTCCTCATCGCTATATACCTCTAGTTTTGCGTTACCATCTCTACGGTATTTTAACTCATAGTTTGAGGTTCCTCTTAGGTATCAGAATGTCCTCTTTACAGCTTTCCAGTGCTTTTCCTTTGGGTCTCTGCAATATCTGCTCACTGCATTGGTGGCAAAAGCAATCTCGGGTCATGACGTTTGAGACAAATATAACGAACTCCCTACTGCTTCTAAATAAGGAACATTCTTGTCACATTGCACATCAGTCTCATTTACACTTAACTTCACTCCTACTTCCATTGGAGTACTTATGGGTTTGCAATCACTCATGCAAAATTTCTTTAATATTTTTTCTGTGTATGATGACTGACTTTTGCTCAATTCTTCTCTTTCTTCATCCTTAGTAATCTGCATACCTAAATAACATTTGACTTCTCCGAAATCATGCACCTTAAAATTGGTTTGCACCTGTTTCTTGAAAATTCTCATTTGACCATCACTTTCAGTCAGGATAAAGAAATTGTCCACCCATATCGCCATTATTATTATTTCTTCTTTTCTCCCTTTATAGTAAATGCTTGGATCTGCCTTGGATTGCTTCATATTCATATTTATTAGAGTTTCATTTAGACATCGATTCCAGCAACGTCCACTTTGTGTAAGTCCATAAATACTTTTTCTCAAACGCCAATTTTTTTTACTTTCTGATCTGGTTGTTATGGCTTCCCTTGGTGGAATGACATATATCTCCTCCTCCAAATTCCTATTTAAATATGCCATTTTAACATCCATATGATGAATTATTAAATTTCGTTTTACTGCCAAGGCTAAAAGATATCTCAATGATGCATGTTTGACTATAGGTGAAAAAGTTTCTTCGTAATCTACCACTTGTTTTTGTGAATATCCTTTTACCACAAGTTTTGGTTTGTATTTTGGTGATGAGCTTTCAGGGTTCTTCAAATTGAATACCCATCTTGCCTGCAGTGGTTTCTTATCTCCTGGAATATCTACCCATTCAAATTTTTTGTTCTGATATAAAGATTCTAATTCTCTCTTCATCGCTTCTTTCCATTCTTGAGAGTTTGGGCCACTCATTGATTCTTCTGCTGTTCTTGGCTCATCATTAAAAGACTGTGCTGTATACATCTCAAAATCCAGATATTCCTTTGGTTTTGGTAGATGAGAAGAACGCCTTACATTGTTTTCTTAATTTTTTTCATCCTCTTACTCATTGTCATCATAAATTGTATCCATTTGTCCTTGGCTGTTGTCTTCCTGTTCTTCACTTTCTATTGCCTCACACAAGGTTTCACCTTCTGAACTAGGTGCAGCTGACTTAGTGGTTTTGCTCTCTTTAGAGACCTTTCTACTTTCAAAGAATATTACATCTCTACTTGTGACAATCTTTTTAGTCGATGGATCCATTAATCGGTAGCCCTTTGGATTTTCACAATAGCCTACAAAAATATACTTTTTAGCTTTCGGATCCCATTTCCCTCTTTAGCTGTTTTGGAATATGTGCCATTGCATCACACCCAAAAACCCTTATATTGCTTAGATCAGGTTTCTTTCCTATCCGGATCTCATTAGGGGTTCTATTCTTTAATACTTTTGTAGGTGATCTATTGTTCAAATATACAGCTGTTGACATTGCTTCTGCCCAAAAATCTTTGGATAATTCAGTGTCAGTCATCATGCTCCTTGCTTTCTCAACAATGGTCCTATTAGCACTCTCAGCAACTTCATTTTGAGATGGGCTGTACCTTATGGTAGTTTGATGCCTGATTCCCTTTCTGCCAGAAGATTCTTCAATTTCTGGTTAATATATTCTCTTCCATTATCAGACCTGATGATCTTGATCTTCTTTCCCGTCCACCTTTCAACCATATTGCAATATTCCTCAAAGATATCACTCACTTAGTCTTTAGAACTAAGAAAATAAACATGAGTATATCGTGAGTAATCATCAATAAAAGTAAGAAAATAATTAATCCCACCTATGGATTCACACTGCATCAGCCCACATACATATGTGTGGATTAACTGTAAGACTTCTGTGGATTTACTCTTACTAGTCTTGAAGGGTAACCTTGCTTGTTTTCCCTTTATACATGTCTCACAAGGATCCTTGGACACACTAAAATTCTGTATTCCCTTTACCATATCCTTTATTATAGACATACTCTTTCTATTTAGATGTCCAAGCCTCTGGTGCCATAAAAAACCTTCTACTGAATATACTGAATCACTGACATTTTTATGTTTACTGTCAATGGTATCCAACTTAAAAATACCCCTTTCGTTACTTGCTGTAACTATAACTTCACCACTTTCACTGATTACTCTTGCGCCCTGCATGTCAAAAGTGACTGTATTTCCTTTATTGACAATTTCCCCTACAGACAGCAGGTTAGTTGCCACATTTTTCACATAATGAACATTGTGTGCTGTAACCATATCTGAGTCATCATTTACACTTACATGTAGATCTAGTTTCCCAGCCAGGTGACACTGGAGCTTGTTGCCATCAACAGTAGATATTCCCATATGAGTCTTATCTTTGATGTCATAAAGAAGTGATTTATCTTTAACAATATGCACAGATGCACCTGAGTCTAAAATCCATTCCGTATCACGATTACTTATCCCACTAAAAGAATAAAAACATGAGAGTGCCTTACCTTTGTTATTGGTCCTTCTCTCTGGGCTATCAGTAACAACCTCTTTTGCTGAGTGTCTGATCTTGGGCTTACTTTTTCTTTGCACTGAGATGCAATATGTCCCATCTTCTGACATTTATAGCACCTCACCAATTTCTTCTTTTTGTTTTTTGAGTAGAGAGCAGACGCACTTTCCTTCCCCAATATACAACAGCTTGGAACACTCTTTACGTCCTGCAGGATTTTCATCTTAACACTGTCGCCTGTGATTGGTATACTCGAGCTTTCAAGTCCCATAATCATAGGTGCATACCTTTCGGGCAGTCCTGCCAACAGCAATGTTCCTATCCATTCGTCAGCGATCTCGAATCTGATGTTTCTCAGTCGGTTTGACGTGGTTATTATTTTGTTAACATATTCATCTACACTCTTACATTTGTCCAGATGAGTGGTAATTAACTCATGTAATAATCCTACTTTTCTTGTAAGACCACCATCCTCGAATGCATTTCGTAAATTGTCCCAGACTTCTTTCGCTGTAGCAGCTTTTTCAACGTGAACATAATTCACCAAATCAATCAGTAATATCAATTTTGATTTTGCTTTCCTATCCTTACTTGAATAATTCTGATCTGTGGATTTCATTGCCCCATCTACCACGTCCCATAGGTCGTCTAAACGCAAATACGCTTCTACTGCGAACTTCCAGGTCGCATAGTTTTCGCAATCTACAAATCTTTCAATCTGTGGAATTTGTGCCACACTCATTCTTAATGGTAACTTGCTTTTTATTGCCGTAAAGAACAACGAAAAATAATGCGGAAAAAAAATTTGCAATCGTCTTGTAAGGATAACTCGCACTTCATGTAAATTGGAACTTTTCCAATACTTTCTCCCTACTATTTTATTGATATACTTATTCCAAATGCAGTCAGGGCCCATAATCTATTGGAATTTGCGCAGCTGAATAAGTATTAAGGAGAAAAAAGGACATTTTACTAATAACTATATTTTCACATTCAAGAACAAAAAAATTTACAGCGAACACAACAGAATAATTAGCGCACACAAAGAGTGTTAGACAATGCCAAAGAGGTCTATTTTACACAGTGCACTTTGCACCGTCACACACGAAATATATTGTTCACACAATTCCAACAGTATCTGTCTCCTTAGTGACCCTAACCTGATCATTAACTAGTGCCCTGGGAATTTATTCTTCGCATTAAAAACCTTCACCTTCTATAAAACATTGTACTTTATTTAATCTTTGTCAGAAAAGTTCCAGGACAGGCTTTTTTTTTTTTTTAAAAAAAGATATTGCACTTACCAAGTAATAATCCTGGTTCCTACTAAATGGATGTGGGATGGTAATAACAGAATGTCTGGCCAGTTGCTGAGTGGCAGATGAAACAGTGTGTGGTCTTTCATTGTCATGCAGTAACAATCAGTTCTTGTGATGGTACAAATCAGGGCAGCAACTTCAAACTGCTTGTCTCAGATGTTTCAAGACTTTGATGTAAAGAGTTTGGTTCACTGTGACCAAGAGAAACATACTCATGGTGAACTAATCCTTTGCTATCAAAGAATGTGATCAACATTGTCTTTGTTCTTGAAGGTTGTTGTTTGACTTTCTTTGATGCTTGTGATCCAGGAGTCCATCATCCAGGACTGTGATGCCATATGTGATGATTCATACTGGTAGCACCAACTTTTAATCTTTGATAGAAATCTGGAATCACATCCGGCTGTATCCTGTAGTTAATCAGAGGTTCTTCAGCTTTCCTCTTTCTGTTCATCTGTTAATGTTTGATGGATGAGTTTTGTATTAAGTTTCCATTTCACTGTATCTCCACGTAAAATCCTATGATACACAACACAATTCAAATTCAAGTAGATGGGCAACCTGTTGTAGGATTCTCTTACTCTGAGTCTCTTCCTTCATGAGATCTTTTGTACCACTCAAAAACAAGGCTTCTTGAAAGTGCCTTGCCTGCATATGCTTGTTTAATCATTGTAGATGTTTCACTAGAGGTTTTCCTGAGTTTAATGCAGAACTTAATGTTCACTCTTTGTTCACAATCAGCATCCATTGTGTCACTGTAACTTATGTGTCAAGAACCCAAACAGTGTGTTGCTAAATGCAGCTCTGTCTCCTTGTGAGTCTGGACAGAAACATGGCCATGATCATATCAAGGATGCACACATATATGCTAATATAAAAACAATGTTTGTTGCTTTTTAGTATTTCAAACTTGGAAGCAAAGAGCCTTGTCCTGGAACTTATCTGACAAAGGGAGTATTCAAGTGACACTTAAATAGAAGGAGTATAATATTTACATTGTGTGATTACCCATCACAGCATAATTAAGTATTTATTTCCAGTAACAGTGCTCTCAACTGATGCGAGTTACTGTCAGTGACTGATAATGAACAGCTCATATTCAAATGTTGTTTACTTCCCTTGTTTATACAGCATTATCCCTAAGCTTCTAATTTCTTATAAAATCCAGGTGTTTTCAGAAAATGTCTGTGCATTTCTAAGAAATTGAGAGATGTTAATGTGTTCACGTGTTCATTAGAACTTCAAACAGTGCAAAATCCAGGATGGAATAATAATAATATTGTGAAAAGCATAGTTGCTACTCACCACATTGTGGAAATGCTGAGTCACAGATAGGTGCAACAAAAAGCAGAATGGACAGCATACACACATTCAGTCACAGAAATGCAAATCACACACACATGACCACAGTCTCTGTCAGACTGGCTTTGGCAGCCATAATTTTCCTTCCTAAATTTACATGTTTCTGTTAAAACATGTTTTATAAATTGTATCTCGATATGTCTACTTGTTTAGGATTATTTCAATAACACTTCACTCACTATATGTGTCTATAAATATATTCAAATTTTCTATTTTTATTTAGAGTTTATCTACATTAAAATATTAAAAAGAGGCTCAATAATAACATGATTTTCTGTCTTTTGTAATATATAATATCATGTGATGCAGCCTCTCACCCAAGTCATAATTTTAAGTCTTACAGCTACTGCTTTAGATCTTTCATTGTGATCAGTACCATCTTATAGAGGCCATGAAGTAGAAATAGTTTTATATTTCAAGAAAGAATATGAAACATTTTGGTCTGTACAGGAGCTTGTAGAGGAACAGGGGCTGAAATCTAGAAGAATAGTTGCCAAAACACGTGGTAGAAAAATTAATTTTGGAAGGGATCCTCCATGGTGTGCAGTTACTGTAAGGGAACTTTTATAAAGATGTTTAGCCTATTGACTCTTGTCTCAACATCTTCTTCTGATGCTTGTATACTGATTTTTCTGATGTTTTGTCAGCACCAATGGGTAGTACTATCAAAAATTTTTGGTTCTAGGATAGAATCAAATTCGTTAGTGGAGGTTGTTTATACTTGTTGTGCCAATGTCTGAGGGCCCTTTGCATGTAATTATCACTGTAGTTTTCCCTTAGTACCTGCATCAGTTGTTAGCTACAGCAAGGGGATCCAACCTTCATTTATCTGAAAGCTCTCCTCTTTCTTGTTGAACTGCTTGTATTAATTACTCTCAAAGAATATTTCATTCTTATTATAATATTTATAATTATGTGATTTACTTTGAATTGCTGCCCTCAAATGCATGTGGACACCTCTTATGGTGTAGACATAAATGACCATTATTATTTTTATTATACATGTGTATTTCAGTTCTAATTATTACAAAACCTCACAAAGCTCATAATTTTCAAATGCATCATTCTCCGCATTACAGGACAAGCGTCGTTTTGACACACTGGTTTTTATGGGTGTAATAGAGCCTGAGAGTGAGACAGCGTTCCTGAGTTCCAGACCAGAAGATGTTCTTCTTAGTGGAAACGTAAATGCTGTGCCATTGCTGATTGGTGATTTAAGTGGTGAATGCATTGCAAATGTTGTATGTAAGTACCCCTTTTCTGAATTGAAGTACTTGTGTTGTATTACTGACTTTAAATATGTCACATAATTCCAAATTGAAATGTGTATCATTGTCCTTGATATGCTACAATTTTAAAGATAATAACTTGGAATTATTCCTATCTAGTGCTTTCCTATCATAAGATTTGCTATCATTTTTCATGTGCATTATGTGTATATTGGGTTATTCCATGTCAGAACCACATATTTAGCCCAAAAGCTGTGGCATACTCTTTTCAGAATTTTTTGAAATTTTGTGATAGCATAAATGTGGATGCTTTGAAAAAATTTCAAACTATTTCACCTGAAATATTTTTGAAATGGGATTTGGTTAACTGATTACTAGTGCTTGCAATGTATACTCAAAACTTTACTTACAGTAGGGGCAGGTCTTTAAAATGGACAACACATGTACTGCATATATAGACCTACCATCTGAAAAAAAAGAAACTGGTTGCTGTTTCAGTTTTCCTATTGTAAAAATGTAACGAACAAATTTTTACCTTTAACGTAAGATTTAATTACAGAAGTTGACACAGAGAAAACTAAATGGAATTTACAAACAATATTTTCCAGTGCTCTGTCCATATTAGTTAGGTCAACAAATAATCTTTTCTTCCCATCATTATGGAATAAGAATATAAATTATTTGTATTACCCAGTTCTTTTTGAAGAACTACTTTATTGCATTATTACACATATTATGACAAGAATGTAGAGACCACTTTTGTACTAACCCTCTGTACAGTGTGGCAGCAGACCTCAAATGTAAGAAATTTTTATTGTTTGAATTTTACAGAAGATCACCTTTTTATTTCTAGTCCATTGCCTTTCCACTGATGCAACAAAAATCAACTAGTACATACTGGAATAGGCCAAATCGTCATTGACGAAGTCAATCTGTCAATCAAATCACACTACAAGGTCACATAACATATAAAATGGAGGGAATGTGTATATGAGCATGAATACAGAAAACACAAATGGGAGCAGTTCTGCCACTGCCTGTCACTCCCATTCCATAAAGCGAATCCAGTAAGAGAGGTAGGACTCAGATGGCAAACATAACTATGCCAAGTAAAACCAATGTTAGACAGTCAGCCTTATAACTGACACAGGAATACAAACGAGTGTTTTGTTAATTAAATCGACTGATTGTTGAGAAGCAAACTGTCACATTGTAGACTGAGAGGATTGAGAAAAAAAATTACCCAATAGGCTCACATAATGTGGAACTGGATATAAACAGACGGATGTGTCAGTTTACATTTGAAGTGTTGTCGAAGTATGAACATGGTCTCAATGCCATCTTACATAATGATTTTCCACATTATTTCCAGTCAGTTTACATTTGAAGTGTTGTTGAAGTATGAACATGGTCTCAATGCCATCTTAGATAATGATTTTCCATACTATTTCCAAGGCATATTTGACTTCTGAATGTAGGAAATCCAAAATGCAGAAATGTCCACCATTTTGGCAATGTGGTGGTGTTGTGTAGAAATGGTCACATTCTGGCAATCCACTAAGCATGTACTACAATGTTGAAGTTAAACAAATCCAAGACAATATTGAGTGGTAGAGCAAAAAATTGTTTGGATGGAGATGAAGAAAGATTTCGTAGGAGTAGATATTCACTTAGGCAGTCAATTAACAATGAATGAAGTTTTAGATGGTAAGCAGATGCATGTGAAGCCTGGTTTATCACAAATGAGTGTGCCAGAAGAGGGTACTCTTTTTCAGTGAGCATAGATAATTATGAAAGCAGAGGTATTAAAATTTCTTGGGATATCACATCCGCAAAAGTGCATTGAGTAAATGCTTATGAGGTAACAGAATACTAGTAAAATTAACAGCCTAAAAGAACAGTTTATGTTAAGTCCCCCTATAAAGCAGAAATTTAAAAGAAACATGAACACCTGTGTGAGGCAGGTCAGGATGTATTCTACTCCATTCTAAATGAATTTGGGATTTTGGAGGAAGGAAATTATTTCCAGCAACCCCCTTATCATACCATGAGATTCCTGTGTAAGGCAGGTTAGGATGCATTGCACCTTGTTCTAGCTGAATCTTGGACATAGGAGGATGGAAATTACTTCCAGCAATCTCCGCAACATACCATGAGATTCTGATGGTTGAGGCTAAGCCTACAGCCCAGAAGCTATATCACATATCTTATGCATTGCAACCCATACTAGAGAAAAATATCATAGATTTGTTGGAACAGAGTTTTCCAACTTCCCTTCTGGGCTTCCCCTGTAGTGATATTCCACAAGAAAGCCAGAAAGAGACAAATGACTTATCACTTTTGCATACACATTATACAGATCAATAGGTCAAGACACTGGATATCTATCTCTGTCCAAAGATCGATGGCACTTTGGATCATCTAGCCAAATGCATTACAAACACCTAAGGATGACCTTCGGCCTCTGAAATGCTCCTAGTCATGTTGCATTGTTTTGCTGATTTGCTTTTATGGGGTTTAACATCAACCATGTGTCTTGTATACCTGAATGATGTAATTATATATTCAAGAATGATGAGAGAGCATGCAGTGCAGTTGAGAAACATGCTAACGTGTGTGAGTGGTGCTAATCTAAATTTTAAATTACTGAAGTGCAGTTTTGTGGAATCACAAGAGCACTGTATAGGCTATATAATTTCAGGAGATTAGAGAGCAGACCCATGATTAATAGACACTGTAGAAGATTTTAACGTGCTAAGAAATGTAAAGAATTGCAATTATTTCTTTGATCAGCCAATTACTATCAATGTTTCATGGAGAACTACGCAGACGCCACTAATGTCTCACACAATTATTAAAGAAAGAAACTCCTTTTGTCTAGTCAGTGGTCTGCAAGAGTGGCATTTTAAAATTAAAGGAAATTCTGACAAGTTCACCTGTCTTGGCATATATAGATTTTGAGCAACCTTTTTATTTTGTTGTGTCATGTTAGCAACTTCATAGTAAACTGTGTGAAGAATCAAATATGATGGCAAAGAAAATCCAATTGCTTACATATCATGTTAGCTGAATCAAACTGATCAAAACTATAGCACTGCAGAAAAGGAACTTTTGGCAGTCATTACTTTCAGTGTTACCTGTGTAAATGACAGTTATGGTAATTACCAACCATTCTGCTGTACAATGGCTATTAAGTTTAAAAGACCGCAGCAGCAGACTTGTTGTTCAAATGTGTGTGAAATCTTATGGGACGTAACTGCTAAGGTCATCAGTCCCTAAGCTTACACACTACTTAACCTAAATTATCCTAAGGACAAACACACACACCCATGCCTGAGGGAGTACTCGGACCTCTGCCAGGACCAGCCGCACAGTCCATGACAGGAGAACCTTAGACTGCTCAGCTAATCCCACGTGGCAACAGACTTGTTAGGTGGACTGCAAAGCTTAGTGAATATGACTACATTGTCAAACACACTTCTGGTAAGGTAAATCAGAATGCAGATGCCTTGAGTAGGAAAATTAAGATTCTACTGTTTCAATCATCAACCACTGGAACACTGTCTTTCATATTTGATGTTATGGTCTTTAATTCTGCTCTCTTTGCCTTTGTGTCTGCATGTCATTAAAAGTTACTCAACTGTATTACACTTCTACATTACATTAAAGTTTCTGATAGTAAATCACTTGTTGATGTGTTCTATCCTCATCCATATCATTGTTAGGACTGGAATTGCCACACTACCCATACATGATTGTGCATTGTGGAACTAAGAAAGGCACAAGAATCTGATGCCAAGTGTAAGAAACTGGCTACCTTGCTTGATTTTATTGAAAGAGATGACATTTTATATAAGAAAATGCTTCTTGGAGAATGGATGCTAGCTCCAAAGACTATCCACAAGTACATATTGCAACAGTGATGTGACAGCTTATTGATGTGTCATAAGGGGAAAAGTGGCTGTAAGCATGCACTGCAAGCCATTTTTGACGGCCAAAATGAAAGAAAAATGTAGGTGATTGTGGCATGAAAAAAATTCAAGTGACAAGAGACAAGTGTGTTTGGAAGAGAGCCCAGGAGATCAGTGCAACTATAGCAAGAAAGCAACAGCTCTATAGTCGAAAGAATGGTATGATGTCACTATACCAAGCAGGAGATTTTGTGATGTTATAACAAACTCCAAGGAAACTGTGCAGAACTCAAGAATTTTTATGTCTCTGAGATGGATCATTCCAGTTATTGTGTTTCACATCACCTGCCAATGTTGAATTTCCACTCCCAGGTCAGAAGATTGTAGTTCACGTTGGCCACTTAACCAAGTATAAATGTAGCAATGTACCATCTCCTGTAGAGGACCCAACAAAACTCAGAAATAACAGTTTGGCACAAAAGTGAATGCACAGTGAAATTCTTACACAGCAACCAATGAGTTCCCTTTACTACAATTTAAGTTCTGCCAATCTGTACAGTTTACAGTCTGTGGATTAAGAACAGGTTTTATCTTAATGGAAGCTCCATTTTGGAATATCAGCAGTATTAGGAAAATAATAGATTGCTACTTACCATAAAGATGACACACTGAGTTGCAGATAGGTGCAATGAAAGACTGTTACACATTTATAGCTTTTGGCCATAGCCTTTTTCTTCTTTGCTGAAGAAGGCTTTGGTCAAAAGCTATTATGTGTAACTGACAGTTCATTGTGCTTGTCTTCAGCTCAATGGGTCATTTTTGTAGTGAGTAACAATATATCTTTTCCTAATATTGTGGGTTTTATCTTAAGTTTTAGGTGAGAGACAATGTCAGTGTTTTGTTTGTCAGTCTATTGTTAAGCCATATTGATGATTCTGTTCTGCATTTTCACCTCACCAGGCTCCTGTTTAGCTAAAAAAAATTGCTTAAGCTTTGCATACATGTATTGTGTCTTCTGCATTAATATTCAATGAGGCAATCATCCTCCAGAATTCCATACCTTAAGGGTTGTGTCATGGGCAAACACGTACTGTTTGAGCTTGGCCATACTACATTTTGTTTTTCATAATATGGCCAATTCTATTATCTGTTGTCTTTTGATACAGCAAAATGTGATTTCTTTTCATGGACCATTTCCCTGAGTGGATTACTCATCTTTATTGTTAAGTTATCTCTTTGGCTTATGGATTTTTAAGCATGTTAATTTGTCACACATAATTACAAGAAAGAATTTTAAAACATTTAGTTTTTGTGAGAACATGATAGGTTCTGGCTCTCTTATCCTTCTTCAATAGTGTTGTAATTTTATATTAATAAAAGTATGCATGGGATTACACTCATTACTCAAAAATCTTAAAATTTTCTACAGTTTGCATATCAGAATTTTTTGTCTCTTAAACCTCCAATATTCCAGCCAGACAGACTCAATAATTGCCTGTCTAAGAATGTTTCACAAAATTCTTCATCTCAGGCAGGTTTCCTTTTGCACAACATTGGAGTAAGTCTCAGAACTATCAGTACATAAATTCTTACTGAAACTGTGATCTCTCAGTTTACGTCAGTGTGATTGATTAACAGTGTGCTTCTGTCAAGTTGTGATTCCCAGTTTATATTTAATATTTTGATGATGGACCCAGCTATTTTCTTCAAGTAGTGAAAGTTTTGCTGTTGTGGATATTCACTGTCTGGACTCCAACCAGGCAGCACTTGCAGCATCTGAAGAAGATTGCTGGGTTGGTCACTGAAATATTGTGTATAAAATGGAAACCATAACTCAGCAGAACACCCAGAAACACACTTACGGAAATTATCTTACACACTTCTTTCCTCAGATACATTTCGTCTCTCTTCCTATCAACACTTTTCTCTCTTCTTCTGCAGGGATGTTTTCTGTATACACTAAACAAAGTTGTAGGACCGAGTGAGGTGGCACAGTGGTTAGCACACTTGACTTGCATTTGGGAGGATAACGGTTCAAACCCATGTCTGGCCATTATGATTTAGGTTTTCTGAGATTTCCCTAAATTGCTTCAGGCAAATGCTGGAATGGTTCCACTGAGAGGGCACAGCAGAATTCCTTCCCTATCCTTCCCTAAACTGGTGGGACCAATGACCTTGTTGTTTGGTCCTCTCCCCCAAACAAATCAACCAGCTAAATGTGTAGGTTTCCCTTCCTTGGTACCCCTACCCTATTGCCTACTATATTACATGTATTATATCCCAGCAAACTATTGAAAACAATATTTCCTCCACTTATACACCTATTACATTAAGATATATTCCATTTGTCAGAAAAGTTCCAGGAGAGGGTTTTTAATTTATGGATTTAAAAGGAACAAATGTTGGTTTTATGTTCCTGGTATGTGGCACATAGGGAACACACACAACATACTGTAGATATGTAAGTCCTTGGTATTGGTGATAAGTTGAAAAAACTGTCCCGAAACACATGTGCTACAAAACGCCACTGTTTCCTGCACATGTACCCAGACATCAACATGGGATATGATCACCATGCACACATACACAGGCCGCACAATGGGTTGGCATACCCAGTTTAAACCCTTGGGGCTCTTTAGATGCTGGGAGGCTGGGATGATGCATTTGATACTTGTTATGCTGTGAAAAGTATTTCAGACAATAAAGAGTGGAGACAATGAAACTGGCATTGTCAAATACATATAGACATCATATTACACTGTTGACAGGCTCTTCAGTTGATAGGCAGTTGACAACACCATCTGTTGAGCATTTTTTTTTTTTTTTTTGCACAAAAGCTCGCTTAACAGTTGAAATAAGTACTCACTTAATAAACAGAACAGGACACCACTATGTCAACATGAGTTGAGTGAAGTAATTTTGTTTACTAACATGAAAGAACTGGACAGAAAATGCTTGGGAGTTATAATGTGTCTGTAAACTGAAAAGCGAGCAGCACTTTAGGGTAGAAAGTTGCCTTACCTGGAAGAACACTACAGCTGCTGTACAGGATGACTAAAAATCTATTTCCCCTCTGGCAGCGTTAAACAGTGTGCAGAGAATTATGTTGATTCCATCCATAAGTGTTTCTCGCATTAGTGTCTGAAATCTGTATTTGATGTAGTGTTAATGAATGCACTTTGTGGAAAATAAGCACCCCCCCCCCCCAACCCTCTGGCTTGTTTATGCACTGCATCAACTGTGATTCATAACGTGTGCTGTGGAGAGACAGTGTAAGTGTGTGAAACACTCTGTACTTCCTTCTAGTGACGTAGTTCAGTAGATAGAGCAGTGAATCATCCACTCACTCTTCCGTTTGTGAGCCTATGAAGGAACAAATCCCAGTGACCTACCTTCCTGTGCACTTCTACTCCACACATAGCCTTCCCCTAACCCTCCCCACCTGTTACACACCCAGAACAGAATTTATCCCTTAATATGGCTGTCCTGTGCGTAGACATGGTACATTCATTTAATATTGTTTTTAACTCACTTCATTTAAAGATAAACAGTACTTTTAGACTGTTAAAACAATATTTTTAATCACCTGTGACTTTTTCATCCCCTGCAATCCAGAAACTATTATTCCCAAAGAAAAAAATGAATAGGATCATTTTTGTAGGAAATTTAATGTACATTAATTTTGTACAGAGAAAAAATTTCACAAGAAGCTGCAGTTTTTGAGTTATTGAAGACATGCATAAAAAAGTGACCCTTAAATGAATCCCTATCATAATGATCACACCTCATTAGTCAGGATTTTTAGCATCATATTCATGGCACTGCCTTCTACCACAGAATGAAAATTTGTGATTACACCATATTTTTCCTTACAGTCAACCTATTTAGTTATTTGTTAACTGAGTTAAATAGGTTGGTCAAACTAAGTGCATCTAAATCCTGTGTACTAATAAATTTCCGGTGAGACCACATAGTCTAAAAAGTGATTTTAATTGATTGTTTACCTTTGAGATTGCAAATTTTGTAATGGCTTCAATTTTATCCTTGTTAAACGAAATTCCATCTTCAGAAATATTGTGACAGAAATTTGAGTTGTCTCACAGGAATTTACATTTTCCTAACTTCCCATAATAATTCCAAAAGTGCTTTCCAATTTCTCTCAGTACAGGGTGATTGGAACTGCTTTCTCAGTGTGCAACCAGCTGGTGAGGCCTACTGCTGTGCCCATGTTGTGGGTGACAGGAGGTCTGCAGTAAATATAGTATGGTTTATCACATAAGTTATATCTATCCTACATAATATAAACACTATAAAAGGAAAGTAAATTACTCATGTAGGCCAGTATTAAGCAAGAAGATACTGGAACTGCCTCTCTTCACTGTTCGAGCATTTCTGCCACCTGTTTAGGAAATTGCTCATTAAATGCTGCAGTTCCCTCTGAGAAATAGCAGCAATTTCTTGATGAACATTAATTTTGAGTTCATCTGAAGTGTGTGAATTTGATTTATACACTTTCTCTTTTAATATCCCCAGATAGAAAAATTGCACAGGCTTAATTTGGGGGAAGAAGATATGTTGTTTGTGATAACTCTATCTCGAAAAACATCACAAATTTCCTGTAGTGAGAAGTTGGCAGTATGTGTCTTCACAGAGTGCTGCTGAGAGTTCATGAGAACATGTTTTCTCTCAGTTAATTGGCCAAAAAGAGACTGCAATATGTGTTTCACATATCACTCACTGTTAATTGTTTCCTGGAAAAAAATACAGCCTGTTATTCTCTCACAGCGAGCATGACATCAAACTCATATTTTTTGAACATGAAAGGGTGCCTCGGGTATTGTCTTAGGCTTTTCAGAACTGCAGTAATGGTTATTCTAATACATAATGTTTCCACTTTGGTGCAGCCATGAGTCACCCAAAAAGAAAGTTAGGTGAGGGTCAGTTTCTCCATTCATGCAACCTATTAAAAATCGACTCACAAACCGCAAAATTTCTGCAGGGTCACCTGGTTTAAGTTCTTGCACAGCAGTTATTTTAGAGGGCTATCACTTCAGTAACTTTGTAGCTGTTTGAACAGAGCCATATGAAATTCCCATTTGCTGAGAAAGATGTCGAACTGATTTTCCAGACCTTTGCACGGCAATGTTATCCAGAGTTTCTTTTATGAGTACTGAGAAGTCACTGCTGTGTGGTGGTGTGTGCAGAGATTAGATGGTGGCAGGACAATGCTGTCAGGCACAGTGTTGGGAGGCTGTGAGAGTGGGGGCAGCATTGTGCAGTGGAAAAGGAGAGGAGCAGAGAAGGGGTGCATTGGCACAGAGCAGCACACAGTGAAGTAGAGGGAATATAAATTAGGACGAAGTGATAGGGCAGAAGTGTTGGGGGGTGTGGTGCAGTAGGATACCATAGGTTGAGGCTGGGATGATTTTAAAAGTGGATAATGTGTTGTAAGGGTGACTTCCATCTGGTGAAGGGGGTGTTCCTTTGTAGCTAGTTGTTGGGTGTGGTAGGAAAATTGGCGGTATGTAGTGGTGTGGCACAGAAAATCTGTTTGTGAACTAGTTCTGGGGGACGGTGCCTGTCTGTGAAGGCCTTTTGAGACATTCAGCTTACTGGGCAAGGGACCTCTCATCACTGCAGATCACTGTATAGTTCGGAAAAGTTGATGATGGAGGGGAGGATCCAGATGGCCTAGTCTGTGAAACAACTGTTGAAATCAAGCATGTTATGCTGAGCTGCATGTTGTCCCAAAGGGTGATCTACTTTGCTCTTGGCCACAGTTTGGCAGTGGCAGTTCATCCTGGTGGACAGCTGGTCGGTAGTCATACTAATATAGAAAGCTGTACAATATCTGCATCAGAGCTGGTATATGGCACAGCTACTTTCATTGGTAGCCTGGCCTTTAATGGGTAGAATAAGCCTGTGACAAGTCAGGGATCAGATGTTCTGCATGGGTGGATTGGACATGTCTTGCACCTGGGTCGAACATCGCTTTTGGAGGGGTGGGAAGGATCTCGGGTATGATGTCCCTCATTACAGGGCATGATGATAGATAATCAAAGCCGTGACAAAGTAAGCGTTTCACTTGTTCCAGTCTGGAGTGGTTCTGGTTGGTGAAGGAGGTGTTCCTTTGTAGCTAGTTCTTGGGTGTGGTAGGAGAATTGGGGGTATGTGGTGGTGTGGCACAGACAATCTGATGTGAACTAGTTCTGGGGGATAGTGCCTGTCTGTGAAGGCCTTTTGAGACATTCAGCTTACTGGGCAAGGGAGTTCTTGTCACTGCAGATGTGCTGCCTCCGGGAGACCAAGATGTATGGGAGGGATATTTTGGTGTGGAAGGGATGGCAAGTGCCAAAATGTCGGTGGTTGGTGTGTTTAATGGGGACAGAGGTTTTTGATGGAGCCATCAGAGAGGAGGAGGTCTTCCAGGAAGGTGGCATTTTGTGTTGAGGAGGACCAAGTGAAGTAGATAGGAGAGAAGGTCATAAGGTTGTGAAGGAATGAGGATAGCCCTGTGTCTTAGCCCTGAGTCCAATTCATGAAAATGTCATTGATGAACCTGAATCAGACCAGAGACTGTGGTCATGTGTGTGTGAGTCACATTTGTGCGCCCACCCATGTGTGCACCCTTTTGTGTGTGTGTGTGGGGGGGGGGGGGAGGGGGGGGTTGTTGTCTGTTTTTGACAAATGCCTTGTTGGTCGAAAGCTTATTGTGTGACAGTCTCTTTTTTGTGCCTATCAGTGACTTAGCATCTTTGGTATATGGTGAGTAGTAACTATCCATTTCATAACACCATAGACATGGGTTCCCAGATAGATGCCGTGTTTCTTGACTTCCACGAGGCGTTTGATACACTTCCCCACAGTCGTTTAATGAACAAAGTAAGAGCATATTGACTAACAGAGCAATTGTGTGATTGGATTGAAGAGTTCCTATATAACAGAACGCAGCATGTCGTTCTCAATGGAGAGAAGTCTTCCGAAGTAAGAGTGATTTCAGATGTGCCACAGGGGAGTGTCGTAGGACCGTTGCTATTCATAATATATATAAATGACATTGTGGATAACATCGGATGTTCACTTTTTGTGGATGATACTGTAGTATATCGAGAGGTTGTAACAACTGAAAATTGTACTGAAATGCAGGAGGATCTGCAACAAATTGACACATGGTGCAGGGAATGGCAATTGACTCTCAATGTAGACAAGTGTAATGTGCTGTGAATACACAGAAAGAAAGATCCTTTATCATTTAGCTACAATATAGTAGGTCAGCAACTGGAAGTAGTTAATTCCATAAATTATCTGGGAGTAGGCATTAGGAGTGATTTAAAATGGAATGAAAATATAAAATTAATTGTCAGTAAAGCAGATGGCAGACTGATATCCATTGGAAGAATCCTAAGGAAATGCAGTCCGAAAACAAAGGAAGTAGGTTACAGTACACTTGTTTGCACTCTACTTGAATACTGCTTACCGGTATGGGATCCGTACCAGACAGGGTTGATAGAAGAGATAGAGAAGATCCAACAGAGAGCAGCACACTTCGTTACAGGATCATTTAGTAATCGCGAAAGTGTTACAGAGATGATAGATAAATTCCAGTGGAGGACTCTGCAAGAGAGATGCTCAGTAGCTCGGTACAGGCTTTTGCTAATGTTTTGAAAACATACCTTCACCAAGGGGTCAAGCAGTATACTGCTCACTCCTACGTATATCTCATGAAAAGACCATGAGGATAAAATCAGAGAGATTAGAGCCCATGCAGAGGCATACCGACAATCTTTCTTTCCACGAACAATATGAGACTGGAATAGTAAGGAGAACCGTTAGAGGTACTCAAGGTACCCTCCGCCACACACCGTTAGGTGGCTTGCGAAGTATGGATGTAGATGTAGATAATATTGTAATTCTTCATACTTTCCCGGTGATCTGTCGACATCTTGGATATTCGGGAATCCAGCTGGATGTTCGCGTCGTTCTCGCACGATATTTCTACAGCGTGCCTCGCTGTCTTCTTCAGGTGCTACCTGAGACTGGTCCTTGGGTCGATCGAGTCCAGTATTTATGCCTGGGAGGAGCTGGGCGTTCCCTAATCGGTCCGCGCCGAGTCGAGTGTTCCATCTGTGGTCCGCGCCCGCCAGACTCGGCTTCAACGGACCCCTCCAGTCGCGGATGTTCCGACTGCCGTCGGCGCCGGTTTTGGCCATTCTCAACGGTTGTGGTTGTCATTTGAGGTGTGTCAGACCCGATATGAGATGTTAGGTACTCTATCTCATGACTGTTACTACGGTTTCCACTTCTGTTGCGTGCTGGGCGCTCCCTAATCGGTCCGCGCCGCGTCGTGTGTTCCATCTGAGGTCCGCGCCCGCCAGACGCGGCTACATTGTCCCTCTCTGGTGGCCGGTGTTCCCTCCGCCGTCCGCACCCGGCCTGGCCGTCTTCTGAAGTCGAGTTCATGACCTGGGGTGTGTCAGATCTGGTCTCTAATGTCCAACACCTTGTCTCACGGCTGTTCCCTCGGTCTCCACTTATATTTCTTGCTGAATCCTGGAGTGTCCTGCGTTGAGTTTTCACAAGCTCAAGCGCTGGATTCCAGGCAGTGCTGATTTGGTATCCCGAGTCACGGTTGATTAGATTGTCTGTGACCTTAATCTCAATTGCTTCTTTAATGACACTGTCCCAATATCTTGAGGTCTGTGTCACAATCTTGGTGTCATTGTAATCCATTGAATGACCAAGTTCCAGACAATGCTCTGCTATGGCTGATTTAGTTGCCTGCCTGAGTCTGGTATGTCTCTGGTGTTCTTTACACCTGATGTCCACAGTTCTGGTGGTCTGGCCAATGTATGACATCCCACACTGGCATGGTATGTTGTAAATACCTGGCTTGCGTAGCCCCAGGTCATCTTTTACAGTCCCCAGCATAGCCCCAATTTTTGTGGGTGGGCAAAATATGCTCCTGATGTCATATTTCTGGAGAATCCTGCTGATCTTGGTAGAGATAGGTCCGGCATATGGCAAGTATGCCATCTTCTGTATGTTACATTCCATCCTGGATTTTCCTTTGTATGATTTTGCCTGACAGCTTTTCTTCCACCCTAACCCAGAGCTGTTTTCCTTTCTTACTATTTTCTAATGCATTACTATACTCAATGTCCATACTTCTGTCTCTTCTTTCCCGTGTTTCTCTTGTCACCTTACAAACTGAATTGCATGCTCTACTTATGAGCCACACTGTATCATCTGTCTCAGAAGTGAGCAAGAGATGGCTATAAGACCACACTGATTATTGATGCAGCATCTTATGACCCCCATTACTCTCACTGATATATTATAATCCTATACCTTCAAATTGATCACCTCCTTGTGTCACTCTCCCGTATTTTTGTGCACATTTCCTGTGCCACATGATCTTTTATCTCATCCTACCAACCCCTCCCCAGCCCCTTCTCCTTCTCCTCTCTATTCCAGTTCAGATATTCTAATCTCAACTAATCGACTGACATCTGCCATCCTCCTTCTTCATTCTTATACATCCATAGACCTTCATTCCACAATTAAAAAAAATTTTATTTAAATTTTTTCTTTGATCTCTTTGTGACTCCAATTTCAGTTGGTTTTCGCCTTTCATCATCAACATATGACCTCTGATTTCATCTATTTTCTCCTGTTTTACCTGCTTCATCCTTTTAGTGATTTTTTCATGTATTCAGCAGTTTTTTGCAAATTTTTGGGACATAAATCTATGTTATTTATGTATTTCACATTTTTCCATTACCATGGATCCTTGCTCCTTCCATCTGCATCAATACAGAAAAGTTTCCTTACCCCTAGCCGGGACCCAGTCCGACACACTATTCCTGCCTAGTTGCTTGGCTCATGGAATCTCCTCCCCCCCCCCCCCCCCCCCCACCAAATGGTCTTACCATCAAATTACCCATCTCTGGCTGCGACCCTTCCTTTTACAGTGACCTCATCTGTTCGGAATCTGCCAGGTCTTAGCCCTCACCAACATAGTTCTGCAAAACCATATTAATCAAGCCAAAACGTCCTTACAATGCCTTCTCTCCATAAAATTCTCCTGCTAGCGATCCCAAATTCTAGGATCCCATTACACACGTTGTACTTGTGTCCTATAGGAACTAAAGCAGTATGTACAACACCACCTCAAAAAACTCTCCACCCTGCTCACTACCTACTCTTGTTTTGGACTACCATTGTCCACTACCCCTACAACAACCTCCAAACCTCCCCTGTGTTCCCTCATAGCTGACAAACACTGTCTCACAGACCTCCTACACTTACCCCACCCTCCAAAACTCCCTGCTACCACCACACAGAATTCAGAACCTAGACAGACCCGAAACACAGTCATGAACCTTTCCTCCAGATGCATTAGACCCACAGAAATATCACTCCTTTCCAAAGGCCTCACGTTTTCCCCAATCGCAAATTCAGTCATGCAGGACTTATTAAAGACCTTCTCTCCTCCCAGTCCCTACAGTGGAAACATTTTTTTGCCACCAACCCTACCAATCAGACTCAACCTAAGACCAACGTTGAATCCTACCTGACTCAGTTCACTCCTCTATCTAACTGTGATCTACCCCACTGCTGCTAAATCACCCCCTGTTAACTTTTTAGAAAGTCTTAACCTTGAACCTTGCCTCACCATCATTCCTCAAATCCCTCAAGATGCAAACTAACCTTATATCTGCAGAAAGAACCACAATCCACCACCTAAAAGCTAATCCCAACCTTATAATCCTACCTGCTGACAAAGAGCTCACAACTGTTGTCTTGAACTGCAAGGATTACCTTGCAAACGGACTCTGCTGGCTGTCAGATTCATTCATCTGCAAACCATGCCATGGTGACTCCATTCCAGAAATCCAGCAGGATCTCTAGTCTCTCCTCAGATCCTTAGGCCCACCACAGAACCTCTCCCTGGAGTTATCTATCTCCTCACTCCCATCACTACCTGCACTCCTACCTTCTACATGCTTCCAAAAGTCCATAAACCCAACCACTCAGGACTCCCCATTGTGGCTGGTTACTGTGCCCCCATTGAGAGAACCTGTGCTCTCATAGACCAACACCTTCAGCCCATTACCTGGAACCTATCCTCCTATATAAAAGACATCAACCATTTCCTCCACTAACTCTCCACAGTACCTACTCCTTTACCACACAATGCCCTGCTTGTCACTGTTGATATCACATCCCTTCACAATAACATCGTTAATGCCCATGGCCTTTTACTGCTATTGAACATGACCTTTCCCAATGCCTGACCAATTCTAAACCAGTAGCCTCCTTCCTAGTCATCATGACCAACTATATCCTCATGCACAATTACTTCTCCTTTGAAGGCATTATCTACAAACGAATCTGGGGTAAAACTATGGGCACCCTCATGGCATCATCCTATGCCAACCTATTCATGGTCCATCTAGAGAAATCAGTCCTAAACACCCAGAATTCTAAACCCCTTACCTGTTTCAGATTCATTGATGACATGTTTGTGATCTGGATTGAGAGTGAGGACACCCTATCCGCTTTACTCCAGAACCGCAATACCTTCTTCCCCATTCGCTTCATTTGATTCTAATCAACTCAACAAGCTACCTTCCTCAATGTTGACCTCCACTTCAGAGATGGCTACCTATCAACCACCAGCAATATCTCCACTTTGACAACTGCTATCCATTCCATACCAAGGAGTCCCTTCCATACAACTTAGCCACCCATGGCATTTGCATCTGCAGTGCCAAGTGATCCCTCTCAAAATACACCAAGGGTCTCATGGAGGCCTTTACAGACAGTATTACCCCCCCCCCCCCTGCTCCCCAACTCAACCCATGCCTTATCTGTCCAGTCATCCACCACCTCCCAAAGTCCCACCGTATGGCCACAGAGGAGCATTCCTTCGTGGTTCAATACCACCCAGAACTGGAGCAGCTGAATTACATTCTCTAGCAGGGTTTTGACTACTTCTCATTGTGCCCTGAAATGAGAAATGTCCTACTCACTAAACCCCCCCCCCCATTCCCCAGTGGTATTTTGCCACCCACCGGAACTAGACAATATCCTTGTCCATCCCTACACAACCCCTGCTTGCAACGCTTTGCGTCATGGCTCATATCCCTGTAATAGACCTAAATGCAAAACCTGTCCCATACATCCTCCCACCACCACCTACTCCAGTCCAGTCACAAACATCACCTATTTCATCAAAGGCAAGGCTAACTGTGAAACCAGTTGTGTGATCTACAAGCTAAGCTGCAACCACTGTGCTGCATTCTATGTGGGCATGACAACCAACAAGCTGTCGATCTGTATGACTGTCCATCAACAAACTGTGGCTAAAAAACAACTGGACCACCCTGTTGCTGAGCATGCCATCCAAAACAACATTCTTCATTTCAATGTGAGCTTCACAACCTGTGCTATCTGAATCTTTACCACCAACACCAGCTTTTCTAAATTGCACAGGTGGGAACTCTCCCTGCAATATATCCTATGTTTCCGTAACCATCCTGGCCTCAACCTTAATTTGTCACTGTCCTTACCCATCTAGCCCTTTCCCTTTACCCATTCCATAACTACACAGCCCTCTGTTCCACCAACACACCAAGTCTTTTTACTTCTCTACTTTTCTGCTACCCCTGCCCTCCGTCTAACCTTCTGACTGTACATAGCTGCCCTACCCTCTCACCACCTCATCCCTACATGCTCCCGCAGCAGCACTTTACCATCCCCATCCTTAGCCAGCTATCCCTCCCCCTCCTTGCTCCAGCCTCTTCCTTACCCCCACCTGCTTCCCTCTCCCATCATGCACTGCTGTGCGTAGTCTGGCTTAAGCTGCCAGAGACTGCAGTCGTGTGTGTGTGTGTGTGTGTGTGTGTGTGTGTGTTTCTATCGTCTATTTTTGACAAATGCTTGTTGGCTGGAAGCTTGTTGTGTGAGAGTCTTTTTGTTGTACCTATCAACGACTCAGCATCTCTGTCATATAGTGAGTAGCAACTGTCCTTTTAATAATGTTTTCAGTAATTATGAAATATAAGTTCTATCCACAACCTGTGTGTTGGGATGTACATCAGTGCAAATGTCAATGAATTCATAATAGTGCTGCTATGTTACAAGATATAACCAGTTATTTGTGCAGAATATGTATGCTTTTTGTTTTAGCAAAAGGATTGACAACAAATTCATCTGTGGCTCAAGACTTAGATGAAAATTTTGAAGAAATTATTGGACTTGATGTTCGTGCTCCAGATGCTGAGACACAAAGGCAGGTTGCCCAAAAACTGCGTGCCCTATATTATCAAGATGAGCCTATCACTACAGAAAGCTTTAATGAAACAGAAGAGGTATGTTCTTTCTGACAACATTTATTTGAGAGTTTGTGGTCTTGTCTTCAGTTATAGTTCGTTATCAGCATCAACCTTTGTTACATTGACTTGACACATATACATGCGACAGCCAGGCTGCCTTCCAAAGTTTTAAAGATATTAATTAAACAAAAAAATTGTTTCTCTTGTCCACTTCATTTTTAGTCTCCAATATCAACTATGAGGGGAAAATTGATTCATACTTTTCCCTTGACTGCATCATAGTTATACACATTTATGGCTGTCAATTTATGGCTATTTTTGGAAGAGGAAGAATTAGTACAGATATTTTTTTACCAAAAAATATTGAATTTTAGTACTTTAAATGTAGACACAGTGCATTAAATCTGTTAGAGAATTATATTACAATAGTTAATGTTAAAATTATTTGTTATTATTACAATAAATAACATGGATTGTCTTGAAAATGCAGGTATCATCTTCTTGTGGAAGCTTACTGTCAGCTAATATATTTGCATTAAGTAAAAAAAGATGATATTGCATTATGACAATACTATTGTGTTGTAAATTCCATGAAATTTTAAAATGTAAACAATAACCTTTGTCTCTTTGATGGAAATGACTGTAGTGTTACCAGCAGTATTTTGTAATTGTGCATGTGACACAATTATTATTCTTAAGGCTATGGAATGTAAGGGTTATGATGCAGTAAGGTAATATCAGCAGATGGGTTTCAGAAATGGGTTGTCATTTAACAACAAAAATACAGTGTATCTTGCCTCTGACATAACACTCTTCAAATGTGATATTCTGTCACCACAAGTTGACCTAATAATAACTATAGATGTACATTTAAATACTGTCCAGAAATCATACATGCTTCTGACTACAAGGAGCATTTGAATACCATCATTGTCATACTGTAAAGTTTTCAGACAAATCATGCTTCAGAAAACATTTCAGTGATGGCCAGACATGTGTTACATGTTTCCATAGTTTGTGCTGTTGGACAGCCTCCATTGTTGTGCAGCATTGCAGACAAAGACCAAGAACCGTTTGGGGTTGCAATCTCAGTTTCTGTGTGTTGGCTGCCACCTGGATAGCAATTGCTACAAGAGAGATGTTTTTGAGCTCTTGGTTCCACTTTTGCTTCAGGCAACTCCACTTGGCATATTTCAGCATGATAGTTCCTGGACAGAGGTGTCCCACATTGTGCAAGTCTCCTTCAAAGAATGACAAGTACCTCTACTTTGTTGGCCTGCATGTTCTGCTAATATGTCAACCATTGTAGGATGGCCGCTGTTGAGACACTTTGGAGCTGTAACCATATCCAAAATGACCAACCAAAAATACCCCGTCACTACTATTTCCTAGCCTGTAATGATAAAGAGAGAGGAGGAAAGTTGGCTGGGTCAGTTAGCAAATGGAGCACAGTGTGAAGCTAATTCATTTATAGGGTTCTCAGGAAAACTGTGTAAATAGCATGATAAGTCTAGCAAGGTCAGAGTTGATTCTGGATGTAAAATATCTCCCCAATGAGATAGTCTGGGTGGCAGATGCTGAGTTAGGTCACACTGAAATGAGGAAGAACAGAAGATTTATGAACATGGAATGCTGAGAATGTCTTACAAGTGGAGAAGTCGGAGAATCTGAAGTAGGAAATGAGAAGCAACAGAATGGATATAATGGAAAACTCTGAAATGAGATGGAGACAGAATGAAGAATTTTTAAGTGAGGAATTCAGAGTATTTTATTCTTGAGGAATTCATGATGTTGGGATAATATTAGAAACAAGAGTCACAGATAAAGTGATATCAGTGGGATATGTGATGAAAGATTGACGGCAGTGAAGATCCACTGAAAGAAGGAAAATCTAGTGATAATACAAATACATATTCTACATGGTGGATCACCTGAGAAGTAAAAAAGCTATAGTAAGAAAGAGGACAAATAGAGAAAGGAAAGACTGGGTGACTGGAATGCAGGTGAAGACAAAGATGAAAGAATTGTGTGCAAATATACATTAGGGAAAAACAATGAGTAAGGAGAGCTCTTGGTGGATTTGTGCACAAGAAACTTCTTAAATACTGGAGATACGTTGTATGAACAACCTAGAAGAAGAAGTTACACTTCTACATGTCCAACTGGCTCAAAAAGATGCCACATTGACTATATTTTGAGACAGGAAAGATTTAGAAACTGTGTGACAAACTCTAAGACATTGCCAGGAGTGGATATCAATTCAAATCGTATCCTCTTGTTGAATAAATAATAATTCAGTTTAAAAAAGATGAAAAAGATCAAAAGAAGAGAAAATTTAATCTGGAAAGACTTGAAAAGGATGAAGTAAGAATGTGTATCAAGAAAATTTCCAGGAAAAAATAGTTTAAATACACAACTCAGTTCCAGGAAAAAATAATCTAAATACACAACTCAGTAACAGTTCTGTATTAGCATTAAAAACTATTAACAGAAAGCAGCAGAAGTAACAGTTGGACTTAAAGAGGCAAATAACATCAAGGAACCATGGGAAGCAAAAAAATGTTGTAGAAATGGAAGAAAGAAAAAAAATATAAAAATTCTGCCACAGAGATAGGCAAAGATTTAGGGCTTAAGCAATCAACTGTGAAAAGAAATTGACAAAGCTTTAACAGAATTGTGAAGAAATTGACCAACCAGAGAGAAAGGTGCAGCATGAATTTAATTTACCAGGAAGTAAATAACTTGGACTTTAGAAAGAGGTGGAAGACAAAAGGAGAGAATGTTAATGAAATTTCAGAACAACAAATATAAATAAAGCAGTTCTAAGTTTTCAACAGTTCTAAGTTTGATGTGATTTCAGTTGCCTGAGACAACAGTCATATGTGTGAGTTGCATTTGCATGAGTGTGTGTGCATGTGGGCATATGTCTGCCTATTGTTGACGAAGGCTTTAATGGCCAAAAGCTATAATTGTTTGTTAGAGTCTTTTTGTTGTGCCTATCTGCGACTCAGCATCTCTGCTATATGGTGAGTAGCTACTTTCCTTCTCATAATATTGCAGTTCTAAGAGATCTGCTTTTTGAACTTTGACCAAAAATTTATATGAATATTTTAACTTGGGAAAATGTAATGAAGTAAATTTTGATTATTTTAGAATGAAGAACCTGTTTCAGTACCAAAGTTACTGAAATGACAGTATTAGAATTTGGTATTCAAATCCAGCAGTATATATACTGCAAAATCCTGTGACCACATTGTTTACAACAGTTGAAAAGGTTGTAATGTTATTCAGTTATAACTATTAAAAACAAATAAACTCTCACTTGGTCATGAGTATGCTGCAATATGACAATCTACAGAATATAAATATAATTCCTGTAGTTGGACAGCTCTGAAATTTAAAGTTTTCGCCAAATTTGTGCCTTCTACATCTACAACTACATCTACATTGATACTCCACAATCCACCATATGGTGCTTGGCAGAGGGCACCCCATACCACTACTAGTCATTTCCTTTCTTGTTTCACTCGCAAATAGAATGCCTCTGAAAGAGCTCTAATGTCTCATATCTTATCTGCGTGGTCCTTATGTGCAATGCATATTGGAGGCCACACAATCACTCTGCAGTCAGCCTCAAATGCTGGTTCTCTAAATTGAACTTTACCTTCCCTTCAGGGATTCCCATTTGAGTTACTGAAGCATCTTTATAACACTTCCATGCTGTTCACATCTACAGATCTAGCAGCCAGTCACTGAATTGCTTCAATGTCTTTCTTTAAATCCAACCTGGTATGGATCCCAAACACATGAGCAGTACCCAAGAATAGGTCACATGAGCATTGTATATGTGGTCTCCTTTACAGACGAATTATACTTTCCTAGAATTCTCTTGATAAATTGAAGTGAGCCATTTGCTTTTCCTACCACAGTCCCCAAATGCTCATTCCATTTCATATAGATTTGCAACATTAACCCAGATATTTCAATGACTTGTCTGTGTCAAGCAGGACACTGCTCAGACTGTATCCAATAATTACGGAATTGTTTTTCCTACTTATCCACATTCTAACGGCTTTGGATGATGATTTAAGTGTGAAGTAAGTATACTAACTTCCACTTCTTTTCCAAGATGACTTACTTGAGATGCTCGGCCAACCTTCCTTGCTGGCAAACTGGCTGCTACTAACTGTCTTTTGCTTCTTCTCTGAAGTGTGCTGCTAGGTGCAGGAATTCCTTAAGACTCTTTCATTTCCTTCAATTAATAACGTATATTAAACTTCAGACATATTACGAATCTCACTCTTCACATAAATATGTACTGTTTAGTAAGTCTCTATGTCTTCAGTGTTAGAAACAAACAAATTTACATATAAGAGAAAGGTGGCTTAAACACCCTGGCCATTATCAACATGAATCAAAATACACAACTTCCCTTCAACAAGGATAAGACAAAATTTTTTTCTAAGAGTGCTTTCTCAGCTGTTCTCCATATTATAACAATGGTCACTGGCACAATTAGCACAGAATAACATAGAAGCTCCATGGTCCTTCTGTACACCTTCAATAAAACTTCCAGGGATCGTCCAACAAGTAGTTGTCATCGCCATTTGACCGCCGTGTCTACATTCTTCTAGCTACTGAATTTCAAACTTGCACACACAAACATGTGACGTGCAGTAGGTAGAATTCTATCATCCCACACTCACTTCTAACATGTCATGTGTTTGAGACAGTAGAAGGCCTAGTGGTTCTAGAATTTGCACCAAAATTCTCGAATCACTACAACATTAAGTTAAATTTTTCTACATGTAGAGTCAACTGTCATTCATCACACCAGCCAACTAGAACTTTTATCTAAGTCATATTGTATCCTCCTACAGTCACTCAACTTCAGCGCTTTACCATACACTACTGCATCATCAGCAAACAAGTGCAGATTGCTGTCCAGCCTGTCTGCCCAATCATTTATGTATATAGAGAATAATAGTGTACCCATCACTCTTCCCTGGGGCACTCCTGACTATACCCTTGTCTCTGCTCAACAGTCACTGTCGAGGACACATATCGGGTTCTATAATGTAATAAGTCTTCAAGCCATTCACATATCTGTGAACTTATTCCATTTGCTAAGACCTTCTTTAACATCCTGCAGTGGAGAAACATGTAAAATGCTTTCTGGAGCTCTAGAAATATGGAATCTGTTTGTTGCCCATCATCTATAGTTTGCAGTATAAAATGTGAGAAAAGGGCACATGACACTTTTCATGAGTGATTCTTTCTAAAATGATGCTGATTTATGCACATAAGCTTCTCAGCCTCAGGAAAATTTGTTATATTCAAACTGCACCAGTGACAAGTGAGCAGCCTCACATCTATTGGCTGGAGGGCAGAAGCTAATGATGGATGCCACCAATCATGTTATTTATTGTGTGACACAGTTACATAAATTTGCCTAAAAGAAACACTGCACAAATGTGTAGAAGCACATTCCAGAAAAAGATATGTATAACGACCAAAATAAACTAAAAGAGAAAAACAGAGGTGATAGATAGTAATTACTACAGCTTATAATAGGATAAACAATGCCATCACTAAACTGTGAATACTCTCATTGAAAAATGTCATTTATTTATAGAAAAACAAAAGTTGGCAAAAATTTCATCACAAAAGAAAAGAAATTGGAATGCAAACCATATAAAATGTTTTCTGATCTTTATGGACAGATAACTTGGTACTGTGCCTTATTTGTGCATAGGCAGCAGTGTCTGAAGTTGTCAGCAGCTTCTCTATGGTGGCAGTGTAATTAAAGTACAGTAGATCTACTGGTGATAAAATGTATCAGTCTTCTTGCTGGATATGTGATCCACTCAGTGTCATCTCCCTTTGAGTGTGTGCTGTTTGAGTGTGTGATGCTGTTTGGATCGGAATCCATTAGGGCAGACCATTCACAATGCTCACATACATGCCACCACTGTTCACATCAAATAGACAGTTTTGAAACAGTATAAAATTCACTTTAATTTGGTAGTCGTGAATGCAGTTCATCTGTTTTTAGCAAGTGAATCACCTTCATGAATTCACAATTTTACTAACCAGTTTCATAGGTAGTAAATAGTTTAATGGTTTCTGTAGTGATAGTTAATGATTCATCATGAATGAAAGTCTATTACACTGCAAACAGAACAAGAATCTTAAAGAACATTGGTTTCCACAACTAACTGTACTGCAAAACAATTTGGTTCTAACGATAACAGTCACTGCCCAGTTGCATGTGTAATGTTAACATTTCCTTTTGTGATGTTCAGGTTAATATCTAGTTCAAACCATGTTCAAAACATAAGAGCTTTGAATTATATTTTGTGTATGTTTTTTATTCAGTGTGAACTAACACATTATGCTCTGATGCAGGGCAACCTTTGAGGTAGTCTTCCTGACCTTCTGTTGCATATGCACTTCCTCAGATGTATCTCCACCTAATAAAAGAGTGTAGATTCTTGATATTCATGCCCTCCATTACTTAAGCTAGGGCATCCTTATCTGAATTTACTCTACTTTGATGACCCCACTTTTAACAACGTTATCAGCTGTGGATTATTTTGTATTCTTGAACTCATCTTGCTTGTAACAACAATGGAGCTATCCAAAGCAACTTTAGTGCCAGAGACAAGGAAATACAAGACAGTGACTTATAAGGAGTTGAGTTCAGTACTTTGCATCAGCAGTGACAACTCTTGCCTTTTGTTAAACGTGAAAGCGACATTTTCTTGTGCACTGCTGGTGGTATCAACAATGACTCTCATGTTCCTGAACAAAGTGTACCAGTTACCGACCTTCTCGGTAATTTTGGCAATGGATGCAACTCTTCTACAGACAAACAAGATGCCTCATACATATCACTAAGAGAAGACAGGGACTGATGTTTGATTATGTTGTACCTCCCATGTGCATAAAGTTTCACCAAACATGCTCAATTGCCATAGACAGTCCATCCAGCCAGGCCATGTGCAGATACCTTCCTGCGTTTCCCTTCCACACTTTGGCCTTCAAACAAGAGCTCGTCCATCATCACCCTTCAACCAATTGCAGTGCTACTTGAACCCCACAATTTTAATGGCAGTCCTGTACCCCATAATTCACAACCCTAGCTGCCGCCCTTTCACACAGAACAGCCAGACATGTGGTTTGCTCTCACTTAGTGGATTCCCCACAGTTGAGGCATTTCTGATTATAGCTGCAAGTTTGTTACCTTACTGTCCACCTGGGCAAGCATGTCAACCTCATAAGTGATATATTGTCACCCCTCCCCCCCACCCTCACCCCCCCACCCCCTCTTCCCGGGCTATTCGCAAATATGAAGCGGTGACGACTGCATTCATACACTGTCTGGCCTGAACACCAGAACAGCAACATCAAGTTATCTATGACAAATGCTTAGGCACCAGAACACCTTTTCAATTTTGGAGACATCTCTGGCATTTAATTGATGCGGCACTCATGCAAGACCATACCTTGTGAATGCTGTGGCTTCTAAAGTTACCTCCTTAGTTATAGCTATCAATGATCTCACATCAGCATGTATCATTTGAAAGAAGATAAATTTTGACAGACAGACTTCTTGCAGGGCTACAACATCAAGAATGTATTAATTCAATGGAAAACAATGACCAACCTCATCCCAGTCTTGGAACAGGCTGTGACACATGGCAGAAGGCAACCAAATGGTACCAAGCATGGGCAGAAACCACCGAGGATGAGGTAACTGCCACCTGCCCCGTGAATGACCTTCAGCTACCCAAAACAAAACAGATGGCCAGCCAGTAACAACACATTGCTCATTGATAAAAGGTGTAACCATGCCTCTGCTGGTTTCATGCATGTTTGGGCAGTAAAACTTGCAATAGTATGACACCTTACAACCACCCAAATGGGAAGAACAATCTTGAGTAGGTGCTCCAGATTGTTGGACCATTTCAGGCCGCCTGCTGCCTTGACATATGAGCCAATCTTGTTGCACACAATCTTCATACAGTAGTCTCTGTGTCCGGGGACACACATGCAACCAATATTTTCTTATTGACACTGGTGAGTATCATCCCATGTGATCCACCACCAACAGGAAAAACTGTATCAGCATTGCAGCTCTGTGCAGTGAATGATTCACACATTGCAGTATGTGGAACCACATCTTGAGCCTTTGACTTCAGTTCAGAAGAAACATTCGCCTGGCAATTTTTCATTGCTGATGTTAACAAACCAGTATTGTAGGCTGACGTTTTAAGACATTTTCATCACTTTCTCAATTTGGGATGTGGAACTTTTCTATATCATAACAACAGATGTTCCGTGATGGGAATCATCAATGCTCCTCCATCCCTCATGCAATAGGTAACTAGTGACCCCATCTCACAAACTGTCAATTCTGTTGACACAGAAAAACAGTACCAAAAGATACTATGAAACTGCCTGTCATCAGCATTGTAATTGCAGTGAATTATTCAGCAGTACTTCAACATAAAGAAACAAGCGTTTCACCTATGTGGGTAGAACCACATTATACGCAGCAAAATTTACACGTCTACAGACAATCTCACCCCTGCACATATGTATTTTTAAGAGATCACTCAGGGGCAGCATCATCACAAATGAGTCAGTGGATGTAGGACAGCCAGTAGCAGACACTCACACACCATTGGAGCAGTCTGCAACAGCATTACCAGCATCAGTACAATTCAATCAAATCTATCTTTGTCTGTTGCCCACGTTCCTGTTGTGTGTTTTTATCCCTAACTGCCAGATTCACATGTACAATTCAGACACTGTGCTAGAGTGAAAAACTTTATAACATAAACAGAATGCTGTTACTACCAGTTTGACTTAAAGACACTTTCATTTGTGCTGGGTAAAGTTTACATGGGTAAGTTGGTTTTAGAGTAGTTATTGCAAGCCAGTATAGTTAGACAGTTCAGAGTCCTTCGGCCTTGCCCACCCAGCTCATACCAAAGAAGGGTAGCACATGTAGATTATACAGCAACTATCAGGATCATAACTTCGACATGATACTGGACAGTTATCCTGTCCTGAATATTGAAGACTTCACACATTATTTGGCAAGTGCTTCTGTGTTCATTGTGTTGTATTGTAAGGAAGCATATTTGCAGATCCCTATGAACCAAGAGGATAGGATGAAGACAGCTTTCACCACCCTTTTTGGACTTTATGAATTATTTTATATGTCACATGAACATCAAAATGCAGCAGAGACTCGGGAAAGATTCATTGACAATGCTGTCTTCAAATTTTTGATTTGCTGTGCTTACTTGGATAATATTTTAGTCTTTTCATCTTCCAAAAAGGAATACAATGAGGGTCTTGAACTAGTTTTTTATGCTTTACACATCCTTTGTGTTGCCATCAGCAATGATAAGTGTCATCTGAGACAGTCTCAGGCTACCGTCTATGGTCATTTGGTTTGCCATTACAGCTCACAACCTATACTACAACAGGCTGAACTTATTTGTCACTTACCTTGACAACAGACCTTTCATGAATTACATGAATTTCTTGGCACGATGAATTTTTATTGTAGATGCCTGCCTAAAGCAAGTGTCACCTGGGAACCTCCTATAAACAAATTAGCACATTAGCAGCCTGAACAAAAGTATATTAGCTATCTTGCAGATCCAACAAGCATTTGAAAAAAGTAAAGTCTGCGTTTCTCAGGTCGTAACACTGACATACCCACTACCCCCTAGCCATCTGACAATCACCTCTGATGTGAGCAATTTAGCAACTGGTGCTGTTCTCTAACAACAGACACACAACATCCACTGCATTTCTTTCCCAAAAAGTTGATAGATTCTCAGCATAGGTGGTCAGCCTATGAATGAGAACTGTTGGCAGTGCACAGAGAAATATGGTACTTTAAAGATGATGGTGGAGGCAGACCTTACACAGTCTACAAGGATCATTGCCCACTATTGGATTTTATTTTCGACCTAATAAAAGGTTGTTGTCCATGGCACTTCTGCCATCATGCAATTGACAACAGACATCCAACATCTTCATGGCATGGACAACATCATGGCTCATTTCCTTTCAAGTATCAGTGCTCTCTCAGTAGATATTGATTTTGCACACTTGCAGCAGTGCACCTTCAACATGCGCAATTAAGCAACAACATAGTGGGATTGTAACAAAATAATAAGCAACCAGCACCAGTTTTGGGCCCTTAGTGCCCTTCATCAGAAGGTTGTAACTCAGGGTTGCCACAGGTTCTGGTAATCAGGGAATATGAGGGAATCTTAAACACATCATGGAAATATCAGGGAAATTTGAAAGAAACACTGCAAAGATCTCATTTTTGTCTCAGTAGATGAAATGGTTTCTTTACTGAGGTGCGTACATCATTGCTGGCCAGGTGCAGCTGAGTACATTTGCTGTTTCCCTACTCCTTCAGTACTATTGTTTCTCCCCTTCCTACCACTCCCCTCAGCTTACAGTCAGTGCTGCCACCACTTCTTGCCACTAACCTAGCAGCTGCTGACGAGAGGCAGGGAGACATGAGGAGTGGTTGGTTTGGATCTGATTCTCAGAGACTGTAGACACAGTGGCCAGAGTTGGCAGTCATGTATGCATTTGTTGTGTCAGTGTGTGTGCTCTCATTCTGACAAAAGCTATGGCTGAAAATTTAGTATTGAGAGCGTGATTGTCTTGTCTTTTATACATGCCAGTCTGCAGCTCAGCAATCATCTTTATGGTGAGTTGTTACCCATCCTTCATCTTTATGGTGAGTTGTTACCCATCCTCCTTATTATAAAAAAAAAAAAAAAAAAAAAAAAAAAAAAAAAAAAAAAAAAAAAAAAGGTTCAAATAGCTCTGAGCACTATGAGACTAAACATCTGTGGTCATCAGTCCCTTTAGAACTTAGAACTACTTAAACCTAACTAACCTAAGGACATCACAAACAATCCATGGCCAAGGCAGGATTCGAACCTGGGACCGTAGCAGTCACGCAGTTCTGGACTGAGCTCCTAGAACCGCTAGAACACCATGGCCAGCCCTTATTATCGATTCTCAGAGTATTTGAACAAGTTATCTGTTGCATGGATTGATCACCATGGTCTCATTTCATCAACATGCTGTCTGTGGCTCACGAATAGCTGGCCACATGAGTGGATTTCCATGACGGGCCAAAACCACAGACCATTTCTGCAGGTATCTGCAATGAATCGGGCCTGCCGAGCTGGAGTCATTTGGTTCCCACTAATGTGCAGGCCGTGCCTGTTGTATCTAGTCTCACCAACCTGCCTACAGCCGAGTCTGTTTGTATATGGCATATAAAAAGTATGAACAATAAGAAGAAGAAAATTGTGTCAGTTGCTGGTGGTTTGTACACTATATACTCATATATTTCCTGAAAGAAAAATCACACAATACCTCTAAAATAATAGATATTACACAGTGGGTAATAAGTGACACTAACAAACATAGAAGAACCAACATTTTATTCGTGGTCACCTACAGTGCTGGTTTACACAATTTCTCCCCATCTTGTACACCTCTTTCAAGAGGCCTACTTTATTTCTGAGGTTATTTTTGAAATCAGTGAAGGTATTTTAAATCCATCTAGTGGCTTCAAGAAATGCAGACTTTTATCACCAAACGTGTTTCTTTTTATTGAAATAAAAACATCAGTTGTCTTAAAGAAACACATACACCATTTGGCTTGCTTTCCCCATCTAAAAACCGTTCATTACAAAAGATTTTTGCTCACATCAGGAAACACCATCTTGCTGAAAGCTTTTTTTAAGATGTTTCCTCATTTGCACTATGGTTTCTTGTACTGTTGCTGCAAAGACAGACTGTCAACTTACGCCTTAACATACTCATAAGATCTGAAAATTTGTCAGGGAACAATGCTAAAACTTGTCTGTATATCAAGGAAACATTGGGGTGTATCACTTGTTGAAACTTGTGGCAGTCATGTAACTGTCATGTTATTTGTGTCAGTCATAAGACGTATACAGCAAAATGCTGTGGTCATGCGGTTCATAGTGTCTGAGCACACACTGCACACCTTAAAATACCACCCATGAAGGCACATGGCTCTCATAAAATCTTCATCCATGAAGCTCTGCGGCACTGTAATCACGTCATGCTGTGAGACAATACTGACCGACCAGCATTACACCCGCCCTACTCAGATGAACATAAAGTGATTACATGGTGTGACAACATCTTTGACATTTTACTGTATTGCAAATGGACTACTGTTATATTCAATGGACTTAAACTGATGATGGATCTTGCTCAACACCACTGACTTGCCTATAAGTATGATTTCTGACATTGATGACATTCTGCACATTGACCCTGATGTCAACAAAATTTTAGAACAAGTGGACTTGGACCAGTTATGATCTGAGGGGATCTCAGTTGAACTTATTGACAAACTTGTGGTGGCAACAAATACAAATGACGTATCTCCGCCATTGCAAGTTCTTTGACTCTGTAACCAAACGGCCTACGCCATCTTGCTTGTGCAGTTCGCTATATGATTTGATATAATGTGGACATCTGCATGAAAAATACCAAGTCTCACAGAAATGAGAGTGTTTCCTTGGGCTACAACCCAACAGAAATCCCACAGTGGGGACCCCGAATTAGAACTTGCACATTGTTGCCCTTTAGTGCAAGTATTTTCGCATCTACTGTGCTGGCTTTGTTTACGGCTTCCTTCATTCTGTTTGGCCATGTATCCTGCCATGCAGCCCATGGATATCAAAGCTCCTGCACCTACAATGAAACACTTCATCACTTCACCACCACCTGGATTTTACAACATGTTTCCTGCAGTTTCGTCACCTCAACAGTTTCGCCACTCGACAGAGCAACATGTGACTGCAGACTCAGGCTTTGCATTTCCAGCAAGTGTGCATTGACACGTGAATTTAAAAATTGACAATGAGGAGAGCAAAGTCCTTGCATTTCATCATGCTGATGTGGATTCTGCATTTCGTGAACAAACTATGTATGAGATGCCGGCCACCTGGGCAACCATTACAACAGTGCATTGTGCAATCCTGCCTTTGTTACGACAGACCATGTGCACTGATCATGCCTCCATGATGCACAAGTGCTTAACTGCTTCATCGGTTTACAAAGTGGACAATGTACAGTGTGTACCACGAACATTTCCAGGCCAGTTTCCACCTTCACTGACCATTTGGCCCCTCAGTGCACTTTACAGGCCCCCATGTGATGTGAACAATGTGCTGCATAGTGATACTAACTGTGGTTTCCACCCCTCTGAACATACCCTAGCTTGTCATATTGACAGCCCAGTAGGAACATTTTACTGTGCTGCTCCACGCACGTCGGCAATTATCCTATACCAAACATTTCTGACTTCAATCACCTTATTGCAGGTGCTACAATTTTCAGTGTACTCGATTCCAAATGTGCATATCAGCAAATCACAGTCGTTATCAGAGACATTCAAAAAACAGTGATTATCACTCCCGTCAGGTTGTATGAGTACAATTTCATGCCATTAGAGTTAAAAAATGCTACCCAGAAGAAGCAATATTTTATTGGTTCTCTTTTGCTCCAGTTCGACTTCTGTTTCGTGATGTTGTTGTGGTCTTCAGTCCTGAAACTGGTTTGATGCAGCTCTCCATGCTACTCTATCCTGTGCAAGCTTCTTCATCTCCCAGTACCTACTGCAACCTACATCCTTCTGAATCTGCTTGGTGTATTCATCTCTTGGTCTCCCTCTACAATTTTTACCCTCTACACTGCCCTCCAATACTAAATTGGTGATCCCTTGATGTCTCAGAACATGTCCTACCAAACGATACCTTCTTCTACTCAAGTTGTGCCACAATCTCCACTTCTCCCCAACTCTATTCAATACCTCCTCATTAGTTATGTGATCTACCCATCTAATCTTCAGCATTCTTCTGTAGCACCACATTTCGAAAGCTTCTATTCTCTTCTTGTCAAACTATTTATCATCTATGTTTCACTTCCATACATGGCTACACTCCATACAAATACTTTCAGAAACGATTTCCTGACACTTAAATCTATACTCTATGTTAACAAATTTCTCTTCTTGAGAAACGCTTTCCTTGCCATTGCCAGTCTACATTTTATATCCTCCTTACTTCGACCATCATCAGTTATTTTGCTCCCCAAATAGCAAAACTCCTTTACTACTTTAAGTGTATCATTTCCTAATCTAATTCCCTCAGCATCACCCGACTTAATTCGACTACATTCCATTATCCTCGTTTTGCTATTGTTGATGTTCATCTCATATCCTCCTTTCAAGACACCATCCATTCCATTCAACTGCTCTTCCAAGTCCTTTGTTGTTTCTGACAGAATTACGATGTCATCGGCGAACCTCAAAGTTTTTATTTCTTCTTCATGGATTTTAATACCTACTCTGAAATTTTTCTTTTGTTTCCTTCACTGCTTGCTCAATATACAGATTGAATAACATTGGGGAGAAGCTACAACCCTGTCTCATTCCCTTCCCAACCACTGCTTCCCTTTCATGCCCCTCAACTGTTACAACTGCCATTTGGTTTCTGAACAAATTGTAAATAGTCTTTCGCTCCCTGTATTTGACCCCTGCCACCTTCAGAATTCGAAAGAGAGTATTCCAGTCAACATTGTCAAAAGCTTTCTCTAGGTCTACAAATGCTAGAAACGTAGGTTTCCCTTTCCTTAATCTAGCTTCTAAGATAAGTCGTAGGGTGAGTATTGCCTCTCGTGTTCCAATATTTCTACGGAATCCAAACTGATCTTCCCCGAGGTCGGCTTCTACTAGTTTTTCCATTCGTCTGTAAAGACTTCGTGTTAGTATTTGCAGCTGTGACTTATTAAACTGACAGTTCGGTAATTTTCACATGTGTCAACACCTGCTTTCTTTGGAATTGGAATTATTATATTCTTCTTGAAGTCTGAGGGTATTTCGCCTGTCTCATACATCTTGCTCACCAGATGGTAGAGTTTTGTCAAGACTGGCTCTCTCAAGGCCGTCAGTAGCTCCAATGGAATGTTGTCTACTCCGGGGGCCTTTTTTTGACTCAGGTCTTTCAGTGCTCTGTCAAACTCTTCATGCAGTATCGTATCTCCCATTTCATCTTCATCTACATCCTCTTCCATTTCCATAATATTGTCCTCTAGTACACCGCCCTTCTATAGACCCTCTATATACTCCTTCCACCTTTCTGCTTTCCCTTCATTGGTTAGAACTGGGTTTCCATCTGAGCTCTTGATATTCATACAAGTGGCTCTCTTTTCTCCAATGGTCTCTTTAATTTTCCTGTAGGCAGTATCTATCTTACCCCTAGTGAGATAAGCCTCTACTCCTTACATTTGTCCTCTAGCCATCCCTGCCTTGCCATTTTGCACTTCCTGTCGATGTCATTTTTGAGACGTTTGTATTCGTTTTTGCCTGCTGCATTTACTGCATTTTTATATTTTGTCCTTTCATCAATTAAATTCAATATTTCTTCTGTTACCCAAGGATTTCTACTAGCCCTCGTCCCGTCACCAACCTGATCCTCTGCTATCTTCACTACTTCATCTCTCAAAGCTACCCATTCTTCTTCTACTGTATTTCTTTCCCCCATTCCTGTCAATTGTTCCCTTATGCTCTCCCTGAAACTCTGTACAACCTCTGGTTCTTTCAGTTTATCCAGGTCCCATCTCCTTAAATTCCCACCTTTTTGCAGTTTCTTCAGTTTTAATCTACAGTTCATAATCAATAAATTGTGGTCAGAGTCCACATTTGCCCCTGGAAATGTTTTACAATTTAAAACCTGGTTCCTAAATCTCTGTCTTACCATTATATAATCCATCTGAAAACTTTTAGTTTCGTGTATCTCGATAATATCCTGATCTTCATCAAAACTGTGCAAGATCACAAATGCCACATCTTGACAGTAAAGAACACTCTTTCATCAAATGGAGTCTAGATCAATACTGACAAACTGCAGCTGCTCCAAAAATCTGTCCAATTCTTGGGGTACACAGTCTCAGCCACTGTTATACATGCTGTTGAATTGAAGGTGCAATCAATCTTATCCATGCTGCTCCCTACCACATACAAAGAGCTCCGTCAGTTCATGGGAATGAAGAACTACTACTGTTGTCATTTGCCTGCAGCAGCCGACACCCAGGTCACCCTTGCTAACTCCCTTGCTGGCAAGCAAACTTCAGGGACATGCCTGGTTCTGTAGACAGAACCAATGCACACCGCCTTCCAGCCCCTGAAATACTCTCTCACATGAGCTGTCTCATCCAGTCTCAAATGCTGAACTCTTCATCACCACAGATGCCAGTGACTCCACAGTAGGTGCAGACCTACAACAATGCCACAACGATGTGGTCACACCACTTCAGGTCTTTTCGAAGAAACTTTCGCATGCCCAACAAAAATTCTCAGCAGTTTATTATGCAGTGAAACACTTCCTCACTGCCATCGAGGGCCCACCGTTCCACATCCTGACCTGCCATAACCCAGTATTAGATGTCATACGCAACCCCCTCTCGACCCCCTTCCCCCTCCCCCCCCCCTGTTAATTTTCAGAATTTTGATTTCGTCTCTCAGTTCTCTAATGATGTCCTCCATATCAAAGGTGCTGACAACATCATTGCAGATTTCCTTTCCCACATTAGCACCATCTCAATGGTCATAGACCTTTCTGACCTCGTGTCCCTACAGAACCAGGATGAGGATACACAGCACCTTCTCAACAGCACCTCCACTTCACTGTCTTTCACCAAAGCAAAATTCGCTGGCATCCGAGAGGAAGTCTCGTGCTACTACTGCACCAGCACACTCCGACCCCTCATTCCCCCCTCCCCACCCCCTCTGCCATTCAGTGTTTGACACACTACATTTTCTAGCACACCTCAGAATTAAATCATCAACAGGCCTCGTGTCTGAACAATTTGAGTGGCAAGACATTAAGCACAATTCTCAGACCTCGGCCCAGAACTGCATTACTTGCCAGTGCAAAAAAGTCACCAGGCACACTGTTCCACCTCTCCGCAAATTCGACATTCCATCTGGTCACTTTTGCCACATACACCTGGACCTCATCAGCCCCCTTCCCCCCTCAGAGTGCTTCTGTTATGTTCTTTCTTGTCTTGCACCAGTCATTTATATTGGTGGGTAGAGGCTGTAGCTCTCACCGATAGCTGAAACCATGACTAAGGTCTTTGTTTCTTCCTGCATTTCCCACTTTGGCTGCTCTGCTACCTTCAGCATCGACCAGGGCCGGCAGTTTGAATCAGCACTCTTTGGCCAACTCCGACAGCTGTGTGGTATCAACAAATGTTTGCATGACTGCCTACCACCCCCAAGCAAACCGACTGGTAGTGCAGTGACATCACACTTTCAAGACAGCACTGCAGTATCACGACAGTCTTTGGACTGAGGCCCCCTCCCATGGGGGACTCCTCAGCCTGCCTAGCCATACTCCCCCCCTCTAATCTCCTTTCATGCAAGTTCTTTTTTCTCCACGACAGTAGAGTCTGGACCCCACATGCCCCACCATATTCAAGCCCATACAAAGTTATAAACTGCACTGCTAGCATGATGGACATCCAGGTTAAAGGTATGCCACCCACTGTTTCTCTCCACCAAGTGAAACCAGCACATCTCAACCCAGCATCTTCCATGCCCAAAGATGTAACACAGCCTCACAGCACTGAGGAGTCGCACTCAAATTATGACCCCTCAGAGCTGCCGCTGCAGCCCTCACCCAAGCATGCATCTGCATCGCCATCAATGACATTTCTCGGGTTCTCACCCTCTCTATGTACCTCCTCCCCCCCTACCCCTTTTAGTAGTTCTGCAAAAAGACATCCTGCCCAAAGATGTGGTGCATGTGACCATCCTCATCAATGACAACCACATCTTCATTCTGCTGCAAGACAACTCACCTCTCCTGACCGGGGACCAGGTTCGTTAGTCGATTACCAGCTCCCACCCACTCCCATGCGGGGTCAACCACGTGCTCCTCCAAGCTATGGTAACTGCCTAGGGAGGGTTACAGTTCAAATGCTGCCAGCCAATCATACTGGGGGCTGATGTATCATCTGCCCACACCACCTACAGAAAGTCCTGCTTCAACAACCTCCAGAGATGGACATCCTCATCACATCACTGCTGTCTCCCTCACTGCCTTCACCATCGGACATGCCCCACATCCACTGCACTCAAACCATGCTCCACACTGTGCCATCACAAGTTCTTTGACTCTGTAATCAAATGGTCCATGCCATCTTGCTTATGCAGTTCGCTGTATGATTTCTTGTAATGTGGACGTCTGCATGAAATATACCAAGTCTTACAGAAATGAGTGTGTTTCCTTGGGCTACAAACCAACAGAAATCCCACTAACTTCTTATTATGGAAGGAAAGCAAGGTTATTGGCCTATTCGTGATAGTACATTCCTAGGAACATTATCATTATGATGCAGACTCTCGTGAATGATGATCTGGATTCCATCACTTCCACATTTGCAACAGATGGGGTTCTCACAGTCAGGCTATTAAAAAATGGCCTCAGCTCCATCGTTTCACATCAGAGCAAGACACAAACAATGCTATAGCACCATTTCCTCTCTTACTTCCAAGACTCACCAGCCTCAGCCTCCATCCCTACTTGACTGACCTCACCGGTTACCACCTCACCTCCCACAAATGATCTTTTTTGACTGCTACCAATCGTCCATACTCCACCTATGCAGCACAGTGAGAAATGTTCCAGCTATGCCTCTTTATGAGCAGTCAGCCAGAGCACAGCTGGTCCCATGCTCCTGCATGAAGATGTCGTTAGCAGCACCATCCATCCCCATATGTGGTGATCCAGCATGTGATGGAGCATGAGGAAACTCTTTGGCCAGCACTGTGGCTCCACCACAGGACAGTCTTTGAGCAAGTCTGTCCTTTGCTTTTGTGGGGTACGCATGTCCTGTGATGCATCTCCACCTGTAATAGAGTGTAGATTGACAGTATTTACACAGTCTGTTATTTAACCTGGAGCATCCTCACCTTTGTCTATTTTACAAATGGAACAGATACTCAGAAGAATTACATAAGACAAGAGATATTTGAGTGTTTTGCATTTGGAGGATAAAAAAGAATTGATAGAAGAAGACAAAGGACCTTTCATCATTTTGGAAGCAGTTGAGATGGCACTTAAGGACATGTAATGTGGAAAAACAATTGGGGGAGAGGCTATTCTGATTTAACTCATCAAATGAAAGGCATAAATACTGAAATTGTGCAATAATTTTTGTGATTAAGGTAATGGAATCAATATTGAAGAAAATAAATGTACAAATTTTACAGAATGCACTAAGTTTACAAAATGTAAGACATTAAGTTTGATAGCTCACATGCCAAAAATTCCAATAAGAATAATGAATGGATGTATGAATCAAAATTTGAGAGAAAATTGGATGAAGAACAGTTTGGCTTCAGAAAGTAGACATGCAATTGGATTCTTATGAATAATTGGGCAAAGGTTCCTAGAAAAAGGTAGGGAAGTCCACGTAATTTTTGTTGACTTGGAGGAAGCCTTTGACAGAGTTCAGTGGATTAAAGTTTTAGGTATCCTGAAGGAGATCAGAATTAACTGGAGGGAAAGGAGTAAAATAAGCCATTTATACATCATACAAAGACTTAAAGTAAGAGCTGGAGATAAGATGACAGCAGGAATTAAAATTGGCAGAGGATTTAGATGGAGCTGTTGTCTTTTACGTACTCCATTTAGTATCTGTTTATGTGACTTAGTTAAAAACTCTTGCAGCAAAAGTGTAGCTGACAGTAGGAAGAAGGAAAAGAAAATATGTAAGATTTGCTGCTGACATGGTGTTGCAGAATGAAAGTAAAAATACAGTTAACAACTTGTTGAAACATCTGAACACCAGCTGTGGAGAATGGGCTATGAAGAATAAGAAGAAGCAGAAGAAGAAGAAGGAGAAGATGAAGATAGGGGAGGGTGGTGAGAGAGAGAGAGAGAGAGAGAGAGAGAGAGAAGTATGTTGCAAATGGAGGAGTATTTTTAGCGGTCTGTCAAATATACAATTAAGGTAAAGATTAATGAAGTATTTTGTTTGAGGTGTTAAACTGTATGGTGTGTAAACATGGACACTGCACCTGATGCAGGAGAAATGCTTACAGGTTTTTAAGATATGAATCTTGAGAAGAATGTAAGATATGAAACGGACAGATAAAGTAAAGAATGATGTTGTGTTTACACAGGGTGAACAAGAATAGACAAATTGGGAACTATGAATAGAAGAAAAAGAAATTGGCAGGATTCAGCTAACTGACAACATAAACTAAATGTATCTGACAGAGCTATGAAAAGTGTGGTGGAATGAAGAATGATGAATTTGCTGCAATGGACCTGCCTAATGGGCAGAACACATCACCATCACCAAATAGAAGAGCAGATTAAACAATATTCAAATAAAGTCCCAGATGGCCAAAAATGTGTGGAAACCATCAAGGAAGAACTGAAGAGAATGAATGTCACACTCACTGAAAACCCTATTTTATGTGCACCTTTTACTAAATAAGGAATGGACAGAGCTTTAAATTAATTAGCAATGCATTATTTTTTCCTTGGAAATTATGCCTGAGACTGGCTTAAACATTTCTGCACTGACATTCTGACATCAGGATAGATCCCAAGCCAGTTTAAAATAGTTGAAATTATTGCATTATCAAAGACAGTGAAACCCAATGAAGACACAGCAAGTAACCATCCAATAACACTCATAAATATATGTTATAACTTGCATGTGATGCTTCAGATATAGTAGAATATGCCAACTGGTTGACAATACTATTCCTCTCAAACATGCTGGTCTTTAAACACAGTTGCTGTATAAAGGTTCTATCTTTGATATCACACTTTGAGTTATAGAATTCCAGAAAGGCTTGGGACATTGAATTGCTAGATGAACTCATTAAGTTGAAGAGAACAGTTCCATCCCCAAAAGTTAACAAGCTCATGAAGAACATGATAATAAATCAATCACTATAGTGCAAAAAACTATTAAGTCATTCTAACATGGTAGTAATGATTTCACAGTAATTCTACTATGCTGGTAATGTAGTACTATGTGACCAACAAAACACCTATGAGAAAGACTTTGAACAGACTTTGAACAGCTGAATGTATATTATGTGCCAAAATTGTGAAGTTGAGCATTCCATCTCAGTTACCACCTGGCTGCTGACACAAAGCCAAATGTTTCATTTTGCAACAAACAGATATTCCATCATGATTATACAAAATAATTTGTTTGAACTATGACAGATTTACTCACTTTATTTTTATTTCTCGTGGGCCTGCAGCATTGTATATGTCTTGTAAGGACGTTATATGTTTGAAAAACCAATTATGCTGCTATAATGCAATCAGAACGCTCAATAAAAACATTATAGCAGCATAATCGTTTTTTTTCAAATATATAATGTCCTTACATTGCTGCTATAACACAGTCAGACAGCTCAGTAAAAACATTAGAGCAGCGTAATTGTTTTTTCAGCTATATAATATCCTTACAATACTCACTTTATTTTACATGTGACAAGGGTGTTATTGACCATATGCCTGCTATATGAGCCTTTACCATTTCTTTCTGTCAAGCACACTGTTTGTCCATTTGGTATTGATGTTCATCCCAGCTATGTCCTTCAGAGTGTTTTCTCGTCGTCTAATTCTGGGTCTTGCTCTTCCTCTTGTTCCATCTATTGTCCTGCAGAATGTTGTTCTAAGTAGTCTGTTCTCCATCATTCTTGCTATGTGGTCAGCCTAGCTTGATCTTCTCTTCTTTAGCATGACGATGATGATACAGATCCAATACTTCTTTATTTTTTTCATATCCTGCAATCCATGTTATTTGATCAATTACATGTCTAAAAATTTTCTATAATTATTTATTTTCAAATATTAGTTTCTTCTCCTTCTTTCTTTCTGAATATTGATGCTTCACACCCATATAATGTTTCTGGTACAACAGTTGACTGATACAAGCAAGTTATGAAGTTGTAATATGTGATCTTTATCTTAAGATACTGATACAAGTAAAAAATGTTTTGTTATCAGCTGCTAGAAGGACACTTGTAGCCACATCAGGCATGTTGTTTTACTTTATTATTTATTTGTCACCTTTTCTGTTCATAACACATATTGCAGATGGTATCCACATATACCACTGAATGTACCTGCAAAATTATATTGTTGTATGACACAAAGCACATAGTTCAGGAGACCTGATGTCCAAACATTGAGATGCATGAGAAACCATCTTTTGCTTAAAACAGAGCACAAATTACCCAGACTGTGCCAATCAAATGTTTTGTAATGAGAGCACTTAGTGACTTCCAAGAAAATTTCTATATAATTTCAAATATTTTCTGAACTTTTGCTAGCTTACATGCTTAACTTGAAATATTTCACACGTTAAGTCATTTATGAAGTAATCAGAAGTTTGAAGCTGTTTTATATATGGAAATTCAATTATTTCAAGAATGAGGGGTGTACTGGTTTGTAACTAAAGGGCTGAAGTTTTTGTTTTGTGTAAGTAATACTGTTTGAACTCTTTGAACAGCTTCTTCCAGATTTTTTCCCATAGCTAAAATATTACTCTTGGATACCAACAGGAAAGTCATTAATGTAGACTGTGAAAAGTATGTGTTTCTTGCACACATCCTTGTGCTACATGACTTACAATATGCTCCATCTCTGTATCAAGGATATATAATCATGCCAAAACATTTTGTGTTCTTGTTGGCATAACTTGTCACTCCATATAATGTTTGTCCAGCAAACAATTCAATCTCTGTTACTTTCCAATATTTCTCTCCTCTTTCCTTTTCTTAATCCTTGTCTCTTCTTCTTTCTTATACCATTACTCCTCTTCTTTTATCATTTCTTTTCGGCCAGTTTCAGTTATTCTGTGTCTGTGATAACTATTGTTACTGTATTACAGTTATTAATTATTTCATAACCATATAGTTTAACATTAGACATAATAGCTATAACTGCTACAGAAGTGGCTATTATTTTTATCATCCCTGTACTGTTACTATTATTATTGGAACTTGGAGTAGTTTTATTTCAGTGAAGAATGCCTGGTTCAAAGTACAAAATCATCTAAAGGCTATAATGCTTTGTAATAAATACACAATAATCAAGTATCATTTAAAAATAGCTTTACATTTTCTCATTATCAAAAAGCATAGAAAATTCAAATGACTTCCACAGTATAGGAAAATGAAGAGATCTTTTATATCTACTTGTGTACTAGGTAATACAATGACTATTGGTAGCAATTATTAATATAATAATTGTACACATGTTGTTAACTATTAGTAATGTTGTGAATATTCTATATCCCAGATGATGAGTGACTTGTATTTTGTGGAGCCAGTGGACTACCTTGTACGAATTCTGGCAAATCAGACAGTACCTGTTTATTACTACCATTTCTCATACAAGGGACCACATGCAGCATATCCACAATATTCAGGTAATTTATTACATTTTTGATACTGTTTTAAAGTAAGGAAAATTTTATCATGTTAATAGAATCTTCCATCGGTTCTTGGTAGAACAACATTATAATAAATGAAAAGCACCAGTTTGCTTTTGTTCTACAAACTGGTACAAATACATATTGGATTTGTGAATTTTTCAAGTATATTTTGATAATCACATTTTAATTCTAACAATGATTTTCCAAAACAGACAGTTTCAGTATGCCACCATGCACTGATATACACACATCAAAAAAAGTTTTGCATCACCTCGGCTCCAAGAGTTCCGGAGAATTTACAGAAAATTAGAGTAAAAATCAACATAAACATCATTTCCACCATTTTTACTGCTCATGAAAGCCACACATTGCCTGTTGTACCACCATACAGCGAGACCTTCAGAGGTGGTGGTCCAGATCGCTTTACACACCTGTACCTCTAATACCCAGTAGCACGTCCTCTTGCATTGATCCATGCCTGTATTCGTTGTGGCATACTATCTACAAGTTCATCAAGGCACTGTTGGTCCAGATTGTCCCACTCCTCAACAGTGATTTGGCATAGATCCCTCACAGTGCTTGGTGGGTCACATCATCCATAAACAACCCTTTTCAATCTATTCCAGGCATCTTCGATAGGGTTCATGTCTGGAGAACATGCTGAGCACTCTAGTTGACTGATGTCATTATCCTGAAGGAAGTCATTCACAAGATGTGCTTGATGGGGGAGCGAATTGCCATCCACGAAGGCGAATACCTCGCCAACATACTGCCGATATGGTTGCACTATTGGTTGGATGATGGCATTCACATATCGTACAGCCATTACGGTGCCTTCCCTGACCACCAGCGGCGTATGTTGGTCCCACATAATGTCACCCCAAAACATTAGGGAACCTCCACTGTGCTGCACTCGCTGGACAGTGTGTCTGTGGCATTCATCCTGACTGAGTTGCCTCCAAACATGTCTCCGATGACTATATAGTTGAAGGCGTGCGTGACACTCATCGATGAAGAGAACGTGATGCCAGTCCTGAGTGGTCCATTCGGCATGTTGGACCCATCTGTACCGCCCTGCATGGTGTCATGGTTGCAAAGATGGACTTCAATATGGATGTCAGGAGTGAAGTTGTGCATCATACAGCCTATTTCACACAGTTTGAGTCGTAACACGACGACCTGTGGCTGGACAAAAAGCATTATTCAAGATGGTGGCGTTGCTGTTAGTGTTCCTCCAAGCAATAATCTGTAGGTAGTGATCATCCACTGCAGTAGTAGCCCTTGGGTGGCCTGAACAAGGCATGTTATCGAAAGTTCTTTTCTCTTTGTATCTCCTCCATGACCGAACAACATAGCTTTGGTTCACTCCAAGATGGCTGGACAATTCCTTGTTGAGAGCCCTTTCTGGCACAAAGTAACAATGTGGATGCAATTGTACTGTGGTATTGATTGTCTAGGCATGGTTGAACTACAGACAACACGAGCTGTGTACCTCCTTCCTGGTGGAATGACTGAAACTGATCAGCTGTCGGACACCCTCCATCTAATAGGCGTTGCTCATGCATGGTTGTTTACATCTTTGGGTGGGTTTAGTGACATCTCTGAACAGTCAAAGTGACTGTGGCTGTGATACAATATCCACAGTCAATGTCCATCTTTAGGAGTTCTGGGAACCGAGATGATCCAGAACTTTTTTTTGATGAGTGAAGATTTTAAAATCTACTATACAGTCTGCATATACTCAGTGCAGTTTTGCATTTAGGAAGGATTCATTGATTGATATTTATTTATATTTGTATGTCATATCTGCATTAGAAATATGAATAGTAAAAATGTTGTATGATTTCATTACCATATAATCAGTGCTGAAGAGGGGCAGCAGTCTTTTCAGTAGTGGCAGGAGCAACAGTCTGGATGATTGACTGATCTGGCCTTGTAAAACTAACCAAAATGTCCTTGCTGTGCTGGTACTGTGAACAGCTGAAAGCAAGGGGAAACTACAGCCGTAATTTTTCCTGAAGGCATGCAGCTTTCCTGTATGGTTAAATGATGATGGCGTCCTGTTAGGTAAAATATTTCGGAGGTAAAATAGTCCCTCATTTGGATCTCTGGCTGGGGACTACTCAGGAGGACATCATTGTCAGGAGAAAGAAAACTAGCGTTCTATGGATCACAGTGTGGAATGTCAGATCCCTTCATTGGGCAGGTAGGTTAGAAAATTTAAAAAGGGAAATGGATGGGTTAAAGTTATATGTAGTGGGAATTAGTGAAGTTTGGTGGCAGGAGAAACAAGACTTCTGGTCAGGTGAATACAGGATTATAAATACAAAATCAAATAGGAGTAATGCAGGAGTAGGTTTAATAATGGATAAAAAAATAGGAGTGTGGGTAAGTTACTACAAACAGCATAGTGAACGCATTATTGTGGCCAAGATAGACACAAAGCCCACGCCTACCACAGTAGTACAAGTTTATATGCCAACTAGCTCTGCAGATGATGAAGAGATTGATGAAATGTATGATAAGATAAAAGAAACTATTCACATAGTAAAGGGAGACGAAAATTTAATAGTCATGGGTGACTGGAATTCGATAGTAGGAAAAGGAAGAGAAGGAAACATAGTAGGTGAATATGAAATGGCGGTAAGAAATGAAAGAGGAAGCTGCCTGATAGGATTTTGCACAGATCATAACTCAATCATAGCTAACACTTGTTTCAAGAATCATGAAAGAAGGCTGTATACATGGAAGAGGCCTAGAGATACTGGAAAATTTCAGATAGATTATATAATGGTAAGTCAGAGATTTAGGAATCAGGTTTTAAATTGTAAGACATTTCCAGGGGCAGATGTGGACTCTGACCACAATCTGTTGGTTATGAACTGTAGATTAAAACCGAAGAAGCTGCAAAAAGGTGAGAATTCCAAGAGATCTGACCTGGATAAAATGACAGAACCAGAGGTTGTAGAGAGTTTCAGGGAGAGAATTAGGGAATGATTGACAGGCATGGGGGAATGAAATACAGTAGAAGAAGAATGGGTAGCTTTGAGAGATGAAATAGTGAAGGCAGCAGAGGATCAAGTAGGTAAAAAGACTAGGGCTAGTAGAAATCCTTGGGTAATGGGAGATATATTGAATTTAATTGATGAAAGGAAAAAGTATAAAAATGCATTAAATGAAGCAGGCACAAAAGAATCCAAATGTCTCAAATATGAAATTGACTGGAAGTGCAAAATGGCTAAGCAGGGATGGCTAGAGGACAAATGTAAGGACATAGAGGCATATCTCATTAGGGGTAAGATAGATACTGCCTACAGGAAAATTAGAGACCTTTGGAGATAAGAGAACCAGTTGTATGAATATCAAGAGCTCAGATGGAAACCCAGTTCTAAGCAAAGAAGGCAAAGCAGAAAAGTGGAAGGAGGATATAGAGGGTCTATACAAGGACGATGTACTTGAGGACAATGTTAAGGAAATGGAAGAGGATGTGAATGAAGATGAAAAGGGAGATATGATACTGCGTGAAGAGTTTGACGGAGCACTGAAAGACCTGAGTCGAAACAAGGCCCCGGGAGTAGTCAACATTCCATTAGAACTACTGACAGCCTTGGGAGAGCCAGGCCTAACAAAACTCTACCATCTAGTGAGCAAGATGTATGAGAGAGGTGAAATACCCTCAGACTTCAAGAAGAATATAATATTTCCAATCTCAAAGAAAGCAGGTGTTGACAGATGTGAAAATTACCAAACTATCAGCTTAATAAGTCACGGCTGAAAAATACAAACGCAAATTCTTTACAGACGAATGGAAAAACTGGTGGAAGCCAACCTCGGGGAATATCAGTTTGGATTCCGTAGAAATATTGGAACACATGAGACAATACTGACCCTATGACTTATCTTAGAAAATAGATTAACGAAAGGCAAACCTACATTTCTAGCATTTGTAGACTTAGAGAAAGCTTTTGACAATGTTGAATGGAATACTCTCTTTCAAATTCTGAAGGTGGCAGGGGTCAAATACAGGGAGTGAAAGACTATTTACAATTTGTTCAGAAACCAGATGGCAGTTATAAGAGTTGAGGGGTAGGAAAGGGAAGCAGTGGTTGGGAAGGGAGTGAGACAGGGTTGTAGCCTATCTCCGATGTTGTTCAATCTGTATATTGAACAGGCAGTGAAGGAAACTAAAGAAAAATTCAAAGTAGGAATTGAAATCCATGGAGAAGAAATAAAAACTTTGAGGTTCACCGGTGACATTGTAATTCTGTCAGAGACAACAAAGGACTTGGAAGAGCAGTTGAATGGAATGGACAGTGTCTCGAAAGGAGGATATATGATGAACATCAACAAAATCAAAATGAGGCTAAAGGAATGTAGTCGAATTAAGTCAAGTGATGATGAGGGAATTAGATCAGGAAATGAGACACTTAAAGTAGTAAAGGAGTTTTGCTATTTGGGGAGCTAAATAACTGATGATGTTCGAAGTAGGGAGGATATAAAATGTAGACTGGCAATGGCAAGGAAAGCGTTTCTGAAGAAGAGAAATTTGTTAACATAGAGTATAGATTTAAGTGTCAGGAAGTCGTTTCTGAAAGTATTTGTATGGAATGTAGCCATGTATGGAAGTGAAACATGGACGATAAATAGTTTGGACAAGAAGAGAATAGAAGCTTTTGAAATGTGATGCTACAGAAGAATGCTGAAGATTAGATGGATAGATCACATAACTAATGAAGAGATATTGAATAGAATTGGGGACAGGAGAAATTTAGAGCACAACTTGACTAGAAAAAGGGATCAGTTGGCAGGACATGTTCTGCGACATCAAGGGATCACCAATTTAGTATTGGAGGGCAGCATGGAGGGTAAAAATCGTAGACAGAAACCAAGAGATGAATGCACTAAACAGATGCAGAAGGATGTGGGTTGCAGTAGTTACTCAAAGATGAAGAGGCTTGCACAGGGTAGAGTAGTGTGGAGACCTGCATCAAACCAGTCTCTGGACTGAAGAACACAACAACAACAATCAGTGCTGCTTTAAAATTTCACGTTATCATGCACTATTATTCTTAACTTCATAAAATTTCTCACTTCAATTTTTATGTACTAGATCATTGGTAAATTTAAATGCTGACTGAAAGTCCTTGAAAGAACTAGTGTTGGGAAAGAAGTAAGACAACTCCTTGAGAAAAATTATGCTGGTAAGAGAAACAATTAACTGCTACATTTGCAGAACATTCCAGGCAAAACATGGTCTTGGGGAAGTAATTGCTACCTGGGCAAATAAAATAAACAAAATGCAAAGGGATTTATGAGAAGTAGTTAGTAGAGAAACCTGTATGGAGAATTTGAAGGGAAGCTATAGAGCTAATTCACTCTTCAGGTAGAGCGAGTCTCATCTGAGGTCTGAATAATAACAGAATTTGGATGACTATGAGGAGTTGAGTAGATAAGACTAAGTTAGCTACAGGTACAAACTTTTGTGACAATTGAAGATGTGGCATTCTATGCCACATTATTCATTGTGAATGGACTGATTTTGACACTTGCTTTAACTGTGAGCTGCAAAGCACCTGACCGTGATGCTCACTCTGGCTTCTACTGCATCCAGGCTCTAGCCTTGAATTTGTAGACTTACAGCTGCAATGCTTCATTTACTGCCTGAACTGGAGCACCTGCTCTGTGAAATGGCTTTGTTAATGATACCTGGCACTGACACCTTCTGTTTTTCCAGCAGCAGCCCTGCTGTGTCTCAACTGCTTACTCCACTGCTTCTGCTTTGAGGGGCTATCTTCCTTACTTTGTTTGTTACAATAGATTAATGTGTCATAAGTCACTTCAGCAAAACCTTTACTTCCCTACTGTTATAACTGGCACCAGACATTTGGTAAACATTGTGGCAAATTATTACTTTGTGTTGGTTATAGGCCTGGGTATTGCCAAAGAATTGAATGAGAAGGATCCTGAGGAAGAATTTAAATTGCTGACCTATATGCAAGGGTAACTTTGTTCTGACTGCAGGAAATACTGGGTCTAATCATAGCAGAAGAAAAATGTGATTAGGAATATAGTAACACAAAGCTTGTACTTTACTGGCAATGTATCCAAAATGAAATACACAATACTCCTCAATTGAGGTGTCTTTATATTCTGTCCACCCAGAGTGAAATCCTAAATTTTCTATCCAACAGAAACAGCAGCAAAAACAGTCAAGTCTCAGAAGAATCTCGTCAAAAGTATTCGAAGACCCGTATGTAATGCAGGATTGATTACTAGCAGTCACAGGAGGTGCTCCCACCACTACAAAAGCATACATGAAATTTGTTCACATTTGCAATTTGTATAACTATCAGCTGTATAATGGAATGATGACAATGAAAATTTGTGCTGGACCAGGACTTGAATCCAGATTTCATGCTTAACACAAGTGGTCACCCTACCATTAGGCTATCTGAGCATGCCTCACAGCCAGATCCAAACTTCCATATGTCATCAGCCATGTGATCTGGGTTTGAGTCTCAGTCCAGCACAAATTTTCATTGTTGTGATTCCATTATACAGCTGATGGTTGTCCATATTCACAACTGCAAATACATTTCTTGTATTTCACGTTCCTGTAGTCACTTCAGTGGCTGTACCTCTGGACAAGCTTGCCCAGGTCGACTGTTGGTGATGTGATTGTGAAGTTGAAATGTGAAGAAACAACCACACCTTAACCGAGACCAGGCAAACCTTATATACTGGCAGACAAGAACCATTGAGCATTGCCAAGTGTGGATGCGTGACAACTGCACAAAAAAAGGAAATCACTGTGCTGCCTCATCCTCTACACTCTCCAAACCTGGCCCCTGCAGACTCCTCTTTATTTCCAAAGTTGAAAATCCCATTGAAAGGATGAAGATTTATGATAGATGAGAAAAAAGCAAATGATCCAGCAAGAGGTGTGCCAAGACTGCTTCCAGAAATGGAAATGGCATTGGTAGTGGTGTATCAATTGTGGAAGAGAGTATTCTGTAGGAAACCATTCACAGTGAGTAAAAGGTAAGCATAGGAAAAATTGTGGGCGAAGTTCTGGATTTTTTTGGACAGGCCTCATTTTGAAAATTTAACACTGAACAGTCCATGATGAAATAATGACAATATTATGAAAAGGGTAGATTTCTTCTCACCATAAGAGGGGATGGTGAGTCATGGACTCCCGTACCTTGTCCTCACCATGGCCCTGCATGTTCCAACAAGCAGTACTTTACCATCCCCCATCCCTATCCTGCTATTCCTTTCCCTCCCTGCCCAAGCTGCCTCCTTACCCCCACCACCAAGATTGAATCTCCCATCACACAACTCAGCATCTGCTCTGTGAGGTGATTGGTAATCACATGACATTATCATAAATTGTTATTGAATTTTCTTTGCTCATCTTATTTGGATTAGTGATCTTTGTATTAGCCGGAGCATTCTGTGTCTATCCTTGCACAAAACAGGCATATATCACAAGATAGGTTTCAGTGATCTACCCACTTTGAAGATTAACATAATTGTATTGTATATCATAAAATAATACAGCAAAGGAGCACTTTGCAAGCTTCGCTAATAAATCACACTGTTCACAAATTAACACATGACCCAGCCATGCACCCTACTGGTGACCCCTTTCTTTCTGCCACCTTGCAAGAGATCTCCAGTTACCCAAAGAGTAGCCATGGTGTGCAAGGTGCACTCACACATGCCCAGAAGCACTGACCCATACCCTGCTTGCCAACACTGCAGACCCTAGCCTGAAATGTTTCATACTGTACTGTGAATTATAGTGTGCATTTGATTAAGAGTAGAGAATTTCATTTCAGAAAGAGAGATATGATGATTCACAGGCCTTCAGACTGTAAAATGTGTTGGTCTTTTGTGATAAGGTATAACATCAATCATTCATATTTAATGAAACAGTTTTTTCTGGTTACAGGTGTGGCACATGCAGATGAATTAAAATATCTTTTCCCATCATCAGCTGGTGAAGTGGACTCTGATCCAGCATCAGGCGAATATCAAACACGCATAAGAATGGTTAAGATGTGGACAAATTTTGCAAAAACAGGGTAAGCTCAATCTGCTATATTTATACACCTTGTGGTTGAAAGTTTCCAGACACCTGGCTGACAATGACTTATAAGTTTATGGCGTCCTCCATTGGTAATGCTGGCATTCAGTATGGTGTTTTCCCACCCTTAGTCTTGATGACAGCTTCCACTCTTACAGGCATATGTTTAATCAGGTGCTGGATGGTTTCTTGGGGAATAGCGGCCCATTCTTCAAGGAGTGCTGCACTGCGGAGAGGTATCTATATTGGTTGGTGAGGCCTGGCAAGAAATCGGCATTCTAAAACATCCCAAAGGTGTTCTGTAGGATTCAGGTCAGGACTCTGTGCAGGGCAGTCCATTATGTTATTGTCATGTAACCACTCTGCCACAGGCTCTGCATTATGAACAGGTGCTGGATCGTGTTGAGAAATACAATCACCATCTCTAAATTGCTCTTTAAAAGTGGGAAGCAAGAAGGCGCTTTAAACATCAATGTAGGCCTGTGTTGTGATAGTGCCATGCAAAACAACAAGGGGTGCAAGCCCCCTTCATGAAAAACATGACCACACCATAGCACCACCTCCTTCGAATGTTAGTGTTGGCACCACACACACTGGCAGATGATGTTCACCGGGCATTTGCTATACCCACAGCCTGCCATCGGATCACCACATTGTGTACCATGATTCATCACTCCATACAACATTTTTCCACTATTCAATCGTCCAAAGTTTATGCTCCTCATACCAAGTGAGGCTTCATTTGGAAATTACTGGCATGAGGTGTAGCTTATGAGCAGCCACTTGACCATGAAATCCAAGTTTTATCACCTCCTGTCTGTCATAGTACTTGCAGTAGATCCTGACGCAGTTTGGAAGTCCTGTGTGATGGTCTGGATAGATGTCTGCCTATTACAAATGACAATCCTCTTCAATTGTCGGCAGTCTCTGTCAGTGAACAGATGAGGTCAGCCTGTACGCTTTTGTGCTGTGCATGTCCCTTCATGTTTCCACTTCACTATCACATTGGAACAGTGGACCTAGGGATATTTAGAAGTGTGGAAATCTTGCGTGCAGATGTATGTATGACACAAGTGACACCCAGTTGCCTGACCATGTTTGAAGTCTGTGAGTTCCACGGAGCACCCCATTTGCTCTCTCGCTATGTCTAATGACTACTGAGGTTGCTGATGTGGAGTACCTGGCAGTAGGTGGCAGCACAATGTACTTAATATGAAAAAAGTATGTTTTTGGGGGTGTCTGGATATTTTGATCAGCCGGCCGTTGTGGTCGAGTGGTTCTAGGTGCCTCAGTCCGGAACCACACTGCTGCTATGGTCACAGGTTCGAATCCTACCTCTGGCTTGGATGTGTGTAATGTCCTTAGGTTGGTTAGGTTTAAGTAGTTCTAAGTCTAGGCAACTGATGACCTCAGATGTTAAGTCCCATAGTGCTCAGAGACATTTGAACCATTATTTTGATCACATAGTGTAGCTATAGTATAGCACATCGCAGAGATCATACTTGATGTAGAGGACCGTCTTGGTTTGAGTAGAATGGGATTTAGATTTATGGTTTCCCTATCGTGCTCTTGCAACTTTTAGGTAAGAAAGTATATGACTGGGATACAACTGTTGAGGCTCAGAATAAGAGGATCAAATATGGGAAATAGGTTAAAAGCAATGACAAGGTACAATGATGTCTCTCCAGTTGAGTCAAGAGAGTATAACTAACTACTGAATTTGCAGCCATTAATGAATTCAGATACCAGGCTTACTTCACTGGTGGTCCAGTGAGTTCACTGGAGACCATGGAAGGTGTAAAATCACATCCTCATCCAATTTTGCTCACTGCTTACTCCCTGTCAGTTCTTCTTGCAATATTCCTGACAGTCATCCTGCACTAAAATGTTGGCAATATCTGCACTAGATAATGCCAGTGTGTGCCATTCATATAAGCCTCACACATACTTAAGGTTGCACAAGAATAATCATTTTATTTTTGCATTTGTATTGGGTGTTGATAGGAAGGTATGTACTAGTAGCTCCCTGCTGGATGTGGATGGAAGTGCAGACAATGTAGACAGCCAACATGTTCCTAAAGTCCTTTCTTAACAATCATAAAATAAATGTAGGGCAGTGTGTCTGCAGCAGCCAGACAGCAGGCAGTGAGTGTGGCCTCTAGAATCTGAGCACGCTGGCAGGGACATGCCTATTCAGTCATTCCTTGAGTATGGTAACATACAGCTTTTGCTGCCTCTGTATTGCAGTGATTGGCTGTTGGCTAAGACAGGATGGTGGAGTAGTGGATCAATGATCAGTGGCCAGGGCTAGGCAGGTTTGGCAGTGGTGACACTGAGCTGGCAGGACCTCACTGTATGTCTCAGACTATGTGATGATGGTGGAGGATTGGCTGTGAGAAGTGCATGCAGTCAGTGCTCAGGGGTTCACATCCAGAAGACGGTGGTTGTGGCTTCATCATCAGTACATTGTTGATTGGTGCAGGCTGAGTGTCATTACATGACCCAGCTGTCCCAATGATGATGGACTGGTCCTGGGAGTTTTAAATACCACTGTCTGGTACTGATTGTGCAGAAGAAGCCATGTTTCTGTGTCATGTGGAAACATATCTCAAATGGCAACACATCTGAAATGGGACCAGTGTTCTAAATGCATGTGCTGTCATATGGAAGGGGATCAACACAAAAATGGCCCAACAGGTTGGCTACATTGACAGATCATTGTCATGGGTTGCTGGCATGACTGTGCCACAGTCATGCCCCTAGAATGTGGCAGAGTTTTATACCATTATATTTCCTTTCTCTTTACATAATTCCAGCCCACCGGATTGCTGTTTCCAAGAGTCTAACTGCAACAGAGACACTGGTATACTTATCACTGCTTCTGAATTTTAGATTCTTCTGCATTAATTCAGATTACACACTCCTTTCGTGACTGTCCCTTTTTTAGTGTCTATCTTCTCTTTTTGTATTACACAGAATACACTGTCTCATGCTCAATTGCACACTTTCTAAGTCCTTTCTGTTTATCTTGTTTGATCCTTTGCTTCATTTACTGAGATCTAGGCACTGGTACCAACTTGGCTACTATGGACTCAAACAATGCTAAACTGAGCAAGTGAACACTATTACCACACACATCACATGCTCTACAAAGTGTTTGGCTAAAACTTACATTACCAAATGTGCTCTGGTTTGGCATGGGTACCAGTGGTCCTGTAACCAACAAAAACTTACACCAACTTCCTTTTACATAGCTGGTTAGACAAATGTTTGCCACTGATTTCACTTGCCATGGTCACACGTACTGGGAGCATTGTACAGTGATCATCCCCTCCCTCGCCCTTTTCCACTGTCCCATGTAACACAGGAGCCTGAGTGTTACCCTGATTCCACCTTCCATATGCTTGCAGACATTTTTGAATGGAGTGTCCCACCTACCTGCACCTCTGACACAGTGGATTCCTACAAATCTGTTGAATGTGTTCCAGAGAGTCACATCTATAGCGTATGACATCTCAATTAAGAACTACTTGTTTCTCTCACAGCCTGACCTCTAATTCAATTCTGGTCAAAACTGCCACAATTGCTGCTGCTTTGTCCAAAGTTTCTGGAAATTCCTTGTATACTTTCTGTGGCATTTCAGCCAATAGACCCTGCAGAAACACATCAAGTGCCTGTTGCTCTGCTTTCTTCAAAATAGCCTTATTGGCATGATCATCATCATTGATTCATACATATTAACGTGATTTTCCTGATCTGACTTACAAAATGTTCTATCAATTTCCCTTGTTTTTGAACTGCACCATTAAGTTTATCCTGATAACACCTAGAAGTATTCTTTCTTCTGTCATGAACCACTGGCCATTCCTGTAAATCCATGAAGGACTATGCATCCTACCATTTCTCATTCACATTAAACACATTCTAGCACTACCTACTAATTGTAGTTGAGTCACACTTAACAAATGCTCACTATTCCAGTTTTCAAACTTTGTAACTGTATGTAAATTGTCAGAAAAGATAAAAACATCTCCTGCAAATTTACCAGAAAATGGAGCTACTAGTGAGGCAGTACAACCACCAAGGATGGGTGGAGATGTGGCAGAAGTTGATCATTCCCTTCTTTCACCCTTTAAATGATCTATTTCCATATGTAGAGGTTCATTACCTGCTTGAACTACATCTACATCATCCAGCAAATGCTTAATTGTCTTCTGGGTTGTCACTCTTGTATCAATGGCCTTTTGCTTACTGCTACCACCATGTGTACAACCTCCAAACTGGCAAGAAAGGAAAGGAAAAAACACAACCAGGGTGGCACAAAAACTGAAAGTTGGTCCTTACTTGTATTCTTGCACTGACTGTCACTTCTGCAGCATCCTTTTCATTTATGCGCTCTGTTTGTCCACCATTTCAGCGAATAACATTTTCTCTGACACCAAAAGTAACGTGAGTTGATAAGAAGCTGTGGACGAGTGACCCCTTGCAGGAAGTGGGTGGAAGCACCGGTAATGTAGGCAGTCAAAGTTTTGCTAAGGCCCTTTAATAAAAATAATAAATGTAGAGCAGTGCATCTACAGCAGGCAGACAGCAGGCAGTGTTCAATGAACTGAGCACACTGGGTGGTCATGACAATGTGGGTGTTCCTCGAGGATGGCAGTGTACAGCGTTTGCTACTTCTGCATTTTAGTGGACATATACTAGCTAAGTCAGGATGGTAGAGCAGTAGAATGATGACTGGTGGCCAGAGTTAGGCAGGCTTGCTCAGTGGGTCAGTCCAGGGTGTTGAGCACAGATCCTGCAGGCTGGGGTGGCTGTGCTGAGCTGGCTGGATCTCCCTGTCTGTCTTGGACGATATGGTGTTGGTGAAGGGTTGGCTGCCAGGAGCTGAGGCAGTCAGTCAGTCGTCAGTGTTTTCATCCCAGAGACAGCAGTGGCGGCTGTGTCCTAAGTACAATGTCAACTTGTGCAGCCTGAGCATCATTATGTGACGCAGCTTGACTGATGATGACAAGCTGATCTGGGTTGTTTAAGTACTGCTGTCCAGTGTTACCTGTGCGGAATGAACCACATTTCTGTCTCATGTGGAAACGTCTCAAACAGGGCCAGTGTATTAGGTGAAGGTGTCACCACTTGGAAGGAGATCAATGCAAACGTGGCCCAACAGTGAAGGGTTAGTGCATCAATAGTTCATCACCTACAGCTACTGGAGTGACTATGGCCTTGTCATGCCTCTGGATTGTGATGGAGTTTTATTCCTTTACACTTTATAATGTAGAAAGCTTATGTAACAAAATGGATGCTTTTGAATAATTTATTACAGTATTGCCTCCCCATGTAACAGTAATTACAGAACATCAGAAGTCTGTTGATAACATTCATTATTTCAAACTGATAGACTATCACCAAGCAACATTTTACTGCAGAGCAGTCAATATAGGTGGTTCCCCTACCATTTATTTGGGAAAAAGTATGCTTATAATGACCGCAGAAAAAGCATTGTGGACACAATGATATATAGATATCTGTCTAAAGTTTGACTGTGCACATAAAGGTCCACTGGATGCATAATTTTTTACATGTAAGTATTCTGAAATACAATGTGCTGTTTTGACCTAGTGGCACAGGAAGAGGTTGTGCTGCCTCTCCATATACTGCTGCCTTTTGGGTGCTCACCAATGTAATGAAAAACTGATGCTGTTTTAGTCAAAATATCAGTGTTGCCCAGTACCTGTTTTCTTAGTGGGAGCTGTATGCAATTACAAGTTGGAAACACTTGATGTTGTGGAACTGCTATGAAGCAATCACTGAAATAGACCATTTTGTGCTAAGCAGCATGGTCAGCCACTGAATGATGAAACTTGTCCCCCCGTCCACAGTTCGGTGGTTGCCGTAGATGTAGGACACTTGGCTGGTGGTCATGCTCATGTAGAACACTATACAATAGCTGCAAGCACAAAATTTCGTTAAACATTCTATTCAACTATTACTAGGTGTGTGAGAGAATGTTCAAGTGTATCTGTTCACAATGTTTCCCTTTACTATTCAGTTGGTGAGTTCAGGGAGAAGAAATAAAAACTTTGAGGTTTTCCAGTGTCATTGTAATTATGTCAGAGACAACAAAGGACTTAGAAGAACAGTTGAACAGAATGGACCCTGTCTTGAAAGGAGGATGTAAAATGAGCATCATCAAAAGCAAAACAAGGATAATGTAATGTTGTCAAATTAAATCTTGTGATGCTAAGGGAACTAGATGAGGAAACATGACACTGAAAGTAGTATACAGGTTTTGTTATTTGGGAAGAAAAATAACTTGTGATGACCAAAGTAGAGAGGATATAAAATGTAGACTGGCAATGGCAAGAAAAGTGTTTATGAAGAAGAGAAATTTACTGACACCAAATACACACTAAAGTGCTAGGAAGTCTTTTCTGAAGGTATTTATCTGTAGTGTAGCCATCTATGGTATTGAAACATGGATGATAAACAGTTTAGATAAGAACATAATAGAAACTTTAGAAATGTGGTGCTGCAGAACAGTACTGGAGATTAGTCAGGTATATCACGTAATTAATGATGAGGTACTAAATATTATTGGGAAGACAAGAAATTTGTGGCATAATTTGCCTAAAAGAAGAGATTGACTGATTGGAGACGTCCTGAGACATCAAGGGAGTGCCAACATAGTATTCCAGGGAAATGTGGGTGGAGTGAAAATCATAGAAAGAGACCAAGAGATACAATAAGCAGATCCAAAAGGATATAGATTGTAGTAATTATTCGAAGGTGAGGAGGCTTGCATAGGATACAGAAGCATTAAGAGCTGTATCAAATGAGTCTTTGGACTGTAGACCACAACAACAACATGTCTTAAGCCTGGAAATTCATCCACTGATTGGTATCTTGCTTTCCTGTTGTATATAATGTAGTCTTAAGGTCCAATGGCAGTAGCATCTAAAGGCTCCATTTTTAGTGACCATATTTGCTAAGTCATGAAGTACTTCATTGTAGTTGAATTTATCATGTCCCATATTCCACAGAAATGTTATCTTTTTCTGGAGGCTCAAATTTTCCAGGGATTATTTTATTATGTCCATAACCAGTGAATCAGATTTCTTAATAAGGGTTGGAGTATGAGTATCTGAGAGCAAATTTCTGCAATATGTTATATAATCAAAATTCTTTTATCTGTATGATTCTGTTTGTACTCTAAAACTACAAATACAGCTGTGGCTTTTCTCACTCAGAAATGAATTGAGTTCTTCGTAATTGAAGCTTGGACATAGAAATGCACAAACCATTCTAAGATGACCAGTTGTTTTAGGACCTTCTGTGTAGAACTTCTTTAACTAATTTCCATACTCTGCAGAATGATTGTATTGGAAAGTAGAAAATACTGATTGATGAAGATATTTTTTTATTAGTAAGCCGAATTACACTCCCGGAAATGGAAAAAAGAACACATTGACACCGGTGTGTCAGACCCACCATACTTGCTCCAGACACTGCGAGAGGGCTGTACAAGCAATGATCACACGCACGGCACAGCGGACACACCAGGAACCGCGGTGTTGGCCGTCGAATGGCGCTAGCTGCGCAGCATTTCTGCACCGCCGCCGTCAGTGTCAGCCAGTTTGCCGTGGCATACGGAGCTCCATCGCAGTCTTTAACACTGGTAGCGTGCCGCGACAGCGTGGACTTGAACCGTATGTGCAGTTGACGGACTTTGAGTGAGGGTGTATAGTGGGCATGCGGGAGACCGGGTGGACGTACCGCCGAATTGCTCAACACGTGGGGCGTGAGGTCTCCACAGTACATCGATGTTGTCGCCAGTGGTCAGCAGAAGGTGCACGTGCCCGTTGACCTGGGACCAGACCGCAGCAACGCACGGATGCACACCAAGACCGTAGGATCCTACGCAGTGCCGTAGGGGACCGCACCGCCACTTCCCAGCAGATTAGGGACACTGTTGCTCCTGGGGTATCGGTGAGGACCATTCGCAACCGTCTCCATGAAGCTGGGCTACGGTCCCGCACACCGTTAGGCCGTTTTCCGCTCATGCTCCAACATCGTGCAGCCCGCCTCCAGTGGTGTCGCGACAGGCGTGAATGGAGGGACGAATGGAGACGTGTCGTCTTCAGCGATGAGAGTCGCTTCTGCCTTGGTGGCAATGATGGTCATATGCGTGTTTGGCGCCGTGCAGGTGAGCGCCACAATCAGGACTGCATACGACCAAGGCACACAGGGCCAACACCCGGCATCATGGTGTGGGGAGCGATCTCCTACACTGGCCGTACACCTCTGGTGATCGTCGAGGGGACACTGTATAGTGCACGGTACATCCAAACCGTCATCGAACCCATCGTTCTACCATTCCTAGACCGGAAAGGGAACTTGCTGTTCCAACAGGACAATGCACGTCCGCATGTATCCCGTGCTACCCAACGTGCTCTAGAAGGTGTAAGTCAACTACCCTGGCCAGCAAGATCTCCAGATCTGTCCCCCATTGAGCATGTTTGGGACTGGATGAAGCGTCGTCTCACGCGGTCTGCACGTCCAGCACGAACGCTGGTCAACTGAGGCGCCAGGTGGAAATGGCATGGCAAGCCGTTCCACAGGACTACATCCAGCATCTCTACGATCGTCTCCATGGGAGAATAGCAGCCTGAATTGCTGCGAAAGGTGGATATACACTGTACTAGTGCCGACATTGTGCATTCTCTGTTGCCTGTGTCTATGTGCCTGTGGTTCTGTCAGTGTGACCATGTGATGTATCTGACACCAGGAATGTGTCAATAAAGTTTCCCCTTCCTGGGACAATGAATTCACGGTGTTCTTATTTCAATTTCCAGGAGTGTTGAAAGTGTTTTGTATTCTTCACAGAATAGGTATGACTTATTTTAATGAAGCTTGTACATAATTATAGTTAGTGTATTTCTGTGTGCATTCATTTACTCATTATGTAATGTGTTAATTTCTGAATTTTTGGGTATTCTGTTGTTGAATGTCTTTTTAGGAGGAATACATCTGTCACTAATTTCTGTTGGAAACTCTAGGTTGTAATATCAACAATACTGAGAAAAGGATAGATAGCTACCCATGTTTTAAGGCTAAAACCCTTCTGTGTAGTTCAGAAAAGCTGATATTATATATCACTGGGACATCTGGATCCTCCACTCCACCATCAGCTTTTCTGAACTGGACAGATGGGAGTTATCCTTACAACACATTCTCCACTCCTGAAATTATCCTGGCCTCAGTCTGTAGTAACCTACTGTCCTCACACCCTCCCCTCAACAATTAATGCCCTCTCGTCCTATCACCTACTCCCCTTTTCACATTGCTATACTTCCCCCTTCCCTGTCCCACTCCAGATTCCTATTCATATGAGTGTAGCATTCCAGTTGGGGCTCCTAGTGGTAGTGGTCATGTGTGAACAAGGTGTGCTTTGCTTGTGTGAATGTGTATGTGTGTCTGTTTTCTTTACTGAAGAAGGCTTTGGCAGAAAGCTTTCGTGTGTAACAATCTTTTCATTGGCACCTGTCTGCAACTAAAGGAGTCATCTGCACAGTGAACAGCAGTCTATCTTTTTTCTGATGATATATTATTAATTTCCACTGGATGGTTTTGAGCATTTCTGCAGCTCCAGTTGCCTATACAAATGTTGGAAGTGTAACTTGTAGACAAGTTGTGACACAACTGAACTGGTTTTTTTCTAATTTTGAATTACTTTTCCTGCTGCCTCTACTGAAGATCATCCAAACACAGTGCACTCTAGCTTTTATTATACATCAGAAAGCTATGATATGCTCTCAACAATGTTCTTGTAATCAAGTGTATCACACTGAGAGTTTGGAACTGAGCTATAATAATATGCACTGGCCAAGAGATACAATAAGCAGATACAAAAGGATATAGATTGTAGTAATTACTCTACACTGGAAAAACTGTTTTTGAGTCTTGTACACATTTAACAGTTGTCATGTAGGGGGCTGAAACCTATAAACCTACAGATGCTATCCAGTTTTCTAGCTGAGATTTTCCTAAATTCATTACTCACCTTGTTTCTGTAGAAGAATAGATGAAGTGCACCTATATCAGAAACATAAAGATTATAGTTTTTGGTAGCTCAGTTCTCATGACCATGTCTAAACTTTAAGTAGTAGAGAGTTTAATATGAATCCCTGTAGAAGGTACGTGGTGGAATACCTGGGACCAACCATTTTATTTTTAGCTATAGAAAGACAAATGTTATAATTAAAAATGTGCTATACAATAATTCTATGGATTTATTTTGTGTGGGTTTATGAAGTTCTGAGGACAGACAACAGTAGACAGTTCAGAGAAGGTAGTTACCAGTGTGTTAGCAATGCATTTGAAGCTCCATCAGCTGTTTGTGAAACTCTTTTATGTTTGGAGTGTTAAACAATCATTAATTTGCCAGTGAAACTTGCAGATTTGTGCATACAGATGGTAGTATCAACAATACCAGTAAAACAACATATAGGATATTATAACAACAGATAGCACAGACACTATCTAACAAGATTAGCAGTAGCTATTTGTTGTGACATTTTTATCACCTGTTCTATCTGTCAATGATAAGATCAATGTATCTGTGCACAAAACAATAATCTGTAAAAACCTTGACTCGTTCTATATCCAGGGATATGTTCCCATATGGATCTATGGAACAAGAAATAAATAAATAAATAAATAAAAAATAAATAAATCACAAAACAAATTATATAACTCTTCTTATACATTAAAAGGTGTAAAATTTATTCAAATGTATTGTTAAGCTCAGAACTGTAGTTTATAAATTCTAAGCCTCAAGTATTCAAAAGAATGGTCTGTGTGGTGTTCCAAAATTTTATTATTCCTCAGATTGTATTTATTGTTTTATGTATAATAATAATAATAATAATAATAATAGAAACAGTACATCACATCACAAGCAGATTTACAATACTAGCAAATACAGAATACCCAGAAGACATGACAATGTAGCAAAAATAATACATCAACAACTTGCCATACAACATAAACTAATAAAACAACACATTCTCACATACAAGTATGCACCACAAAATGTACTGGAGAATGATGAATACAAATTATACTGGAACAGAACCATTATAAGAGATAAAACAACACTACATAACAAACCTGACATCATACTCACCAATAAAAAGAAGAAATTAACACAACTAATCAAAATACCCATACCCAATACAACAAATATACAGAAGAAAACAGGAGAAAAAATTGAAAAATATATCCAACTGGCTGAGGAAGTCAAAGACATGTGGCATCAGGATAAAGTTGACATCATACCAATTATACTATCAACTACAGGAGTCATACCAGACAATATACACCAGTACATCAATGCAATACAGCTACATCCAAAAGTATACATACAACTACAGAAATCTGTAATTATTGATACATGTTCAATTACCCAAAATTTCCTAAATGCAATGTAACATATACTGTACAGTTAAAAGGAAGTCACACTTGATCAAGGTCCGCGTCACTTTCCATTTTTAACCAGACATAACGTCTGTGACAGGAATGAGAAATAATAATAATAATAATAATAATAATAATAATAATAATAATAATATGTGATGACTATCAACTGGATAATAATAATAATAATAATAATAATATGTGATGACTATCAACTGTGATGCATTGTTATGACATAGTGAAGACATTCATATGAATTTATTGTTATGTATTTGCAAATATGTTCATCAAGAAATTAATCACTTTTAATACTTTTAGCAATCCAACCCCAGAGCCTGTGAATGGGACATTATGGGATATTTATGGGTCTAATCGTAATTATCTGGAGATTGGAGAGATGTTGCAAATGAAGTCCAACCTGTGGGGTGAGAAGTTAGACTATTTGCATGAACTAATGCCACTACGAACCACAAACTGAAGGTGATGATTTGAATTGAAGACTGGTAGACTTAACTAATTTTTAACATAGGAAGTAACAGCAAAACATGAAAGTCTACTTTGTGTACAATCAGTACCTATGAATTAAAAGTAATAAAACCTTTCACCTGTGTTTTACTATCAAGATTTTTGAGATACATCCTTAATATTGAATGAGATACAGAATAGACATATACCTTGTCTTTCATTGCACACATGTGACTTGTTCTGGCATATTTACATATGTTCTGCTTTGTTACCTTTCTGTTTTTTTAATGTTAAACCATTACTTTTTCTAGTGTAACTTTATATCCATTATGTCCTTTGGAGTACAACCAACTTTTCTCTTAACTTAGTGACTTACATATTACTTTTCCTTCTTACATGTTACTAAAGTTAAGCCAGTTGTATCGTGTGACTTCTGAGGAACCTTTATATTAATGTATTTGAATATTATTATATAAAAAGAACCACTTGTAAATTGTCAGCATGTAGTCATGTTTACATATGAATGTATAATGTGAATGTAAAATGACTTGTACCACATTATTATGATTAATCATACATATGATCCATGGAACATAAAACCAACTAATCAACTATAATGTAATGTGCTGTCAACAGTTGCGTGGAGCATAATCTTATTTCAGGGTGTTATTCTTAACTCTACGTCAAATGCTATTTCATTTTTCACTTATTAAGATGAGGAAAACATGTGTACTGATGTAATAGTAAAGTAAACAACACTGGTGTACCACACTCCACATTTCTGAGAGAATTCACATTTTAGAGGAGACAGTAACTCCCTTATCTGAAAGTATATACTTGTTAACAGGCATATGCATATAGCAAGTCACTTCTTCATTGTTTAGCAGCCCTTGTGTTTCAGAGAAATTTTAATGTTTATCTCCGTTACCTTTCAGTAATACAAAACTTAATATTACCTATATAATTATTTGTGGTAAGTAATTATATATGCTATTGGAAGGCAACATTTGCTGCTAAGCTACTAAACTTTATATTTTGACACCAACTTTTCTTGTGTAACTGGCATGATAAACTGCTCATTGTCATCTACAATGTCTGTAGAATGCTTTCTACTTTATCTCATGAAACTTGTGCTATACCTCAAGGTTTTGAGTGTGTTTTTCCTTTAGCTCCTGATATGGTAGTATCATAAAGGAGACACAACAGGTCTAAAAAATTACAGTGTATCACAGATTTCATACACAGGATACGTTCTCTTATGTAACTCTGTGTATGATTGCACCTACATAATATTTAAATAAGAACTTGATTCTGGACTCAATGCAGCTGTGGGCTGCCCCACCCCCCTCCCTTCCCCACACAGGGCCACCTTGGTCAGAATGAACATGGTCCTAGATGGTTTTATATACATCTCAATTGATTTACGACAATTCACTGGCATCTGGTCTGAAGGTTGTACATAATTCAAAGTTTAACGTTCTGAATCATCTTAAACTTTGCTTTAGTGTCATTCAGTCACTGCATGTTGATATGAGCTACCTTACTGCTGTCACATAAGCATAAAAAGAAGAGAATATTTCCAAAGTCATTTATACCCACTCAAAAGAAGAAAGAAAGAAAGAATGAAAGAGCTAACTCTATTCTCGCATTCTCATATGAAAAAAAAGTGACATTATTGCTATGCTTTTTTTTAATTTCCTATCTGACTTATTTCCACTGGCCAGTAAAAGCTCTGCTTAAACTCGTGTGAACTATGTCATAATAATAGTTGCTTTAGTCATATGAATGTGTGCTGTGTAGTGGTATACAGCATCTGTAGAGCTAATTGTTATGAATTATGACATCTTTTGATAGTGTTATAACAGAACAACAAAGTTCTTTTGTGAGGAAAAGGAAAAGCAAGGAGCAGGTCCAGAGTGATGGTACCAGGCTGAAAGTATCTTGTAAACACAATGATGGGCAGAGTGAAGCGAAACTAGTATTACAGAGCAGCATAGTGAGACAGTTTAGTATATAGTGATGGCATTACCAAAGTGGAATGTGATAACTTCATAACTAATAAAGTTTCAGTAGGTAAAACTGAATGTAATAGGAGTAATCAAAGGAGTAAGAAGAGGCAATTTCCTATTGCAGATTTTGTTCAGAGTATTGAAGGAACTAAGTTGAAAATTTATTGTGCAACTTCCTGCAACATTCTTAGGACTCACCCAAAGCATGCCTAATGTTCAGCTGCATATCAGTTCAGAAATGGTGTTTCAATAGGAGAAAGAAAAGGTGAAAAAAGGGAAAACAAAAGAGTACCTCATATCAATTTTACGTGAGACGGTGCGGCAGAGAAAAGGTAAGGTTAACAATTTTTAATTTATTATATCAAAAAATGGAAAATCCAGGATGGAATGTAACAATAGGAGAGAAGGAAAGTTGCTACTCACCATATAGCAGAGATGCTGAGCCACAATAGGCACAATAAAAAGATTCACACAAACATAGCTTTCGGCCATTAAGGCCTTTGTCAGCAGTAGACACACACACACACACACACACACACACACACACACACACACACACACACACACACACACAAACAAACACACACACACACACACACACACACACACACACTCACACAAGCGTAACTTGCACACATGTCTGCAGTCCCAGAGAGCTGAAAAAACACTGCTAGCAGCAGCACCAGTGTGTGAAAGGAATGGTGACTGGGTAGGGGTAAGGAGGAGGCCTCCCAGTCACCACTCCTATCATGCACTGGTGCTGTTGCTCGCAGTGTACTTTCAGCTCTCTTTAATTTATTATACTCACATCATTTTATAAATAGGTCTAGATCATTAAAATACAATGGAAATTTGTGAATTGACCTAGGCCTCTGAATTTCATCACATATTTTAGGCTACAATTACATCATCCTACATTTAGGTAAATGGTTCAAATGGCTCTGAGCACTATGGGACTTAACAGCTGAGGTCATCAGTCCCCTAGAACTTAGAACTACTTCAACCTAACTAACCTAAGGACATCACACACACCCATGACCAAGGCAGGATTCGAGCCTGAGACCAAAGTGGTCGCGCGGTTCCAGACTGAAGCGCCTAGAACAGCTTGGCCACACCTGCCAGCTTCGGTAAATAACCACAATGAAAAAGAGAAGTTGAATAGTGTATGCAATTCATAGGAAAACTGCACATGCTATGTTTTTTGTCAATTCTTTTCAGACACCACGTAGGTAATACTTGTCTGTAGAAATTTACTTCATAAAAATGTGGAACTTGTTTCTAAATGAACATAAAGATGACAAGGATGCTATGTTGTGACTCTCCGATCTTTCAAAGTGCTGCCGCGCAGTTACGAGTCTCCTCTACATGCGGCGCTGTCTGCCAGCCATGCAGCAACAGCGCCACCTAAGTGGCCAGTCAGCCAGTGGCCGCTAGACTTGGACTCAGTTACAATTTGACTGTTAAAGTGCACACGTCTTACTCTGTTTACTTGATCTGTGACTTTCATGTATTGCATTTCCCTTGAAATATATTTGTTCAACTTGAAGTTATTACAATTGCCGACAAGGATGGGATTTTTCTTTTCCATTGTTGACCCACATGTTTCCATGGCTACTTTAGAGCAACTATTGCAAGGTCTCATAGATCAGCAAACGCTTCTCACAAATAGGATTCGTGATTTCGTCGCGGCATCAAATGCGGGGCGTCTCTCATCGTTGTCTCTACCTACTTTTCCTCCTTATGACGAGATGGCGGAAGACTGGTCTGATTACGAAAAACGTCTTCGACATCACTTCTTGGCATTTTATGTCACGGCAGACAAACATGTAAGTCTCTGTTCCTCTCATGGATTTCACCTCAAATGTATCAGTTGTTATCGCAATTGGTTCCTTTGAAAGATCCTGCGTCTTTGTCCTTTGCTGAAATGTACTCACTTCTGTCCATCTACTTTCAAAAGCAAACGCATGTGGTAGTCTCTTGTGTTGCTCTTTATCGTTGTCAAAAACAACTGAATAAATCCTATCACGCTTGGGCTGCTGAACTTCATGGCCTCGATAGAAAGTGTCAATTTGTTACTGAAGTTCACAAAGAATCCTATGCCGATTTCATGGTACGGGATGCTATTATCCGATCGGCGCCCAACAAAGAAGTTAGCCAACGTGCCCTTCAGTTGCCAAATCTGACTCTAGATGAAGTCCTAGCCATCGCTCAGTCTTTTGAAATTTCTCACGCCGCTGGAGCGCAAATAGAGACATGGGGCGACGTCGGGGAAATACAACTCCTGTGCGATGTTGACGAAGTGTGTGGCATGTCCCCACCGGCCGACATGGCCACAGTACACTCCCAAGCGCAGCCTCGGCCTAACTGTAATCAAACCTCTAAGAAACTGCAGCAAAACCCACGGCAACTTCCTTCATGTCCGCGGTGTTTTACGAAACATTCATGAGAAGATTGTCCACAACGGGGCCGTGTGTCACAAATGCAAAGAAAAGGGTCATGTGTCATCCGTTTGCAAATCCGACTGCATACAAGATGTTCATGAACATGACGCTGATTCTGATTCTGTGTTGTCTGTCAATTGTACTTCTTCCCTTTCAGGGAAGTTATTCCTCACTGTCCAGATACTTGGTCGAAATGTTCGCATGCAGGTGGATACTGGTTCTGCTGCCACTATCATCAATTTTCAGACGTATCTTCAGCTGGGTTCTCCAGTCCTGTCACCTGTCACTAGGCAATTATGGACTTACAATAAACAGAAGATTTCTCTCTTGGGACAATTTGATGCTGAGCTATCATACAAATCTGTTGTTCACACTGTTCCCATATTTGTGGTCGACCATAGTAACACGGAGAATCTTTTTGCTTTCTATGCCTTTCATGTTTTCGGGTTCTCCATAGGTGACTCTTTCAATATCGTCTCTGATGCCATTCCTTATGCTCAATTGGATTCCTTGTCGACGACATTTTCATCCCTTTTTCCTCCTGGGTTAGGCTGTGCAAACGACTTTGAAGCTCATATCACGCTCAAACCCACTGGTCGGCCTAAGTTTTTTTGGGCTCAGCCCGTTCTGTGGCCCTTTGTGATCAGGTCAAACAGGAGCTGGATCGTCTCACTGCTTCAGGGGTCTTGCTTCCTGTCACTTCCAGTGAGTTGTCCTCTCCTGTCATTGTCGTTGCTAAGCCAAATGGTGATATTCATCTCTGTAGCGATTTCAAAGCCACTGTAAATGCCCAATGCCTTACCCTATGCCTCGACCTGAAGAATTGTTCACTAAACTTCCTGGAGGCCAGTATTTTTCTAAACTTGATCTGTCAGAAGCTTATCATCAACTTCCTCTCGACACTGCTTCCCGGCAGTTTCTGGTCCTCAACACACCTTTTAGCCTCTATAAATACCAACAATTGCCATTCGGGATTGCCAGTGCCCCTGCTCTTTTTCAGCGATTCTTGGAACAATTATTGCTCACTGTCCCTAGGTGTATAAATTACCAGGACGACATTGTTGTCACTGGCTCCACCACTGACAATCAACTTCACAATCTCCGCACATTTTTTCATGTCTTACGGACTGCCAGTCTGAAGTGTAATCTTCAGAAATCAAAATTTTTTCAGGCATCTATCATGCTTGGGGTTTCAACTCTCTCGGGATGGTATTCGTCCGCTTCAGCAAACTGTCGCTGCAATCGATGCCCTTCCTCGCCGTACATCTGTTAAGGAACTGCAGGCCTTCCTGGGGAAAATAGCATACTATCACAAGTTTTTACCGTCTGCTGCTTTGGTGGCTCAGCGGTTGCATCACCTGTTGCATAAAAACGTGACTTTCCACTGGTGCGCGTCATGCGATGCGGCTTCCCAGAAATTGAAGACTATGCTGAAACAAGCCCCATGCCTGGCTACTTATTCACCTGGCCAACATCTTGTTCTTGCCACGGACGCCTCTCAATATGGCACACTGTTTTTCTGACAGTTCTGAGCAACCCATTGCTTATGTCTCCAAAACGTTCACAGATGCCCAACAAAAGTATTGTCAAGTTGAAAAAGAAGCTTTGGCCATTATTTACGCTCTAAGTTTAGTGTTTTTCACTATGGATCCAAATTTCATCTTGTTACGGATCACAAACCACTTGTTTCATCCATCAGTGTCACTTCCCGACAAGGCTGCACACCGCCTCCAGCATTGGGCTCTTTACTTGTCTCATTTCAATTATGAGAATCATTTCTGGCTGACGGCTCAACATGCAAATGCTGACATACTGTCTCACCTTTCCATGGGTCCTGATCTGGCATTCGATAGGGACGAACTTTTGTGTTTCCACCTGGATGTTGTCGAGGAGCAGGTTGTGGATGGGTTCCCCATCACCGGGGCCCAGCTGGTGGCTGCTACGGGTTCTGGCCCTACCCTCTCCCGGGTTTTACACTGTATTCAGAAGTGTTGGCCAGATCATCCATCCGCTAAGACTTCTGATCTGTTGCGGAACTACTATGCTTTGCCTTACCGCCTCACAGCAGGGATGGTGTTATCCTCCTTTGCAGCGAAAATGCTTCGCCACGTGTTGTGGTACCTGTGTCTTTGCGTGCTTCAGTCTTGCGCCTCCTTCACCAAGGGCACTGGGGTGTCTCTCGCACAAAATCTCTGGCATGCTGTCATGTGTACTGGCCCGGCATTGACTCTGAAATCGCACACATGGGCCTTGTGCGTCACCGTGGCCTTCGCCTGAAAAGCCCTGGCAGCGTATTCATGCTGACTTTGCGGGACGTTTATCAGTTCCATGTTTTAAATAAGAATGAGTAAATCTCCAAATTAATGACACCTTCTCCAGTGAAAAATATTAGTGCTGTGCTACCAATCATCACAAGACTTACAAAAATACAAAGAATTTACTGATTAACGTCATCATCAACTGCATTACATTTTACTTGGGTTACAAAATTGTTTCAGATGATCAACAAGCTAATAATGAAAGTAATGGCTCATTTATTACTTTTTCAGCCACTATTTACAGAGGAGCTAATCCTGTACTTAACTGTGGTAATTCATTTAAAATTTTTTCAAACTGAGGCATCAAACTAGTCTTTAGTGGAACAACATTTCTGAAAAAATGCTCTAGTTCAGGGGCGGGCAAACGTCGCACACGGCTCATGAGCGCACCGCACAGCGCTGCACGTGTGCTGCTCGCGTGCAATCGTCGACCGGGGCAGGCTAAGCTGCAGACGTTGATGCAAAGTGACCACTTCGTAGTGAATGTTGTATTTCAAGAACTGGAAAATGTAGAGTGAATCAAGGAAATGGAGAAGTGGAGATTTGCCATCTTTTAAAAAGGAATGGGAGAATCATTTCTTCTTTGTGCAAAAGCGTGAAAATTCGAAATGTTTAATATGTAGCAGTATTCTCTCTGGTCAGCGGAAGTTTAGTATTGAACGCCATTATAATAAATTTCACAAGGGCGAGTACAATTTACTGTCAGATTCTGAATGGATGGGAAAATTGACTGAGCTTAAGAAGAGTGGTCTGACAATACTAGATGAATCTGACGTTAAGTTCCTGTTTCCACGAGATATCTGCGACTTTCTTTGGTCATGTCTCTCATCTAACTGATTTAACATTTTATGGAGCAATGTTTTCAGTTTTTCAGGACAACAACAATGCTAGCCCAGTGGTAAGTGCAAGTTATAAGATTGCGCTAAATATAGCGAGAGCTGGAAAACGATTTGCTGAAGGTGAATTTATAAAGGAGTGCATCAGTGATGCTGCTGATTTACTTTGCCTACTGAATACAAATCAGTTTCGAGCAATCACTCTTTCTCGGCGGACTGTAAGTCGTCGTATAAGTGGCATGGCAGGTGACGTTTACCGTCAATTAAGGAGTACAGTGCAGGAGTTTATTGCATTTTCCATTGCGCTTGCTGAGTCCACAGATATTTCAGACAACGCGCAATTTGCGACTTTTGTCCGCGGCGTAGACACATAATAGAGGATTTTTTTTTAGATATGATATCTTTAAAAAGCGCGATCACCGGCAAGGACATCCTAAAAGCTGTTGAAGAAGCTGTCTATTCAACTGGCTTAAACTGGGAACGTTTGATGTCAGTGACAACAGACGGAGCATCTGCAATGAAAGGGGAATAAATGGGATTTGTTGGATTACTAAGGAAAAAGCTGCAGCATACAGAAGAATCATTGTACAGCATCCACTGCACTTTGCACCAAGAAGTACTCTGTGCAAAACCAGCAAGTGGTTATTCTGGAATTTAATTATTTGAGATCCCACAGGCTTACACATAGACAGTTTCACACACGTTTAGCTGAAACTGGGGAAAGAGTGCGGTGACATACCATACGACAGTGAAGTCCGCTGGCTTAGCCGCGGTAATGTAGTCAAAAGAATTATTGAGCTGAGAATACCAATAAATCAGTTTTTAAAGAACAAAGGAAGTTACGACCCCAAGTTAGAAGATCCAGAGTGAGTTGCAAACCTTGCATTTTTAGTGGACATTACGGAGCACATGAATGCATTGACTTGTGTCCGCGGCGTAGACACATAATAGAGGATTTTTTTAGATATGATATCTTTAAAAAGCGCGACCACCGGCAAACCTTGCATTTTTAGTGGACATTACTGAGCACATGAATGCATTGAACACAAGTTTGCAAGGAGAAAATCAGCTAATTTGTGAAATGGCTGAAAAGGTGTCAGCTTTCACTAGCAAGCTTGATCTGTGGGAACGATAGCTCTGGTCAGGGAACACAAATCTTTTCCCTTCTCTGTCTACTGTGCGAGAACAGAATTGCAAATAATATGTTTCCGTACTTAGTACAATAAAAGAGAAATTTCTCAAGCGATTTGGGGACATATCATATTTATCCCAAGCTTTCGAATGGTTCTCGAGACCATTTGCTGTTTCTGTAGATGATATTCATCCCAATTTGCAAATGGAATTAATATATGTAAGGTGTAATTCTCGTTTGAGAGACAAGTTCCTTTTGGCAAGACGTGTAATAGACTTTTATCACGACTTTCCACAGCAAGAGTTACCTCGTCTCCATCGTGAATCCTCAAAGATAATGTCAATGTTTGACTCGACATAGGTTTGTGAGATATTTTTTTCTGTTATGAAAATTAATAAGTCTCGGTTAAGAGCAAACATCAGTGATGAAAATTTACGTAACTGTTTGTGTTTGTCTGTTAGTAGACATTCTGTTCCAGACATTAAAGGTATTGTAAACTCCACCTGTGACAATTAAATAAAACGTATCATAGGTAATAGGTACTCTTTCAAACCATGATTCGTTTCAAGCACTCCTAGTAGCCTTATTCCTTCATTGAATAAAGCAAGCCAGGAAACAAAACTCATTACAGAGGAAGGAGCAGAGAGACAGTATGGTGGGGGAGGGGAGAGAGGTGGGTGGCCAGCTTGCCCCTCTGTGCACGCGGAACACCTGTTAACTGCACACGTGCAAGTGCACCGCACACTAGCAGGATTCCCGCCCGCCCCTGCTCTAATTCTTTCATCACTTATTCCACTGGGCTCTTTTACCGTTGATATTTTGATATTAGCACATGTTTAATGTTACACTGATGCAGTAATTCTTTGAACTGTTGGTTCATGAATGTGCTACTGTTGTCTGACAACAATCTTTTTTGTACCTGCCAGTTGACGAAGTAGTCTTGGCTTACAAATAAAAGTACAATTTGTGTAGTAGCCTTTTCCATTGTGTAATATGTTACATGTTGTGCCCAACACTGTAGAACAACAAACACATAGGTAATCAACTGGTTCAAATGGCTCTAAGCACTATGGGACTTAACATCTGAGGTCGTCAGTCCCCTATACTTAGAACTAATTAAACCTAACTAACCTAAGGACATCACACACATCCATGCCCGACGCAGGATTAGAACCTGTGACCATAGCAGGCGTGCGGTTCTGGACTGAAGCACCTAGAACCACTCGGCCACAGCTGCCGGCCATAGATGTTTTGCAGTAATGGACTAAATGTGTCTACAGCTACGAAGTCCCACAGTCTTTTTGCTTAACCCCTAATTTGGTCCACACAGAAATACTGCAAAGAAAAAAGATTAAGTTACTTAAATTAAATGTATATGGCCATGTGAACAATTTTACATACATTTTTCCCCCAAAATACAGTATGATGTGGTTAGGTATCATTGCCTTCAAAAGGTTCATGGATGCAACAACATAAATACCACTAGGTTGTTACATTGGATGAAAAAGGGTTGAATTTGGCAGTGATTCATGTGAAATTTCTTAAAACCATTGATATTTGGTGCGAAGCACAGAACAGTTGAGCATTTTACAGCTGAATACCCCTGAAGGCAATGTCTACATCTTTCCTCTTGACCCATACTCTGGCCAATGACCAAAACTTTCATTTCATGCATCATTCACTCACTGGCACAGCAGCTGCTGTTTTCTTCTTCTTCTTCTTTTGGACTGTTGTCCCTTCAATAGGTAAAGCCAGACTTCCTCTTCCCAGAGAATATCTGTCCATTTGCAATATCACAGGTAAGAATTCACTAACACATATGTATAATAACTCACCCCCAAGACTTCCTGTTTCCATTGCACGAAAAAATGCAGTTTTACAAAATTGAAAGAAACTGCTACACTATTAACTGATGCTCACATAAACTTGCACCTGATTAAGATTGGGATGGAACGAAATAAGTGCATTCAGTGCTAAGCAGTTTAGAATTGCTAAAATTGTTTCCTCCAAAAACCTGTGGTAAGACCCCACTATTTCCAGGAATGACTAGTTGTACCCTAAATTGAACATTTAATATTCAGTAATGTCTGTCCCTGAGGATAGCCTCTACCTCAGAGGCTACCTTTGAGCTGTTAGTTTTCCCCTAAAAATTTACTCACTTGTAGTTTTTGAAGCTTGGAACCATTAACACTATCCCTCTTTGACCAACAGTCAGAGGTTTGTCTTTTCACATGATAATATCAGATATTCTTATTATTTTTTTCCTTTCTTCAGGTGCAGACTGTGGACTTATCCATTGTTACTAAATCTACCATCTTCCCTATTCTTATTCAGAAGGTCCAATTGCTCTAAATAGCTCTAGTCCAGCCAATCAGTACTCAAAACATTCATTTTCACAACAAAATTGCGGAAAGGTTTCTTCATGTTTAGTGCCTTGTAGGAGGTCAGCTTCACAATGGAAAAAAATTAGGTTTTTTGAAAATTTTTTTCAAACAATAGAAAATCCAGGTTGGAATATCAACAGTGTAAGGAAAAGATAGACTGCTATTTAATGTAAAGATGACATTTTGAGTTGCAGACAGGCACAATTAAAAGACACTTCCACATTAGCTTTAGGTCACAGACTTCAGAAAAAGAAAAAGGAACATGCACCATTCATTCAAACAAGCAAGCACATCTCACACACCCATGACCATCAACTTTGGCAGCTCAGAACAGAATGTAATATCACATGAAATGAAAGCAGCAATCTGGAGGTAATGAGGAAGGGGAAGGAATAGCAGTATATAGGGGGGAGGGGAGGAGTGGTGTCTGGTGGCATGTGCAGGAACTACACTAACGACAGGTGTAGGGTTTGGAGGCTGTGCAGCAAGGAGGTGAGGAAAAACAGAGCAGAAAAGGGCAGAAGCAAGGAAAGATGGGCTGGTTCATTGGCAGAGGGCGGCATTCAAAGAGGGCAGGAGATGGAGTGGGGAGGAGGTGACAAGATGACAGAGGGGGTGTAAACTTTTGGGTGAAGGTTGTGGGGAAATTATGTTACTGTAGGCTGAGACCGAGACAATTTCGGGAGCGGAGAATGTGGCATGAGGAAAATTCCCATCTGCATGGTTCACAAAAGCTGGTGGTGGAGGTGAGAATCCAGATGGCTTGGGCAGTAAAGCAGCCATTGAAACTAAACGTGTTATGTTCAGCTTCATGCTGTGCCACAGTGGTCTGCTTTCCTTTTGCCACAGTTTGGTGGTGGGCATTCATTCTGGGGGGATAGCTGGTTGGTATTCCTACTAATATAAAAAGCTGTGCAATGATTGCAGTAGAGCTGGTATATTACATGACTGCTTTCACAGAAGGCCCTGCATCTAACGGGATAGGGAAAGCCTGTGACAGCACTGGAGTTGGAAGTGCTGGTTGGATGGATTGGGCAGATCTTGAAGCTGGGCCTTCCACTGGGATATGATGATTGTGGCAATGGGCCAGGATTAGGTGTGGAGTAGGGTTGGACTAGGATGTTGTGGAGTTTGAGTGAGTGATGAAATACTACTTTAGGATGGGCGGGAAGGATCTCAGGTAGGATGTCCCTCATTACAGGGCATGATGATAGGTAATCAAATCCCTAGTAAAGGATATGTAGTGATACACACAAATTTTTTACATTAACCAGCCTATTAGTGAAACAGGATCAAAATTCCTGTACCACCTCCTGAAATTATCCTTCGTACACAGACAGAAAAGCATGTCACAGGCATTACTTTGTAATATGTATAAATTCTGGTCAAAGTTTGCTGCTTTGTGAATTTAAGGTGCCTGTTACTGTATCGCTTTTCCCTCCAAGTACCACCTCCTCTCTAGCTGACCTGCTTGTAACTCCCATGACTGCCAAGCAGCATCATTCCAAATGCTAATCAAATGTGGACCAGACAACAATACATTTTCTACACCCTCATCATTACTTAACTGTTGTAAATTATACACACAAATCTTCCTCATGTATCAGTTTATTTGTTAGTGAAAACTGTATTAAAATCCCTACGGTAGTTCCTGAGATTGGCCTGCACATACTGACAGAAACTGTGGCGAGGGACTTCAATTTATAGATATGTACAGATTATGCAATGGGGAAACGTAAGAGAACTCTAGAAAAATACATAGTCAATATCTCTCTCTTCTTTAGTCCAGTCTCAACCTATATGCTGCATATTGTGATGTCATCATGATCAGTACATTAAACCATGTTCTTCCTTTTTGTGCTGTCAGTTGTTACAGCTATATGCCAATCTCATACCTGATTTTAATTTCTCAACACTCCTCAATTCCAGTTTTTGTTTTGATTATGTGCTTATTATCCCACTACTATCATCATTCACCTTGTCCTTAGTTTGTGTCTTTCCCTTGTTCATTCGATATCTCTCAAACAAGCCAAACATGTATTGTTCATGTTCCCACTCACAGGCCTACCTGGTGCCTCAAAAGGGCTGCAGTGTGCAGATATGGACAGAACGATGAACTACCAGCTGAAACCTTCAGCATCATGTCTAAATAGGGCCACATTTATCTTTTTGGCCTATTTCTCCCTGTTTAGTTCTCAGTGTGGTGGTAATAACGTATTGCTTTATGTCATCGTTCATTTTAATCAGATATGTCTGCTGCTCCCTTTTATTGTATGGATTTCCTTGTTTATTTTTGATAACATAATCAATATTATATGAGGTGACTGATAATGCTTTTGTGGGAACTGGAAGATTTAAGTATATGTCTAGGGAAACATCACAGTATTCAATGTGCTTTGGGCAGCTTGCAACAAAATGATACTAACAAATGAAGATTGGGTGTGAGAGTGTCTTGAGGGGTAAACTGAGGTTAGAAACCCATGTCAGGAAATGTCAGCCAATGACGCGACAGAGTGTTGATGTTTAGAAGTGAGTGCCTGCCAGTAAACCATCCTTCAGCAGGATGTTTGCATACTGGCAGACTGTTATGTATCACTCCTAACATGCAAATAACACTACCAGGGAAACTAATACAAGACAGAACCGAGCACTATTAAAGCTTAAGGGCTTTACTGTTGTCAACAGCTAGTGAGTGAATGAAATAAAATTGTTTCCAAACAAGACACAAAGCACATAATGTTGACATTTAGAGTGTATTGCAGAAATTTTCAGTGCAGTGCATATAAAAAGATAAATCTAACAAAGTACACTTACTGTGTAATGAGAACTATCTACACCAAAGTAACTGGAACATATCCTTGAATAAAAACCAAAAATTGTTGGTGGAATTAGGGTCCAGCTTGCATTTGTATGCACATATGGGTTGGTCCCAGCACAGATATGGAACGCCTGGAACCAAACTTGGCACAAATAAGATATACCAACCAGAAATACTACTGTGTGGATAAACCACACACAGAGCTCTCAGGATAGAAAGGGTGAAACTTGTAAAAATAATCAACAATATTAGTCTAGAAACCATAGTCTCTAAGCAACAAGCTTTTAACAGACTCCATGGCACCTCACTGTGAGCTTTAGGCATGGAGGCAGGATTGGAAAGGTAATCAAAACCAACTAATATAAGTGACCAATACATTGCTTCATGATAGCTAGCCTCATTAGCCAAAACATGAGAAAGCTACAATTAAATGGCTGCAGGAAAAATGTGAAGAAACTGAAGAAGAAATGGTCACCAGAAAGACAGATAAGCATATACCAAAGTCAAAAAAACTTTTGGTGAAACTAAAAGCAAATGTGTAAACATTAAGAGAGCAAAATAAATTCCTGTGTTAAACCCAGAAGAGAGGATGTATAGATGGAAAGAGCACACTGAAGAACTCTATAAGGCAAAGGAAGTGTGCAGACATGATGGAAAGAGAATTAGATGTCAATTTGGAAGTCATTTTTAATTCATTGTTAGAGTCAGAGACCTGAAAGGTGGTTGTGACATGCTTGGTAATGGATGAAAGACTTAGAAAAACTGAGACAGCTGCATGGAATTTGTCAATCTAGAAAAAGCATTCGAAAGTGTAATGTGGTGCAAGGTATTTGGAATCCTCTGAAAAATCAGTATTAGCTACAGAGAAAGATGAGTAATATATAATATTTACAACTACCAAGAGGGAACAATAACAATGGGAGACCGAGAGATAAGTTCTCAGATTAATGGCAGGGATGCTGTCTATTTCACTTGCTGTTCAGTGAATACATCAAAGAAGCAATGTCTAAAATAAAGTAAAAGAGCTAGAGCTACATCTACATCTATATAGATACTCCGCAAGTCACCATATGGTGCATGGCAGAGGTTAACATGGACCACCTCCTGTTCCACTTGCATGTAGAGCTTAACTGTCTGTATGCCTCCATAAGAGCCACAATTTCTCATGTGTTATATTCATAATTCTTATAAGCAATGTATGTTGGTGGCAGTAGAATTGTTAGCAGTCAGCTTCAAATGCTGATTCTCTAAATTTTCTCAATAGTGTTTCACAAGAAGAATGTTGCTTTCCCTCCAGAGACTCCCAATTGAAAATTTTTCTTTTTAAAATTTTTTGATTGCTGTTCCAAAAATGTTTATTAAAATTTCCATTTGAGTTCCCGAAGCTTCTCCATAACGTTAATGTGTAGTTCAAGCCCATCGGTAAGAAATCTAGCAGCTCGTCTCTGAAATGCTTTTATGTCTTCCTTCAGTACAATCTGGTATGGATCCCAAACACTCGAGCAGTACTCAGGAGTAGGTCACACTGGTGTTCTATATGTGGTCTCCTTTACAGCTGATGCACTCTTTCCTAAAATTCTCCCAATAGTCCCCCAAAGTCGACTATTTGCCTTCCCTACCATAATTTCCATGTGCTGGTTCCACCTAATATCGCTTTGCAACATTATGCCCAAATACTTAAACGACTTGACTGTGTCAAGCAGGATACTAGTAATACTGTATATGAATATTACAGGTTTGATGTTTCTACTCATCGACAGTAACTTACATTTTTCCTCATTTAGGGCTAGCTACCATTCATCACACCTACTGGAAATTTTGTCTAAGTTGTCTTATCTTCCTATGGTCACTCAACTTCAACACCTTACTGTACACCATGGCACCACTAGCAAACAACTGCAGATTGCTGCCCATCCTGTCTGCCAAATCATTTATATATAGAGAACAACAGTGGTCATATTACACTTCCCTGGGGCATTCCTGATGATACCCTTGTCTCTGATGAACACTCCACATTGAGGACAACATACTGGGTTTTATTATTCAAGAAGTCTTTGAGCCACTCACGTATCTGTGAACTTATGCCATATGTTCGTACCTTTGTAATGGGGCACCATGTCAAATGCCGTCTGGAAATCCAGAAATATGAAATCTGTCTGTCACCCTGCGTCCATAGTTCTCAGTATATCATGTGAGAAAAGGGCAAGCTGAGTTTTGCATGAGCAATGCTTTCTAAACAATGCTGATTCGTGGACATAAGCTTCTTAGTCTCAAGAAAGTTTATTATATTCAAACTGAGTATTTGTTCAAGGATTCTGCAGCAAACAGAAGTTAGGGATATTGGTCTATAATTTTGTGGGTCCATTCTTTTACCTCTCTTACATACCAGAATCACCTGCACTTTTTGCCAGTTGCTGGGGACGTTATGCTGGGCGAGAGATTCATGATAAAGGCAAGCTAGGTAAGGGGCCAATGCCGTAGAGTACTCTTTGTAAAATCAAATTGGAATTCCATCTGGACCTGGTAATTTATTTGTTTTCAAATCTTTCAGTTGTTTCTCTATGCCAAGTGTTCTCTGTCGTCCATATGGGAGTCTGTCTGATGGTCAAATAACAGTGTGTTTGTATGGTTCTCCTGTGGAAACAGTTTCCTGACTGTGAAATTTAAAACTTCAGTTTTTGTTTTACTATCTTCAACTGCCACACCAGACTTGTCAACAAGGGAATGAATGGAAGCCCTAGACCTGCTTATCATTTTACATATGACCAGAATTTTCTCAGGTTCTCTGACATATTAGGAGTGGAATTAAAATTCAGATTCAAAGAATATCAGTGATATGAAAATGAGGAATGGCAGAGCCTTTTGAATGAAATAAACAATCTAATGAGCACAGAATATGGACTGAGAGAAAACTGAAGAAAGGCAAAAGTAATGCGGAGTTGCAGAAACGAGAGTGACAGTACAGTCTACATAAAAACTTGGAGCCATGTGTTGTAGAGAAAGTGAAGGAATTCTGTTACCTTAGAAGCAAAATAGCACATGATGAATAAATGAGAAGGATATAAGAAGCAGACAAGCACAGGTAAAGTGGGTGTCTTCACTAAAATATGTGTTCTGGTATTAAACTTAAACTTATTGAGGATGAAATTTTGGAGAGTGTGTCTGGAGCAGAGGATTGTATGGAAGTGAACCATGAACTCTGGGAAAAGAAAGAAAGAAAGAAAGAAAGAGAGAGAGAGAGAGAGAGAGAGAGAGAGAGAGAGAGAGAGAGAGAGAGAGAGAGAGAGAGAATCAAAGTGCCTGAGAACTGCTGTTACAGAAGCTGAAAATTAAGGGGCTGATAATGGAAGAGATGAGGATGTTCTCAAGAGAATAGATGGTTCAAGGAACATATGGAAAATTTTATTTAGAAGAAAGACTAGGATAATAGAACATACATTAAGACATCAGGGAATAGCTTCCATGATTCTAGAGGGAGCTGTAGAGGGAAGAAATCCATAGGGGAAGACAGAGGGTAAAATATACTCAACAAAAAATTGATGACATTGGGTTAAGAGCTTCTTTCATATGAAGAGGTTGGCACAAGAGAACGAGTCATGGTAGACCACATTTTACCAGTCACAAGAATGATGACAAAAAAATGAGAGCGAGAGTTACGAAAAGTTTTTTTGTGACAATGCTGATGGCACTGTGAGTACTGTGATGGAGACTGGTGGAAGATAGGGGGGGGGGGGGGTACTTGGAAGGAGTGACATTTAAAATTGATCAAACACTAAGACATTGGTTTCGCTAAAATCTGCCCAGATATAACGCTTCTTTAGACCAGAATTGGTGATATTATAATCGAGTGGCACCCATTGTTCCTAGTGCGGCAGAGTTGTGCTGGAAAACACACACACACACACACACACACACACACACACACACACACACACACACACACACACACACACACCGCGCACACACACACACACACATGTGTTGAGTGATTGTGGCTGACTGGTAGAATTGTGCAATATTCAGATTTGTGGGGCATTCAAATGTGACACTAAGACTTCATGGGGACATGAGGATAACACATCATCAAGGTTGCAATTGAGCAAGTCTGACCATCACAAGGGATGATTGCCATATTGTGCCTGAAGCACACCAGAGCCCCTTCATATCACTTGCCATCCAAATACAAGTAATGGGCTCCGTACAACATTTTGTATCATCTGCATCATTGGTAAGAGACTATCGGCAGCCAGATTAGGGAATTACTGTCCCACACTTAGGTTGCCATTAGCTTTGTAAGATAAATGCTTGCATTTTTAGTGGCTCCATGATCAGAAAGCATCGACTGTGATGAATGGCAGCTGATTGTGTTCATTTGTCAATCATTTCTGCACTACACTGGATGACCATTGTTGTTGAGTGTGGTGGCAACCTGGGGAGAGGCCCCATTCTTCCACTGTATTTAGAGAGGCATAGCAGCTAGATTTAAATGTGGAAAACTGTAAGTTAATGTCGATGAGTAGTAAAAAGAAAGCTGTAATGTCCATATATAGCATTAGTAGCGTCCAGCTTGACAGAATCACATTATTTAAATATATGGGCATAACACTGCAAACGAAAAATGGAATAAACATGTGAGGAAGGGGCTGTGATTGTTGTGTGTGGGTTCTAGCCGAATTGGTGATACTTCACTCTCAGCTCCACGCTGCGATGACTTCAGTTACACAACTTGAAGCTGGAGTGGACAGGAATCACTGTTGTGGGCTGGCTGTGGGGATCCAATGGATGTCCAACACATCTGAGTTCTCCGATCGGTCCTCACCAGCGGCCAGCCCAGTTACTGCTCACACTGAGTTTGACCCCTCACCCGTGATCGAGTGGGACGTTGTCTTAAGGCATGGCAGATGGGGAACGATTCCCAGGGGGATGCGTGTAAGACCTTCGTGGTTAGTCTGACAAATGGGTTCCAGGGGCTCTATGTGGCTGACACTGACACTGACACTCAGCCAGATGCAGTTGCCTGTCCTTTTTCAGAGAAAGTCTCTCAGCCTGCAAAATCTGTAAAGTCACAGTGGGTGGAATTATTGGTAGTTTGGAGTTCCAAAGTTAGGTGCATTGCGGGGCCCCTCAGGGATATGGCTGCCAAGAAGCAAAGAAAGACAACGTGCACTCTGTGTGTATACTTAGTGGAGTCATTTTAGACATGGAACGAGTCCTTCTGGATGCCAGGAAGAGCACAGGGTGCAGTCAACTGCTGGTGGTTGCTCACTTTGGTACCAATGATGTGTGTCACTTTGGATCAGAAGAGATTCTCTCTGGTTTCAATCAGGTAACAAACAGAAGTAGTAAAGGCTGCCAGTCTTGCTTGTGAGATGAAAGCAGAGTTCACCATCTGCAGCATAGTCAGCAGGACTGACTGTGGGCCTCTGGTATAGAGCCAAGGGGAGGGTCTGAAACAGAGGCTCAGATGGCTCCACAACTTGTAGGCTGGAGAGTCCTTGACTTGCACCATAGGGTGGTTGAGTTTCGGGTTCTAATAAATAGGTCAGGAGTCCACTACACTCAGGAGGCGGCTACACAGGTAGCAGGGACTGTGTGGAATGAACTGAGCAGTTGTTTAGGTCAGATGGTCTCGGGAAAACAGAAAAGGGGTTTTGGTCTCAAAGAGTGCAGGCCAAACACAGGAAGAACGTAGATGCATGAACCATCGGTATAACAGTTGCAAATTGTCATGGCTGTGCTGAGAAAGTACCAGAGCTCCAAGTGCTAATAGCAAGCACTGATGCGAAAACTGTTATAGGCACTGAAAGCCGGAGATAAGTTCAGCTGAATGTTTTGCGAATGTGCAGGCCAAACACAGTTGACAGTGGAGTGTCTGTTGCTATTAGAAGCAGTTTATCTTGTTGCGAAATTGAAGTTCCTGTGAGTTAGTATTGCCAGAGGTAATTCTTAGCACTGGATTAAAATAATAATTGGGTCCTTTTACCGACCTTCCAAATCAAATGATACAATTGCTGAAAGATTCAAAGAAAACTCGAGTTTAATTTCAAACACGTACCCGACTCATACAATTATAATTGGTGGTGACTTTAAGTTACCCTCGATATGTTGGCGAAAATACATGTTGAAATCCGGAGTACACATGAAGCATCATGCTCTAAATGCCTTCCCAGAAAATTATTTCGAGCAGTTAGTTCATGAGCCCATGCAAATAGTAAATGGTTGTGAAGACACACTCGACCTCTTAGCAACAAATAATCCTGAGGTAAAAACAAGCATCAAAACAGATACTGAGATTAGTGAACACAGAGGTGCCACAGCGAGACTGAATATTTTAACCCCCAAATCCTCAAAAAATAAAAAAATACACCTGTTCAAAAAAGGAGATAAAAATGCACTTGACGCCTTCCTGAGAGACAATCTCCACTCCTTCAAAATTAACAATGTAGGTGTAGACAAGATGTGGCTTTAATTCAAAGAAATAGGATCGGCAGCAATTGAGAAATTGATACCAAATAAATTAACAAATGACAAAATTAGTAAACATCAAACTCCTCAGTACACAAAACAAGTCAGAACACTGTTGCAGGAACAACAAAGAAAATATGCTGAATTTAAATGTACTGCAAGGGGTGGGGTGACTTTGGGACACCTTTTGATTTTTTTCATTTAAATCAGATAAAAATGATTCAATTTCAGATATATATATATATATATATATATATATATATATATATATATATATATATATACACTACTATGTGCAACTGCATTCTTTGGTTATATAACAACATAAAAGCACAAACGGAGTACTAAAGTATGACCCAATTACATTTAAAAATAACTGTCACAGTGTCACCACACAATGCAGGGTGACTTTGTGACAGTCTGGTTTTCCTACTAAAACTAATAGGGAAATAATACAGTCACAATTTAACCCAATAAACTTTATTTTAACATCATGAACAAATAAACAATTATAAAAATGAATTTTAAATGCTAGGCTTTGATAATACTAATAGTTATTGTTCCAGGCATTACAGCTCAACAACTTGACAATAAACTCGACCTTTTAAATCTACACCATTCACATGAAATAAACCTCTGTCACTTATTTTCTTGAGTGAATTTATGCTGTAGAAAACTTCTTCTGCATCATAACAAATGGCGTCAGGTTTTGATAACCATTTCCAACTCTTCTTCGATTGCTCCACCAACCTTTATCTCAATGACTTTCCCTGGGAACAAATTAGGCTCAAAATTGACAACAACATAACTTCCAACAAAAAAATCTGTGTTATTGGATTCTTCAGTGGCAAATGTGTCTTGATTTACACAGTTTGTTTCATCAAAAAAGTTTTCTTCGTTAGGATCAGACAACTGTTCATGTAAGAAGTCCAAATCAGTATAATCTGATTCCTTTATAGAAAATGTTTCACTGACATCAGTTTCATCATCTGACTGACTCTTCTTTGTTTTCTGCTTCATTCTCATCTTTCCTTGTTTGCTTGCATCAGTTGTCATGTTTTCCTCAGTTTTTTTGTTTTCCACATTTAAAACATCTGATGTTCCAATGCTCCTCCCCACTGGTACATGTAACTTCTTACATCTTTTCTTTTCTCTTAGCTTTGTCTCCTTTGCCTTCTTTTCTGCAGCTCCTGAAGATATGATTCTCCAGTGTGGTCTGCCATATCACCCATATTGTTTTCTAGGTTAGCTTTGGGAAGTCTTAACAAAACTACTTGTTTGTTTAGTGGAAAAATTTCTGTTTTGCGGAAACCAGACTTCAGATTTTTTCTACATTTGATGCCATGCCTTCCATAAGTTGCTTTAACAGACCAGGAAACTGATGCTTGTGAATATATGAGCATCTGCTTCCAGAAGCTGTCATCTTTCATGAAGAACGTATTTTCCTCCAGTGGCCTTTAAAAGGGCGGAAAAATGCTATACCAAGTGGTTGCAGAAGGTGGGTTGTGTTTGGTGGGAGGGCTATAAATTTGATTTTGTTATCCTCACACTGATCTAGCAAATCCTTATTGATGTGGGAGCTCAAATTATCTATCAATACTTTGACACACGTTTGTCTCTTCAAAATAGGCAACATGAGAGAAATGAATCAGTCTTCAAAAACCTGGTGATGAAACTACCCACATTTGGTTCTGCTATATCTAAACTCATTTGGTCCATTCTCAGTCCAAGTGGACCAAATCTTTTCTGCTTTATAATTAATATATAAAGGCACTAAATTCCCTGCAGCATTCCCACAAAACATAAATGATGTGCAAGCCTTTGAAGAGTTTCGAATTTACTCTGGGCACTTGCCATGTTATGAGCAGTCTCCTTCTCAAGATTTGAAAAGAAATCATTAATTATATTTTCATCAGTTGAAGCCCTTCAATAGGTAATTTTTTGGCAGTTCTTTGTGAAATGAAACCTTTGTGACGTTTCATAAAAGATTCGGCCCAATCTCTGCCAGGAAAATTATTTTCAAAACCAGATACTTTTCGCCCTGTTCTATCCAGATAGCTCTTAGCAATGTAGCGAAGATCAAAACAGGTAATTGGAAAATCATATGTAGACATGGAAACCGCATGTATGGCAAAAGCCATTTCCCTATTGTCTGTAAAAACTCATTGACCACCTGGTGTTCTCACTGGTACTGCTGTGCAACTGGAACATTTCGGGCCTCTTTTGTTTTCAGCTGCAGAGTGTTCTTATGAATGTTGTACCTGAGAAGAACGGATAAATTAATAATATGCAGGTAGCTTCTCTTAGTGATAGCTGTTTCTCCAAAGCTTGTTTGACAGCTTCTGCCAAAGTTTCTTCAGTATAATTGCGGTAAGAGCAACTCCTCGGCATGATGCACTGTTAATATAGTTGGCTCAATTGACAATAAACTGAAAAAAAAACAAAATGTTAGAAAAAAAATACATTGTGGGGTGACTTTGTGACAATCTGTATCTGTCACAGTCACTCCATCAACCTTCGAAATTTTGGTTATGTCTGCATAACTTTACACCAAAAGAATATATTTAAGTTCTTTAACAATTAAATGATTGCCAACAAACATGGTTATTAATATAATAACCTGTACAAACACAAGCAAGAGAGTTGAACGTTGTACAATACAACGTTAGCAGGTTTTCTCCTGGGAAGAAAAACACGTTTTAACTAAACCACTGTAGCAGCCATGACAGTTCGCGTAGAAGTGCAAGTGATGACCAAGAGATAGCAGCACAGGGATCTGACAAAATCGCTCAGTACCCCTGTGGTAAGAGCAGAAATGGAGCAATATTTAAACTCCTTGAAAAAAGTTCAGATGTCACAATGTCACCTTGGTAGTCATAAAGTCACCCCCGCTTACGGTACCCAAAATCTTCAAGATTGGCGAACTTTTACAGAAGCTCGAAATTTAGTGCGGACTTCAATGCGAGTGCTTGTAATAGTTTCCACAACAAAACTTTGTCTTGAAATCTGGCTGAAAATCCAAAGAGATTTTGGCCGTATGCGAAGCATGCTAGCGGCAAGACAAAATCAGTGCCTTCTCTGCGCGATAGCAATGGAAATATTATCGACGACAGTGCTGCCAAAGCAGAGAAAACACACCTTCCGAAATTCCTTCACCAAAGTAGATGAACTAAATATTACGGAATTCGAAAGAAGAACAGCTGCCAATATGAGTAACGCGGAAGCAGATATCTTCAGAATAGTGAAGCAACTTAAACCACTTAACAAAAGCAAGTCTTTCGGTCCAGACTGTACACCAGCGAGGTTCCTTTCAGAGTAGCATATGCTGATACAATAGCTCCATACTTAAAGGTCATATACAACCGTTTGCTCAACGAAAGATCCGTACCCAAAGACTGGAAAGTTGCACAGTTCACACCAACATTCAAGAAAGGTAGTAGGAGTAATCCACTAAATTACAGGTCCATATCATTAAGTTCGATGTGCAGCAGGTTCTTGGAACATATATTGTGTTCGAACATTATGAATTACCCAGGAGAAAACGGTCTATTGATACACAGTCAACACGGATTTAGAAAACATCGTTCTTGTGAAACACGACTAGCTCTTCACTAACACGAAGTGTTGAATGCTATTCACAAGGGATTTCAAATTGATTCCGTATTTCTAGATTTCCATAAGGCTTTTGGCACTGTTCCACACAAGCGGCTTTTGGTGAAACTACTGCTTATGGAATATTGTCTCAGTTATGTGACTGGATTCGTGATTTCTTTTCAGAGAGGTCACAGTTCGTAGTAACTGACTGAAAGTCATCGAGTAAATCAGATATGATTTCTGGCGTTCCCCAAGGTAACGTTATAGGGCCTTTGCTGTTCCGTATCTATATAAGCGATTTAGGAGACAATCTGAGAAGCCGTCTTAGGTTGCCTGCAGATGATGCTGTCGTTTATCGACTAGTTAAGTCGTCAGAAGATGAAAACAAATAGCAAAACGATTTAGAAAAGATATCTGTGCGGTACAAAAATTGGCAATTGACCGTAAATAAGGAAAAGTGTGAAGTCATCCACCTGGGTGTTAAAAGGAATCTGTTAAGCTTGGATTACACGATAAATTAGTCAAATCTAAAGGCTACACTTTCAAAAAAATACCTAGGAATCACAATTACGAACAACTTAAATTTGAAGGGAAACATAGAAAACGTTGGGGGGAAGGCTAACCAAGACTGCGTTTTATTGGCAGGACACTTAGAAAATGTAACATATCTACCAGAATGCCTACACTATGCTTGTCCGTCCTCTTTTAGACTGAAGAGCCTAAGAAACTGGTACACCTGCATAACATAGAGTAGAGACCCCGTGAGCACCCCGAAGTGGCGCAACACGAAATGGCTTGTACTCGACTAATGTCTGAAGTAGCACTGGAGGGAACTGACACCATGAATCCTTGGATCTCTTCTGAACAGCACACACTGCAATGCATCCCAGATATGCTCAATAATGTTCATGTCTGGTGAGTTTGGTGGCCAGCGGAAGTGTTTAAACTCAGAAGAGCATGGAGCAATTCCGGACGTGTGTGGTGTCGCATTGTCCTGCTGGAATTGTGGAAATGCCCAAGTCCGTCGGAATCCACAACGGACATGAACGGGTGCTGGCGATCAGAAAGGATGCTTACGTACATGTCACCTGTCAGAGTCGTATCTAGACGTATCAGGTGTCCCATAGCACTCTAACTGCGTATGCCCTCACCAGCTTGAACAGTCCCCTGCTGACATGCAGGGTCCATGGATTCATGAGTTAGTTTCAATAGCCGTACACGGCATTCGCTCATTACAGTTTGAAACGAGACTCATCCGACCAGGCAATATGTTTCCAGTCATCAGCAGTCTAATGTCGGTGCTGATGGCTCCAGACGAGGCGTAAAGCACTGTATCGTGCAGTCATCAGGGGTAAACGAGTGAGCCTTTGGCTCCGAAAACCCATATCGATGATGTTTCGCACGCTGACAATTGTTGATGGCACAGTATTGAAATCTGCAGCAATTTTCGGAAGGGTTGCACTTCTGTCAAATCGAACGATTCTCTTCAGTCGTCGTTGGTCCTGTTCCTGCAGGATCTTTTTCCGGCCCCAGCGATGTCGGAGATTGGCTGAATCTCAGAAGGTAGTGACGCCGAAGATGATGTAACAGAGACGCAGGTAGCCAAAGTGATGGAATTTGTTTACATGAATTAGAAGAAAATGTTATTCTTGCTGAAAATGATGACAGTGGAGAAGATGAAAGTGCAGTACTTATAAGCAGGGGTCGGGATATTGCATGGAGTGCAAAAGAACCATCAATTCGTAGATTTCCAATCCGCAACATACAACGATTTTCAGCAGGTATTCCTAGTTCAGTTAGTGCTAGCTCAGCTGTTGACTGTTTCAGGCAGTTTATTACTAATGAATTGCTGGATATAATAGTTCAGTTTACAATTCAACGAGGAAATGAATTGAAAGTGTCTGGAAAATTAGTTGACTGGCGTGATACAGACAGATGCGAGCTTCTTTCATTTTTAGGCTTGCTGATTATGTATGGCGTACAGAAGAGCCGGGGGAAACCTATTGACGAATTTTGGGACTCTGAATATGGCACTCCTCTATTCCGTGCTACTATGTCGAGGAGGCGATATCAGGACATTCTGCGTTCACTTCGTTTTGACGACCGCATCACAAGACTTGAAAGGAAAGAGACGACTGGAAATAAGGCTGAAGCTGTGCAGGAAATATCTGATTTGTTATCCGCGCAATGTCAAACATTATTTATACCTTCCAGCAACATTATGTTGATGAACATCTTTGCGTATACACAGGTCGGGGCAGTTTCAAGGTGCTTCAAAGCCAGGAAAGTATGGCATCAAGATATGGTGCGCAGTAAACTGTGAAAATGGTTATCTGATGAATCTTCAAATTTACACTGGAAGGAGTGGTGATGTGGGAGAAGTGAATCAAGGCAAGAGAGTGGTCTTAGATTTAGTGCGTCATCTGGCTCGCAGTGGTAGGAATATTACCACTGACAATTTTTTCACGAGTTATGACCTTGGCCAAGAATTGTTGAAAATGAAGTTGACACTTGTAGGTACTCTACGTTCTACAAGAAAAGAAGTCCCAAAAGAGTTTTTGCCTTCGAAAACTAGGGAGGAATGTACTACCAGATTTGCATACAGTGGTAAAACCCTATTAGTTTCGTATGTTCCAAAAAGAAATAAGGCTGTGCTACTCCTGTCAACACAACATCAATCATTTGAAGGGCCCAAAGAAAACAACTTGAAACGAAAACCTGAAGTAGTGTTGTATTACAACTGAACAAAATCAGGTGTTGATAGGCTAGATCAAATGAGCTCTTACTATTCTGTGAAAAAGGGCACAAAACATTGGCCATTAGCAGTATTTTATGATCTTGTCGATCTAGCTGCACTCAATGCCTACAGACCCTTCTGTGTTGCTGTTGAAAAAACAGAGATACGTCTTTTTCAAATGAAGTTGGCCAAAGAAATGGCAAAGCCCTAAGTGGAACGTCGTTTGAGTTTACCACAAGCAAGGAACAAGGATATTATTAGCAGTGTCAAACGGTGTGGATTTGATGATCAGTTAGACAATGGACATCCAGACGTAATACCCGACAATCAGAAGAGAAAGCGAGGCAGATGCTCTATTTGCCCCCGATCAAAGGACACAAAATACAGTTCAACATGCAAAAAGTGTAACAAATATGTTTGCAAAGAACATTCTTAAATAGTTACTACTTGCAAAATATGTCCAGATGACTATGGTACGGATTCCGGTTAGAATTATGTTTCCTGTTGAGTTGTTCATCACATTTTCTGTAAATTTGAAGTGATTGTGAAACGTTTATGACTGAAACAAATTATGACTCAGAGTAATATTGTAACTTCTGATATGTAATTACTCTGCCATATGTAATTTAATTCTACTATGTACAAACCTGTTAAAAAGCTGTGAAATGTGTCTAAATGATAAATAAAATGTAAACAAACACTATTAAACGACAGTACGTTGTTCTCTGAATGATTAGTACACACAGTCAATTATATTTTGATTGGGGTCATGTATGACCCCAGATGGAGTACTAGGGAAATTTTAGCAGAGTGAGTCCTAGGGTTAAATCTTGGTAACCTACCATTGTAGCAGCAGTAACCGATCTAACAACTGTGTCTTGTTGTCTTATATAGGCGTTGCCGATTGAAGCGCCGTATTCTGCCTGTTTACATAACTCTGTATTTCAATACGCATATCTATACCAGTTTCTTTGGCACCTCACTGGAGAATACTGCTGTGCGGTGTGGAATCCTTACTACATAGGGTTGACGAAGTACGTAGAGAACAGCACCGGAAATGACCGCGGAGAAGCCATCGGACGTTGGCGCGCCAGGTTCATACAGTCTGCGGCCGCGAGTTCGGCTCCAGTTCACCACCGACAATGGAGGGTGAAGCTTTGACAATGCGAGCCACTCGTGCAGGCGAAATGCCAGTAAAATCATTAGATGAACGTCGGCCGAAGAACACGAGACAGATGCCAATAGGTAGTTTGTCGACAAGTGGCCACGAAAGCCTTAACAATTTTGTACGTAGAGAAAGTTCAAAGAAGGGCAGTATGTTTTGTACTTTGCGAAATAGGGGAGAGAGTGTCTCTGAAATGATACAGGATTTGGGGTGGATATCATTAAAACAAATACTTTTTCGTTGCGGCACAATATTCTCACGAAATTTCAATCAAGAATTTTCTCCTCCGAATGCGAAAATATTTTGTTGACGTCGACCTACAGAGGTAGAAACGATGATAATAATAAAATAAGGATAATCAGAGCTCGCACGGAAAGATATAAGTGTTCGTTTTATCCGCCTGCGTGTATGAGATTGGAATATAAGAGAATTGTTGTGGAGGTGATTCGATGAACCCTCTGGTAGGCACTTAAATGTGATTTGCAGAGCATTGGTAAAGATGCAGATTGTGATAGGCTAGGCGAATAGTTGACTTTGGTTTATTGGGATAATTTTAGGAAAGTGTGGTTCATTTGTAAAGGAGCCCACCTATACGACGCTAGTGGGATCTATTTTTGAGTACTGCTCAAGTGTTTGGTATATGTATCATGTCGGGTTATGGGGAAGACATCGAAACAATTCAGAGGTGGGTAGTTACAATTGTTACTGGTAGGTTCAGTCACTGTGCAAGTGGGACGGAGATATTTCAGGAACTCAAATGGAAATCCCTCGAGGGAAGGTGAAGTTCTTTCCGAGGGGCGTTATTGAGAATATTTAGAGAACTGGCATTTGAAGCTGACTGCAGAACGTTTCTCAAAAATGTTCAAATGTGTGCGAATTCCTAAGGGACCAAACTGCCGGGGTCATCGGTCCCTAGACTTACACACTACTTAAACTAACTTATGCTAAGAGCAACTCACACCCATGCCCGAGGGAGGACTCGAACCTCCGGTGGGAGGGTATGCACAGTCTGTGACATGGCGCCTCAAACCACACGTCCACTCCGCGCGGCAGAATCTTTCTACTGCCACCAATACACACCATGAAGATAAGGTATGAAAATCAGGGCTCATACAGAGGCATATAGATAGTCATTTTCCCTCACTGTATTTGTGAGTGGAACAGGAAACGAAATGACTAATAGTTGTGCAGCACACCTTCCGCCACGTTCGATATGGTGGCTTGCGGAATATGTATGTGGATGTCGATGTAGTGTGCCACTGGTTTCATGGTGTGAGGAGACATCGAATACGCCTTAAGGTCACGGCTGGTAGTAACTGTTGGAATACTACATCACAATGGTATGTCACAGACATCTTGCGGCCTCATGTGTTACCTGAGATGTGACAATATTGTGGTGCCACTTTTCAAGAGGGCTATACTTGTCTACTCATGGTACTTCTTTCTGCCTGCGTGATGTCAGGGTAATCTTTTGGGCAACAAAATCACCAGGTCTGTCATGTGAGGACCAGGTGGGACATCAACTTGATGCCAATGGGAGTAACCGCTATATTGAGAACCAGTTACAACAGTTGTGGGCCAGTTTGCTAGGGAGAGGATACAACAGCTTTATGAAATTCTTTCCAGCTATGTCAGGCACCCAGGACAGAGGAGACGCTTTGTGATATTGATAAGTGGGTGCATACTGCCAAGCTCTTTGTAAATGTGGCTCAGTCACATAATCACTGACATAACATCACAAGCCCTCTCAACCCGTGAAGTTACATTTAGTTTCCTGTTCGCATTCTGGGTGCTTCACGTTTTTTGTTTGGGATGTTTATTATCACACTGGGTATCGCGTTAGTACCACAGTGAATTTATATACCGTAATTACCCAGGTATAATAAACAAACAAAATAACTTTAATTTCACGACACAGATACATGATGACATTCCCTCTATAATAGAATGTTATGGTATGTCAGCAAAGGTGAGTAATCGGTTGCCGTTGTGGTCTTCAGTCCAAAGGCTGATTTAAGCAGCTCTCCATGCTGCTCTATCCTGTGCAAGCCTCTTCATCTCCGAGAAACTACTACAACTTACATCCTTCTGAATCTACTTGGTGTATTCATCTCTACAGTTTTCAGTTTGTACGTCCCCCCCCCCCCCTCCCCCTCAGACACACACATTTCCTCCAATATTACATTGGTGATCCCCTGATGTCTCAGAATGTATCCCATCAACCAATCCCTCCTTCTAGTCAGATTATTGGGCCACAAATTTCTTTTCTCCCCAGTTCTAGTTAGTATCTCCTCATTAGTTACATGATCTATCCGGCTAATCTTAGAATTCTTCTGTAGCATCATGTCCGGAGATTCTATTCTTCTCTTGCCTAAGCTGTTCATTGTCCATCTTTCACTTCCATCCAAATTCTTTCGGATAACAAATTTCTCATCCTCAGAAAAGCTTTTCTTGCTATTGCTATTCTACTTTTTGTATCCTCTCTACCTCAACCATCGCCAATTATATTTCTACCCAAACAGAAAAAGTTGTGTAATACAGTATCTCGTTTTCTAATTTATTTCCCCATTATCACCTGATTTAATTGACCTACATGCCCTTATCCTTCTTTTGCTTTTGTTGGCGTTCACCTTATATCCTCCTTTCAAGACATTATCCATTCCGTTCAACTGTTCTACCAAGTCCATTGCTGTCTCCAACTTCTTTCTTCTCCCGGAATTTTTAATTCCTACTCCAAATTTTTCATTTGTTTCCTTTACTGTTTGCTTAATGTAGAGATTGAATAACATTGGCGATAGGCTACAACCCTGTCACACTCCCTCCTCAACCACTGCTTTCCTTTCATGCCCTCGACTCTTATAACTGCTGTATAGTTACTGTGCACGTTGTAAATAGCCTTTCATTCCCAGTATTGTAACACTGCTACTTTCAGAATTTCAAAGACAGTATGCCAGTTAATACCTTCATGAGCTTTCTAAAGTCTACAAATGCTGTAAACATAGGTCTGCCTTTCCTTACCTTATCTTCTAAGATAAGTCGTAGCTTCAGTATTGCCTCGCGTGTACCCACATTTCTCCAGAATCCAAACTGACCTTCCCTGAGGTCGGCTTCTGCCAGTTTTTCCGTTCTTCTATAAGGAATTTGTGTTATATTTTGCAATTATGACGTAGTAAATTGATAGTTCGGTAATATTCACACCTGTCAGCAACTATTTTCTTTGGAATTGGAATTTACACTTTTCTTGAAGTCTGAGGATATTTTGTCTGTCCAATACATCTCACACAGCAGATGGAAGGTTTTGTCGTGGCTGGCTCTTCTAAGGCTGTCAGTAGTCTACTCCTGGATCCTTGTTTCTGCTTAGGCCTTTCGGTGCTCTTTCATATTCTTGTCGGAGAATCATGTTTCACATCTTGTCTTCATCTACATCCTCTTCCTTTCTATAACACTGCCTTCAAGTTCGTCCCCTTGTTTAGACCCTCTATTTCTCTTCCTCTAACCTATCTACCTCTTATATATCTCATTCACCCCATTCTATCGTCTCATGTCTGTGTTCGATGAGAATAACTCACAAACTGCAAGAACATAACGAGAAAATTCCCAACTAACAATGTGACTGACATTCAGAAAAGAAAAGTATGTTTACTTTCATATACATAGTCATTATTATTATTATTATTATTACTATTATTATTATTATTATTATTATTATTATTACTATTATTATTATTATTATTGATTGTTATAATTATTTTTTATTGTTATAATTATCATTGTACTACTGTTATAATATCTATTTTTTTCTTTAACATCAATACTGCATAATAGGCTATATGTCCTTAATGTTAAATAGAAACTGTAACTCGTTCAATCTGAGTATGCCTGGTTAGGTGTAAGAGAGGGCCTGAAGGCCCTAATCTTGCCAGGTAAAATAAATGCATAAATAAATAAATATATACTCATTCCATCTTTGAGCTTTCCTTTCTTTGCTTAGGACTGGTGTTCCATCTGAGCTTTTGATATTCATACATCTGCGTTTCTTTCCTCCAAAGGCCTCTTTAATTTTCTTGTAGGCGGTATCTGTCTTTAGTGAAATATGTTTATAAATCCTTACATTAGCCCTCTGTTAGGGGGGGGGATAAAATAAAGCCCACGAATAGCATTGTGTTTCTTTGCTAACACTTACTGAATATTTGCTTGTATTTCAAGCAGAGTGCCTTCAAGCAACTGTTTAATTGGAAAGCAGAATGTTCGTAACGGGGGTTTTACTTCATGAAAAAAATAATGATATTCTCATTTCTGGTGAGAAGGTAAATTGAAGGATGTGCGCCAGCAGGGTATTTTCAAAACTCGTAATTCTCAGGACAAGTCTGTACAGATCTCGTTGGGTCGAGTGGCTCCTTAGCAACAGCCCGACCGCATTTGGCGCTGGTAAAACAAGAGTCGGCGGTAGATAGGGGGGTGGTGGGGAAGGCAGGGCGGAGGAGGAGATGCGTGCAACATGTTTTAATTAGAGCTCTAACTGCTGAAGGCGCTTCTCCTCGCTCGCCCGCCAGCCGCTGTGAGCGCTGCGCTAAGTTCACCACCCTGCGGCTAACAAACACAAGACATGCTGTATTTCGACCTGGCAGCGAAAACTCAGAAACATCCTCAGTTTCCGACTTAGTCCCCTTTTAGGTCAAATAAGATTATCTTACGTTTAACTTGGGAGTAAAATCAATCCTGCTGGGTATTGTGGAAAGTCTGCAAAATACCAATACAGATGGTTTGACCTCTTTATGGGATTACAAACGCTTCTGTGCTATATGCACTGATGAGCCAAAACATTATGACCACTGCCCACCGCGACGTTTGAAGCCGGCTGATGGCGTTGCGGGCACGTGACGCGTCAATAAATGCATGTACCCGGAGCACACATGGTCGGGGGATCACCCAAACAAAGATGTTGTTGTTGTGGTCTATAGTCCTGAGACTGGTTTGATGCAGCTCTCCATGCTACGCTATCCTGTGCAAGCTGCCTCATCTCTCAGTACGCACTGCAGCCTACATCCTTCTGAACCTGCTTAGTGTATTCATCTCTTGGTCTCCCTCTACGATTTTTACGCTCCATGAATCCCTCCAATACAGAATTGGTGATCCCTTGATGCCTCAGAACATGTCCTACCAATCGACCCCTTCTCCTAGTCAAGTTGGGCCACAAACTCCTCTTCTCCTCAATTCTATTCAGTACATCGTCATCAGTTATGTGATCTACCCATCTAATCTTCAGCATTCTTCTGTAGCACCACATTTCAAAAGCTTCTATTCTCTTCTTATCCAAACTATTTATCGTCCATGTTTCACTTCCATACATGACTACACTCCAAACAAATACTTTCAGAAACGACTTCTTGACACTTAAATCTATAATCGACGTTAACAAATTTCTCTTCTTGAGAAACGCTTTCCTTGCCATTGCCAGTCTACATTTTATATCGTCTCTACTTCGACCATCATCAGTTATTTTGCTCCCCAAATAGCAAAATTCGTTTACTACTTTAAGTGTCTCATTTCCTAATCTAATTCCCTCAGCATTACCTGAGTTAATTCGACTACATTCCATTATCCTCGTTTGGCTTTTGTTGATGTTCATCCTATATCCTCCTTTCGAGACACTGTCCATTCCGTTTAACTGCTCTTCCAAGTCCTTTGCTGTCTCTGACAGAATTACAATGTCGTCGGCAAACCTCAAAGTTTTAATTTCTTCTCTACGGATTTTAATTCCCACTCCAAATTTTTCTTTTGTTTCCTTTACTGCTTGCTCAATATACAGATTGAATAACATTGGGGAGAGGCTACACCCCTGTCTCACCCCCTTCCCAACCACTGCTTTTCTTTCGTGTCCCTCGACTCTTATGACTGCTATCTGGTTTCTGTACAAATTGTAAATAGCCTTTCGCTCGCTGTATTTTACCCCTGCCACCTTCAGAATTTGAAAGAGTGTACTCCAGTCAACATTGTCAAATGATATAGGCTGCAAGTGGGAAAATCCTTTGAGGTAATCGACCTTGACAAAGGGCAGATTATTATTATGTAGAGCCTGTGAAAATGTTCACGTGGGCATCTACGAAAAAAGATAGAGGGACGGTGAAACTACCACTAGGCGCTAAATAGTTGGACGTCCACAACTGTTCACAGAACTTGGGGTTCGGAGGCTTTTCTACTCTGTAAAGTAGGATAGATGGTGATCTGTGGCATCTTTGCCGAAAGAGCATAATTCTGTTGCACGCACAAGGGTTTCAGAGCACATCGTTCATCGTACATTGTTGAACATGGAGCTCCGCAGCAGACCACACCTACGTGTTCACATGTTGACCCAACGACGCCGTCAGTTACGATTGCAGTGGGCACGGAACCACCGGGTTCGATCGTCGATTAATGGAAACGTGTCGGCTCCTAGAGAGAATCACATTTTTGCTAGACTAGGTTGAAGGTCGTCTCCAAACACGGCGTCGTCGAGAAGAATGGTGGCTCGAAATGTGCAGCGCGGCCCGGACGCTGGCTGATGGGAGCAGTATTATGCTGCTGGCGGCATTCTCCTGCGCCTGCGTTGGACCTGTGGTACTAATCCAAGACACGCTGACAGCTGTAAAACACCTCCATCCCTTCACGCTTGATGTCTTCCCCGACGGTGACGTCATCTTTCAGCAATACAACAGTCCGTGTTTCGGAGCTAGAGCTGTGCTACAGTGGTTTGAGGAAAATTATAGTGAACGCACGATGATGTCTCGGCGACCAAATTCACCTGATGTAAATCCTACGGAACCCCTCTGGTTCGCTATCGGGCGCCATCACCATGTACGCAAATCAGCGGCCCGTTATTTACTCGAATTACATGGCGTATGCGTAGACATCTCATGTAAAATACCTCCACAAAACTACGAAGAAACTGTCAGATCTCCGATACGCAGAATCAGTTATGTACACTCCTGGAAATTGAAATAAGAACACCGTGAATTCATTGTCCCAGGAGGGGGAAACTTTATTGACACATTCCTGGGGTCAGATACATCACATGATCACACTGACAGAACCACAGGCACATAGACACAGGCAACAGAGCATGCACAATGTCGGCACTAGTACAGTGTATATCCACGTTTCGCAGCAATGCAGGCTGCTATTCTCCCATGGAGACGATCGTAGAGATGCTGGATGTAGTCCTGTGGAACGGCTTGCCATGGCATTTCCACCTGGCGCCTCAGTTGGACCAGCGTTCGTGCTGGACGTGCAGACCGCGTGAGACGACGCTTCATCCAGTCCCAAACATGTTCAATGGGGGACAGATCCGGAGATCTTGCTGGCCAGGGTAGTTGACTTACACCTTCTGGAGCACGTTGGATGGCACGGGATACATGCGGACGTGCATTGTCCTGTTGGAACAGCAAGTTCCCTTGCCGGTCTAGGAATGGTAGAACGATGGGTTCGATGACGGTTTGGATGTACCGTGCACTATTCAGTGTCCCCTCGACGATCACCAGAGGTGTACGGCCAGTGTAGGAGATCACTCCCCACACCATGATGCCGGGTGTTGGCCTTGTGTGCCTCGGTCGTATGCAGTCCTGATCGTGGCGCTCACCTGCACGGCGCCAAACACGCATACGACCATCATTGGCACCAAGGCAGAAGCGAATCTCATCGCTGAAGACGACACGTCTCCATTCGTCCCTTCATTCACGCCTGTCGCGACACCACTGGAGGCGGGCTGCACGATGTTGGAGCGTGAGCGGAAGACGGCCTAACGGTGTGCGGGACAGTAGCCCAGCTTCATGGAGACGGTTGCGAATGGTCCTCGCCGATACCCCAGGAGCAACAGTGTCCCTAATTTGCTGGGAAGTGGCGGTGCGGTCCCCTACGGCACTGCGTAGGATCCTACGGTCTTGGCGTGCATCCGTGCGTCGCTGCGGTCCGGTCCCAGGTCGACGGGCACGTGCACCTTCCGCCGACCACTGGCGACAACATCGATGTACTCACGCCCCACGTGTTAAGCAATTCGGCGGTACGTCCACCCGGCCTCCCGCATGCCCACTATACGCCCTCCCTCAAAGTCCGTCAACTGCACATACGGTTCACGTCCACGCTGTGGCGGCATGCTACCAGTGTTAAAGACTGCGATGGAGCTCCGTATGCCACGGCAAACTGGCTGACACTGACGGCGGCGGTGCACAAATGCTGCGCAGCTAGCGCCATTCGACGGCCAACACCGCGGTTCCTGGTGTGTCCGCTGTGCCGTGCGTGTGATCATTGCTTGTACAGCCCTCTCGCAGTGTCTGGAGCAAGTATGGTGGGTCTGACACACCGGTGTCAATGTGTTCTTTTTTCCATTTCCAGGAGTGTATATAATTATATCAAATACAATCTTCTCTTAGTTTTTCGTAACGTTCCGATTGCAGTTTCAACCCAGGGCTTAAGATCATATAATCTAATGACGTGAGTTAATTACTAAAAACGTTTTAAAGTAGACTATGGTTAAATTATGGGATACCTCGTACTTTAAATTTACAGAAGATGGGTTGTGCATATCGTATCAGTCCATGTTCCACAAGCAGGTCTTGAATTCCTCGGTTCTCTTGATATTCTTGTGATTTTCCACTTACTGCTATTTTTTTTTTCATCAGTTGATTATCGTGGTATGGCGTACAATTTATTGCAGAACTTATATCATCATTTTGGATATGCCTATAATAATGTTACCTACAGCAATGCTGCTGGTTCCTATAAAATTGTTTGAAAATTACGCGAGGAAAGTTAGGTTATATAAAATTGTAAGTGACTGTAATGTTGCACTGTAATAGCTATATTATATAAAGCCCAAATCTCCAGTTGTATTACCTCATCGTGTATAGAAATTCAAAGAGTTGTTTCGTAAATAGCTCATAATTACCAGTTGGGGACATATTTACAGTATTTGTCATTATTATCGCTAACCTTGGAAGAGGAGGTTCCTTGGCCCAAGTAAATAAAGATAGATATGCAAAAATAAGATCTAAAGTGACTAAGGAGCGAGCTAGGAAATCCAAAAAGTTGTGAAGTGAAATGTGTTGTTCAGTTATAAAAACGAAATAACTTGTACTGAAAACAATAATTGATGTGAAAGAAAAGGCTTTACAAGATTTGTTATCACAAAGGATGGCACTGTGAAGACAACATACTTTCAGGCATTAAATGGGGTTTGTATCCTGATTTTGATTAAAATATTGTATCCTGCACTTGAAGCACATTTACACCACTTGTTAGGATGCAAAAATCAGTAAAAAGATATTCTTCGTTGTAAAATCATAAATAATCACTTTAACCTATAGCAAGTGAGACATACCATGATTTCAACTTTAAAAGTAAAAATAATTATACTAAGAAATCCCAGAATGTCAGTTTGTGTAAGGGTTTATAGTTTTTCAGTTCGCACGCATTACGTTTCCACTAGGATCGAAACTGTGCAGACAATAGTTGAAGAAAGATGACAGAAATCACAAATGAGAAAATGACCTCTCATCCCAATGCAATAATTACTACAGTTTATTTCTTACTGTATCATTACTCGTAATGAAGGAATCGGTACTCTTGCTAAATGAGTCACAACACCAAATCACAAATCGATCTAAGACATTCGTGTTCTGAGACGCAGTATTTAAGCACCCAGAACCCCTTCCACAGATGGAAAAAGGACTGACGTATTCACGATACTGGCATATCGTTTATCTGCAGTCCGCCTAACCTGTTAAAAAAAGTTAGTTTATCGACGTTCGTCATACCAGACAGCCAATATAAACTACGTACGAGGTTCTGCCAGTGACCGTTTCCTGCGCAACATCATCACATTGGAATCTATGCGGTTCTGTACTCAGCACAACTGCACGATGTCGAAAAGGAAGAGACGACCAGTTTTGCACATCTTACGTCGCCTGAAAGCGTTAGTGTTGCCAACCCACAGTCTTTGCCCAGTCTTGCGATGAATATGTTTTAAAATTTTTATGAAGTGTTGGGATCGTAGTTATAGCATCGGGAACTACTAGAAGGCGTTTACTGGGACGCTTACTGTGATTGTGAATTTAACATTTATGAGGGTCATTTCATCAGTCACTTTCCACAATGCGACGACATGAGAATTCCACGATGTGCATTGTACCCGTACGGCAGTGTGTGCCTGAATGCCTGCTTAGGATACACTGATGAGCCAAAATATTCTGGCTGTCTACTTAAAAGATTGTTGGTCCACCTCTGGAACGTAATTCAGGAGTGATTCTGCATGTCAAGGATTCGACAAGTACATTACTGGCCATTAAAATTGCTACACCATGAAGATGACGTGCTACAGACACGAAATTTAACTGTCAGGAAGAAGATGCAGTGATATGAAAATGATTAGCTTTTCAGAGCATTCACACAAGGCTGGCGCCGTGGCGACACATACAACGTGCTGGCACGAGTAAAAGTTTCCAATCGATTACTCATGCACAAACAGCAGTTGACCGGCGTTGCCTGGTGAAACGTTGTTGCAATGCCTCTTGTAAGGAGGAGAAATGCGTACCAACACGTTTACGTCTTTGTTAAAGGTCGGATTGTAGCCTATCGCGATTGCGGTTTATCGTATCGGGACATTGCTGCTCGCGTTCGTCGAGATCCAATGACTGTTAGCAGAATACGGAATCGGTGGGTTCAGGACGGTATTACGGAACGCCGTGCTGGATCCCAACAGCCTCGTATCACTAGCAGTCGAGATGACAGGCATCTTATCCACATGGTTGTAACGGATCGTACAGCCACGTCTCGATCCCTGAGTCAACAGATGGGGACGTTTGCAAGACAACAACCATCTGCACGAACAGTTCGACGACGTTTGCAGCAACATGGACTATCAGCTCGGAGACCACGGCTGCGATTACCCTTGACGCTGCATCACAGACAGGAGCGCCTGCGATGGTGTACTCAACGACGAACCTGGGTGCACGAATGGCAAAACGTCATTTTTTCAGATGAATCTAGGTTCTGTTTACAGCATCATGATGGTCGCATTCGTGTTTGGCAACATCGTGGTGGAACGCACATTCGAAGCGTGTATTCGTCATCGCCATACTGGCGTATCACCCGGCGTGATGGTATGGGGTGCCATTGGTTACACGTTTCGGTCACCTCTTGTTCGCATTGACGGCACTTTGAACAGTGGACGTTACATTTCAGATGTGTTACGATCCGTGGCTAGCCTTCATTCGATCCCTGCGAAACCCTACATTTCAGCAGGATAACGCACGCCCGCATGTTGCAGGTCCTGTACGGGCCTTTCTGGATACAGAAAATGTTCGACTGCTGCCCTGGCCAGCACATTCTCCAGATCCCTCACCAATGGAAAAGGTCTGGTCAATGGGGGCCTGGCAACTGGCTCGTCACAATACGCCAGTCACTACTCTTGATGAACTGTGGTGTCGCGTTGAAGCTGCATGAGCAGTTGTACCTGTACACGACATACAAGCTCTGTTTGACTTAATGCCCAGGCGTATCAACGCCGTTATTACGGCCAGCGGTGGTTGTTCTGGATACTGATTTCTCAGGATCTATGCACTCAAACTGCGTGAAAATGTAATCACATGTCAGTTCTAGTATAATATATTTGTCTAATGATTGTCCGTTTATCACCTGCATTTCTTCTTGGTGTAGCAATTTTAATGGCCAGTAGTGCATCGTGCTGGAAGATGCTATCGCTATTGGGGAAGACATCAACCTTAAGGGGCTACAGGTAGTTTCTAATAATATTCATGTAGCCCTCAGCCGTCATGTCGCCTTCGATTACAACCGTAGGTCCCATGGAAGCCCAGGTGAATGTCCCTCATAACATATTGCTGCTCCCATTGGCCTGCGTCCGTGACTCGCTGCAGCATGACTCGAGGAGCCGTTAGCCTGGATGCTGGGGTATCTGGACACGACCATCGACCTGGTTTAACGGTAAACAGGATTAATCCGACCAGGCGACATGATTCTATTGGTCCGCAGTCCAGTCTCGATGACTCCGTGCCCACCGTAATCATAATTGACGATGTTAATGGGTCTAAGTGGGAACATGCAAGTGTTCTCTGCTGCGGAACACCGTGTTCAACACTGTGCACTGAACAGCCTTCTCCGAAACGCTTGTGCTTGCGCCAGCACTGTCATGTATGGACGTCCAACTTCTTCTCGTCTATTTGTAGATTCAGCATTCTTCAACCACTTTCCATAGAAGCTCAGGACAATAGCACGCGAACAGTCGACCAGCTTCGCCGTTGTCGAGATTCTCGCTCCCAGCCACTGGGCCATAACAGTCTGGCGTTTGTCAATGTCCCTTAAGTCGGCGGATTTCCGCACTTGCGCCACTTACAGTTTCTAGAACGGTTCTGCATGCGTCTCTGCTCCGCTCACATGTCCTCAGTGTCACCTAGCAGCATACATCCTCGCGGTGGGCAGTGATTATAACGTTTTGGCTCATCAGTGTATTAGGGTTCCAGTACGGGAGGTCAGGGTAAAGTGATATGAACGACACATAGTGGAACTCTGGGTAAATTTGTTGTGCTTGACTACAAATGGAACAAAAATGAACCAAAATCAACTACTCTGCTTCAAAATTGTCCCAAAGTGTATACACACAGCATTTCCACCGATGAGGAAGACAATAAACGCCTTTCACATTGTCATCAATGTGCGCCGTCTGTCGCCGTAATGCCATGAGGACATTCGTTACGTTTGGAAAGCGCCTTCCACGCAATGGTTTCCTCAGTTGTGGAATGAGATCGAAGTCGCATGGACTGACGTATGGTAGGTAGGGTGGGTGGGTGAAGATCGATCTTGTAGCACGGACAATCTCACACAGAATGTTTCAGGCGCTGGTATCGGGCCATCCTCCCATGCGGTCGCAGTCTATCGGCAATGTTTGCCGCGGGCTTTCCAATGTATTTACTGCGATTACTGTGATGCTACACGTTCGCAGGATACACCGTAGTTGTCAAGACTTGTAGAATGACGCTCGTATTTCAATGCAACTACTTCTGTTAAACTTTTGCTTTTGTACTCATTTAATCTGATCAACGATCAGGGATTTTTGGACAACATAAGCTGAACAAATACTCTTTATTAACCAAAAATTTTTACGAGGGCGTGCCGAAATGTAATATTTCCGAACTTTTTATGTGAAAACTCTTAAAGAATTTTACATAAAACAAACTTTATTATCATTTTACATATTTCTTCTTCACGTCTACATAGTTTCAGCCCTCTGCCGCTAGAGGGCTCCCAAATGGAGCATGTAACAGTGTGATGTGTGACTTAACTAAGTCAGTGCATGAGAAACAGCGTGATGTAATCGAATATCCAATTAGACCACAGACGAGCGCTGCGACATCTGCGACAGTTCGACGCCCTGGGTCCCCTGTCACATCGATCATCCTCCATACTGTCCCGACTTGGCCCCATCCGACGACATTCGGGTGTTTTCAAAGCTTAAAGAACATCTTGGAGGAAGGTGTAAGTAGAGATGAGGTTGTGACTCTGTGAAAAAAGTCACACATTCTCCAGTGACGGTATCGACAAACTGATCTCTGGTTGGGAGAAATACGTTCGTCACTAGGTGTCTACCTTGAGAAATAATTATCTAGACATGAAGAATAAAGATATAGAATGTTAATAACTTTCGTCTTGTTTAAAATGCGTTAAGGGTTTTCACATAAAAAATTTGGAGGCGTTACTTTTCAGCAATCCCTCGTACATATTTTATCTTTCTTCATTTAATTTGTGTTTTTATTAGGTTGCCATTCACCGTAATTACCTATATAGCCCGCATCTCGTGGTCGTGCGGTAGCGTTCTCGCTTCCCGGCCCGGGTTCGATTCCCGGCGGGGTCAGGGATTTTCTCTGCCTCGTGATGGCTGGGTGTTGTGTGTTGTCCTTAGGTTAGTTAGGTTTAAGTGGTTGTAAGTTCTAGGGGACTGATAACCATAGATGTTGAGTCCCATAGTGTTCAGAGCCATTTCAACCTATCTATTTTGTATAAATGGCAGCTTCGGTCGTAAATATTGAAGTCTTTTATTTCACAGTGACCATCTTCAGTGGGAATTATTCGAATCTCGTTTTTCATAATAGCACAACATTTTTTATGAGATGTAGCATGAATTGTGATGATTACTTCTAACAGATACCTTTACTCTACGTTGGATCGGCAAGGTTACAAGATAGGATCTTCTGTAAATATAAAAATTATTGTATGCGATAAAAGTGAAGATATCTGTTGGAAGTAATTACACCTCATGGAAATATTGTGCTAATGTGACATGGGCCTACAAGGTTCGAATAATTTGTGCTGAAGATGGTCACAAAGTGACAGAAATCGATCTGTGAAATAAAGGATTTAAATATTTACGACCGAAACTGCCATTTATTCATAATGTAGTGACTATATTACCGTCGTGTTGCAAACGGTTTCCAGTGGAATTAGACACCAAGTAATTGCCTATGGCTGGATAAGTAGTATTTTCTGATAATTACAATGAAATGAATACCCCTAGCTGCCTACAGGCGTTAGTATAAGTCAACGGGGACAGATGAAAATGTGTGCCCCAACCGAGACTCGAACCCGGGCTCTCTGGCTTGCATGGCAGACGCTCTATCCAGCTGAGCCACCGAGGGCAGAGAGGATAGTGCGACTGCAGGGACTTATCTCTGTCACTCCTCCGGTGAGACCCACATTCGCAACTTATTGTCCCACACTATATTCACAGTGCCCCTGCCCGTTATACTCATTACTCGCGGCTTTTTGCCAATTTACGTAGTAGTTCGGGCACTATTTGTGCATCTGCACAGAAGAAGATGGTCAAATGGCCGGTGAGACTTAACTATATATATGAAGATGGTACCTGTTCTTTCGGACATGTCCGATATCATCTTCAAATACACTCCTGGAAATGGAAAAAAGAACACATTGACACCGGTGTGTCAGACCCACCATACTTGCTCCGGACACTGCGAGGGGGCTGTACAAGCAATGATCGCACGCACGGCACAGCGGACATACCAGGAACCGCGGTGTTGGCCGTCGAATGGCGCTAGCTGCGCAGCATTTGTGCACCGCCGCCGTCAGTGTCAGCCAGTTTGCCGTGGAATACGGAGCTCCATCGCAGTCTTTAACACTGGTAGCATGCCGCGACAGCGTGGACGTGAACCGTATGTGCAGCTGACGGGCTTTGAGCGAGGGCGTATAGTGGGCATGCGGGAGGCCGGGTGGACGTACCGCCGAATTGCTCAACACGTGGGGCGTGAGGTCTCCACAGTACATCGATGTTGTCGCTAGTGGTCGGCGGAAGGTGCACATGCCCATCGACCTGGGAGCGGACCGCAGCGACGCACGGATGCACGCCAAGACCGTAGGATCCTACGCAGTGCCGTAGGGGACCGCACCGCCACTTCCCAGCAAATTAGGGACACTGTTGCTCCTGGGGTATCGGCGAGGACCATTCGCAACCGTCTCCATGAAGCTGGGCTACGGTCCCGCACACCGTTAGGCCGTCTTCCGCTCACGCCCCAACATCGTGCAGCCAGCCTCCAGTGGTGTCGCGACAGGCGTGAATGGAGGGACGAATGGAGACGTGTCGTCTTCAGCGATGAGAGTCGCTTCTGCCTTGGTGCCAATGATGGCCGTATGCGTGTTTGGCGCCGTGCAGGTGAGCGCCACAATCAGGACTGCATACGACCGAGGCACACAGGGCCAACACCCGGCATCATGGTGTGGGGAGCGATCTCCTACACTGGCCGTACACCTCTGGTGATCGTCGAGGGGACACTGAATAGTGCACGGTACATCCCAACCGTCATCGAACCCATCGTTCTACCATTCCTAGACCGGCAAGGGAACTTGCTGTTCCAACAGGACAATGCACGTCCGCATGTATCCCGTGCCATCCAACGTGCTCTAGAAGGTGTAAGTCAACTACCCTGGCCAGCAAGATCTCCGGATCTGTCCCCCATTGAACATGTTTGGGACTGGATGAAGCGTCGTCTCACGCGGTCTGCACGTCCAGTACGAACGCTGGTCCAACTGAGGCGCCAGGTGGAAATGGCATGGCAAGCCGTTCCACAGGACTACATCCAGCATCTCTACGATCGTCTCCATGGGAGAATAGCAGCCTGCATTGCTGCGAAAGGTGGATATACACTGTACTAGTGCCGACATTGGGCATGCTCTGTTGCCTTTGTCTATGCGCCTGTGGTTCTGTCAGTGTGATCATGTGATGTATCTGACCACAGGAATGTGTCAATAAAGTTTCCCCTTCCTGGGACAATGAATTCACGGTGTTCTTATTTCAATTTCCAGGAGTGTATAATCATATATATTTTCTGATAAAATTATGATGCATGTTTTCCTCAATACTTCACTTTATCTACATCTTAGCTGGCTAAATGGCTAATAAGTTTCGAGTTCAAATAAAATTAAGATTATCCAGTATGAGTAAGTTGTAGCTTTGCAGTATTTTCGTCTTCATAAGTTTTTCACCTTCGATCTGGACTGCGATACATTCAACGAATATGAGAGCAAGAGTTGTGCATTCACAGCTGATGATTTCTACTTGCTACAAGGAGGCCATGTAACGGTTCGTGCTAATGGAGGAGAAAGCTGGTTCAACGAACTCTGGCCGTCTCATGGCCCTACGAAATACAGCCGACTCGGAATAATTAGCAGAGGGGCGAGCTTGCCGAGTAGCGCGGTTCTCAGCCCACCACACGGACCAGAGCTCGTAACTCGCGGCACAGGTGGTAGCTATGGGCTAACAGTTGTGCAGCAATAGCTCACACAGGCCAGTAACGTTGCAGCGCTCTACCCTCCGCTTCATTTCAAAGGTTAAACAGGAAACCTCCTTTTATTAGGTGCTTAATAACGCCGCCGTGTTCCTGAATAACAATATTTGTGTTCTTACGCTAACTTCCAGAACAGAATTTCATGTACCTACGCTGATCTACAGCTCATCTCTGTCAAAATGTTGTTTCATTGCCAGCGGTTCACGTGAGCTTAGATGAAACGCTGGGGGTATCACACAAATAATTATCCTCCAGACAGGCGTGGTTATTTACTATCAAACGAGGGCAACGAGAAAAGTTCTCAATCTTGTACAGAGATGACATCGATATCAGTTATATTTGGTTTTTATCGTGTTTATAGAAGACGAATGGACAATAACAGAATTATTTTTTCAAGTTAATTGTGCAATATTATTGCTTGTGCAGCTTTTTACGAGGGCTATTAGGAAAGAAAGGTCCGATCGGTCTCGAAATGGAAACCACTGTGAAAATCAAAAATTTTTGATTTTCAGTAGTTAACTGCACCTTCCAGCTACTTCTCTACCTAGTCGCTGCTGCGCCTTAGACACCTGTCTTACCTTTGTACCAACTTTCCAGTACTCTCGTCATAGAAGACAGCTGGCTAATCTTTTCGCCAGTTCTCTACGCTGTGCTAAAATGTTTTCATAGGCAGCGGTTCATGTGAGCATAGATGAAACTCTGGGAGCGCCAATTACGTGCTGTATAGTGGGCGACAAAAAAACTATCAATCGAAAGCGCTGCAAGAGTATCTCCATTGCCCCTGCAGAGTGCAGCCGAGAATTGCCACAAAGAAGGAAATGCGTGACAGTTATGTTATGTGAGTTGCATGACATCAGGCGAAATCTGTCACTAGGCAATCATACTTGGCGGGAGACACTATTTTCTAGGTATTTTCCGGTACTCACTGTGCGCTCAGAACTGAAAAGATCGATGTGACGCGATCGACGGGCATACTAGAGACGCGGCCCAACAAATCTGAGTAAAGCTTTTTCGGGTTTCACTGTGTTTCCATTTTGCGTCTGATCGGACCTTACTTTCCGAATAAACCTTGTATACTAGCAATGTGTGAGTTTTGTTGAAATGGGTAAACTAGAATACGGAGACGACATAAAGTTGTTTTGCACAGTGATTAAAATTCGCAAGCAGTGGCTTTCAGATGTGTCAACACTTCTCTTAGAGATAATGTCGTAATTCATTGTGGCCTCGGAAGACTTACAAGCATAGTTATTTAAACATTTGAAGGATATTGCCGATCTCACATCTTTTTGTGAGCCGTTTTTGAGACCGATTGTCATTAGAGTTGAAAGCGCCTCATGTGGCGATGGAACGGATTCATCTCCAGTGTAACTCCAGTTTAAAAGACAAATTCTTTTATGTTAAAACTGTCCAGGAAGTTCACATAGTTTTCCTCAGGAAGGGCTTTCACATTTCCATAATGAGGTCGCAAAGGTGATACAGTATTTCGAGTAACAAAAGTGTGTGAAAGGCGTTTTCGATTATGAAACTAAATTAGTCAGAATTACGTGGCAAAGTGAGTGCGAAAACCTATGAAATTGACTGCATGTATCAGTATGCTAACTGTTTGCACCAATAAAAACTATATTATGTTTTCAGTGGCCATACATACTTTACATAAAAGTGAAAACGGTTTTACTTGTGATCTATGTGGTTGAGGAATGTAAAATAAAAAACCAAGTCATATTTAGAGCGTCTGCGCTGCCATTTAAATGCGGTGCATTCACAGTTTCTCTCCTTCTCCCTTCTCAGGCTCAGACAGCATACCCTGGCAATGGAGGAAACGTGCAGACAGGCAAAGTGCTATGGGACTCATGCGAATTTTTTGGCGGGCTCTGGTTTGGGCAGTCTGATTCTCCAGCTCAGATACAGCAAACAATGTCCCCATCCCGCTTCTGAATCACGAAGAGTAGGTTGGTAAAGTTTGGTAAAATCCTGTGTGTGCAGAATTTTGTACTTGGTAAGATTCTTATTGATTGGAGAGTTTCTAGGAACTAACCTGGTGCGTATCTTATTCCATTTTAGGTCTGCTGCGTGTTGTCTAACGCATGATAGTGCTATACTATATTTGAAGCCAGGAAACTGATGTTGACTTTAGCATGCCAGTGACAACATGCGACTTTCAGCAGGATCTCAATCTTAGGCGTTAAATGGTTGGACGCCCACGAACCTTCACAGAACTTGGGGTCCGGGGGCTCGTCTGCTCTGTAAAGTAGGATGGATGATGATCTGTGGCCTTTGTGCCGAAAGAGCACAATGCTGGTGCACGAACAAGTGTTTCGGAGCACACCGTTCATCGTAGAATGATGAACGTGAAGCTCCGCAACAGTTCACCCCTACGTTTTCACATGTTGACACAGCGATATCGTCAATTACGATTGCAGTGGGCACGGGATCATCGGGATACGACTGTCGATCAATGGACAGGTGTCGGCTTTTCGGGTGGGTTACGTTTTCGCTTTACTTGGTCGATGGTCGTCTCCACAAACGCCGCCATCGAGGAGAACGGCGGCACGAAGCATGCAGCGCGCCACGGACGCAGGCTGGTGGGAGCCTGTGATATTAGTCGAAGACAAACTGCTAGCTGCGAACCACCTACTTCCCTTCATGCTTGATGTCTTCCCCGACGGCGATGTCACCTTCCAGCAGTATAATTTTCCTTGTCTCGGAGCCAGAACCGTGCTACAGTGGTTTGAGGAGCATTATAATGAACTCACGCTGATATCTCGGAGACCAATTTCGTCTGATGGAAATCCTATGGCACCCATCTGAGTCGCTTTAGGGCGCCACCACCGCATACGCAAATCAGCAGCCCGTTATTTACGCGAATTACATGACCTGTACATAGACGTGTAATGCCACATAGCTTCATACAGGTACCAACAAACTGTCGGGTCCCTGATATGCAGAATCCGTGATGTTTTTCGTTCCAAAGACGGACAAACAAAATATTAAGCAGATGTTCATAATGTTTGGCTTATCAGTGTAATGGCCGAAAGCTCTCTGGAGTATATCCGCTGTCGCTCGGGGCATGGGAAAGATTCTCGCCAAACAGCTGATCTTCGTCACCAAGTAAGCGTTAACTAATTCGATCTTTTGCAGCTGCCTCAAGACACCACATGGAATGCAGGTGGATACAGGCGCGGATGTTGTTCAAGAGGCGTTTGCAGCTGAGAGTGATCATGCGGCGTGATCGTCGACTGTGTACTCTGAACTCTCCGCTGTTAAACTATCGCACTCGCTGACTCCTCTACGCTGTTTATCGTGGCTAGGACGACCTCTCGAGCCCGACTGACCTCCAAGCCACCCAGACTCAGTGGTCATTGCAACGGCACGGACTAGCCTGCACCCGTCAGGCCCAAATCCTCAACTTATCCACACGCTGCTAATGCAGTGGCCCTTGCCACTCATTCTCATTGCTCTTACGGGAATCGGACAAATGCCGCTATTAATGAGGATGGCACTACATTAGCAGTGGGTGTGGATAAGCTGTGAATTTGGGTCTGACGGGAGGTCTACTTGGGTAGTCCATGCCGTTGTAACGACCTTTGTTTCTCGCTCGCATCTGCCTACTAAGCAGAAGACCCTGGTTTGAATTCTGGTCCGCCACAGCTTTTCAACTTTCGACATTGATTTCAGTTAATGCCCCCTCGCAGAAATGTGTGTAATTACTTTGTATTTTAATTCTTAATGGCTGCTGGATCAAAATGGTGCCTGTTTTTTCGGATATGTCCGAAGAACAGGCACCACATATATGCTTGAATTTACCCTCATGCACTGCCCACACAGTCGATTCGAGTGGCCCCATGTTCGTATGAATAACTTTTCTACATCTGCATCTACATCTCTACTCTGCAAGTCACCTTAGAGCGTGTGGGGAAGGACTTCCTTTCCACTGACAGCTACACTGCTCTAGTCGCGAGCACATGAGTGATGCTTTAGAGTGTATTGAACGAAGCTTGAAGAAAAGCGATGCTTTCCTTCGAACCTTTTCTATTTCTTCTATGAATCTTATCTGGTACGGGCCCAAATACTGCCAAGGTTGTTTAGGCTACGCTGCAGAAGTTTCTCTGGGAAGCCCTTACACATCTTACATTCAGTCCCAATCTGTCTCCATCCGATTTCCATATTTTTGCAGACCTGAAGAAAGACATTCGTGGCCAACGATTTGTTTCGGACGAAGACCTGCACAGTTGGATTCAATCATGGTTCAATAGGCAACCGCAAACTTTTTTCCAGGAATTAACTGGCCGTCTTATCTGACAGTGGGATAAATATATTTACTTATTTTCTTCCATCTGTCTCGTTTTCCTTTGGCTGCCTCTTATAGTTAACAGGTACGACTTAGTCGTTTACAATAGGGTTAAGCCGTGGTACAATGTCGACAAATTAGAAGAAGGTTAGCTTTTACTGTCTACACATCATGTGGCATTGTCTCAGAACAGCAAAAGCGCTGAGATACTGGTATCACAAGGAAGCGAGGCGCGTCATTAAACTGCTCCAGGTCCGTCGAAAAGCGATGTTCTTGATGACGGTAAACTCACCAGCAATAGTCGGCCAAGCGAAAGAAGTGACATAGTGGGAAAATCTATTGGTTCATAGAAGGTGTGTGGCGATAAAGGAATTAAAGGGCTTCTTTTTTATTGTACGATGCAGTTGGGGATGATATTGCGCCTGTATTCGGGGAATTACAGGGTTATTGTACAGTACAGATGGAACTATACTGGGTCAGTGGTATCGGATAGCTTTTGTAGAGGGGTCTCGCGTTAAATCTCTTAGAGCGAGAGAAAGTCTTAAAGAACTATTAAAGGGTGAGACGAGTAATAGGTTTCGGAAGTTCGGATGTATTCGCCAGTCTCTATGTCTCGAGACCGCGCCGAGAGCCAAGTTACAATGGATCCGAAACTGTTGTAAAGAAAATTATTGAAATTGCTAAGGAAGGTATGAGGACCGAAAGAACAGTATGCAAACCGCCGTATTCGCGCAGGCCAGTATCGCTAAGCAATAGGGCAGTGCGCGACCCTTTTTGTACGCGTAGGTAAGCTTTGCTCCTCATAGTTTAAGGGAGAGCTTAGTCTGCACCACATTTGTTTTCTTTTTTAGTGGTTAACTTTAAGAAGTAATTTATTACTGTAGAAGGTGATACGAGAAGCGTTAGATAAAAGCAAATCGGCTCGTAGTTGTACGAAGTCATCCTGTTACCTGTTCCCTTTCATGCAGTGGAACCAAAAGCTGCTCACTAATGAAAAATCGATTGACGAAGTGAATCATGGACAAAGACAACTACGTGGAGGCAAATACTAATGAAGGCAGAAAGAAAAATGTAACTAGTGCAAAGGGCAAAGTGACATCGTGTGTGAAGGCGGAAATGCGAAATGTAAATGTAAATAAACTAGTATCTACCTTTCAGCAAAATCCGGGAAGGGGAGGGGAAGGGTGACCTTGAATATAACTCGTGCAGTTGCCTCATCTGTAACCTGATACAAGTGACCTTCAACATAGCACAACTGCAGAAACTGTAGCCTGATACAGGACGTGCTGTCTCTGCGATTTGGGCTCTTATGGCCATTGCCGTCCTACTACCCTGTATAGATCAGTCGGTAGAGTATTTTATACCCCTTTTGTAGGCAGTGTTCAACCACGACCGAATTCCCAAGTTCCCTTTGTTTGATACGTCGAGAATGTTCCACACAACGGTCGGTAACAGTGCGAATGGTTTGACCTGTGAGTAAACGACAGTTTTGGCTCAAACACCATTATACCGGGATTCTGTTATCAAAGAAGTGGTAGAAATGACTATGGACAGCAACAATTTTAGCAGAGATCAGGGGTACAGACTTAGTAGGGCATGGGAGCGGGCTTTGGGCATTGAGCGAAAGCAAAGACGTAGGTACGCAGGAATGGCAGTTTCAAACGTGGCCTCGCCGGTTCGCGCCATATGACGTCACTCGGTCCCGTAGCGGGATGGAGCCGCTAGGAGCTGCCGACTTGCCTTCGGTGCATGAGCCTCTCTGACACTCTCTGGAAGGTTCCAGACGCCCACATTGGACCTACGAGGCGTGTTTTTGTAAGTAAGTACCGTTTTGAAATTAAAAAAAGACGTGCTAAGATATCTCAATAATTTTATTTTTACATTAAAGCCTGTACCTTAATCTACTTTTCTACATAATTTCCGTCAATATTGAGGCACTTGTCATAACGTTGTAACAGTTTTTGAATACCCTGAAACGTCCCCTTAGAACAAATTATACACGACTGGTCTATGTGAAACGTCCTCTTTGAACAATTATACACGAATGTGCTTAAACTGACACACAATATTTTTAGCGCAACGCAATCTGACTTCAAAAAATCCCTACGAAAGAATGGCCCTGACTATCATTAACCAATACGTTTCACAAATCACTTACCTCACAAAAATCTTCGTTGCTCAAGCTACTGCAATACAGCGAGCGCCACTACTGCCAGCTAAATAAAAGATTCAAAGTACTGACAGGCATAGTTAGCAAATGAAAGATTTTAATAGAGAACAAACAATGTATTTACCTCACTAGTCATAATATATATAGCAGTTCATGATACCAATTCTTACAAATTTCAAAACTCCGCCATCTCTCTCCCCACGTCCACCACTGCTGGCGGCTCACCTCCAACTGCGCAACGCTGCGCGCTGTTAGCATCCAGCTGCCGCTGCTCAACACTACAATGCAAACTAAACACAGACTGCGCACAGCACAGCCAGTGATTTTCATACAGAGCGCTACGTGGCGGCGGCGTTACCAATAAAAAATCCTAAACAGCTTACTTACAACCCTCCTCACAGAAGTCTTCCGCCTGATATGTTAACCACTGCATCACTTCGTCATCGTCTTTAAGACACTGACCGCCCAGATGTTTCTTCAAGTGTAGGAACAGATGGTAGTCACCGGGCCGAAGATCGGGGCTGTAGAGAGGATGATCTAGAGTTTCCCATCGAAAAGATGTGATGATGTCTTCGGTCTGATTCGCCACATGCGGACGGGCAATGTCTTGCAGCAAAGCGATGCCCTTGCTCAACTTCCACGGACTGTTGCTTTGATTCTGGTGTGACGTAGGCCATCCATGTTTCATCGTCCGTGACAATTTGGCTTAAGAAATCATCACTGTCGTTGTGGTACCGCTCAAGGAAAGTCAGTGCACTGTCTAAACGTTTGGTTTTGTGCACATCCGTCAACATTTTCGGTACCCAACGTGCTCACAATTTTCGGTAGTTCAAGTGTTTGGTCATAATGCCATACAAAACACTACGAGAAATCTTAGGAAAGTCACCATGCAAGAAGGAAATCGTAAAGCGACTGTTTTCTTCCACCTTTTTGTCCACTTCCTGCACCAAACTTTCATTAACGACCGAAGGACTCCGGCTCCGTTGTTCATCATGCACATTTGTGTGTTTAAATGATCTCACCCACTTTCTTACCATGCCTTCACTCAAAATGTTTCCTCCGTATACTGCACAGATCTCACGATGAATATCGATCGCTTTTAGGCCTTTAGCACTAAGAAATCTTATAACAGCCCGTACTTCACAGTCGGCGGGACTCACGACTATCGGAGGGATCTTAAACACTCAGTACACAACGTAAACAAGGAAGAATCGGACTGTAATGGCGTCAGTGCGTATATTAAGGTATAAGTTTTCATGTAAAAATTAAGTTAATGAGATATCATAGCACGTCTTTTTTTAATTTTAAAACGGTACTTACTTGAAAAACACGCCTCTTATTTAGGCAGAACACCGTATCAGCCTCGGCATCAGTGATTTCAACTCCTGATGACGATGGTGGAGACAGCTATTGGAAGCTGAACGTTTTATTCGAAGTGACTCGGCTTGTAAACAGAGAAAATTTTATTGAAGGATGATACATAATGTAAATTCACTGAGCCATTGTTCTTTGGAGTAAGGACGCTGGACAAAAACATGGTCATGTTCGAGTAACATCACGCTAATACCGCATAATACCAAGCTTGACAATGGCCTCAATTGGGCTGGGAAGAAAGGCTCATATGGCTCTGAGCACTATGGGACTTAACTTCTGAGGTCATCAGTTCCCTACAACTTAGAACTACTTAAACCTAACCAACCTAAGGACATCACACACATCCATGCCCGAGGCAGGATTCGAACCTGCGACCGTAGCGGTCGCGCGGTTCCAGACTGTAGCGCCTAGAACCGCTCGGCCACACCGACCGGCGGGAAGAAAGTGGCGTAAGTTTCTTCTTGCATGCCATGTGTAGATGGGGTCACCCACCGACGTTTAGGTCCGGTAGAAATAACAGACTGCGGGGCTTTGAAGGGTGTGTTTCATGTGTTGCTGCCATGTAGTTCTAGACATTTTATATGGGACTAGCGAAATTCGGTAGACGTTATCCTGCCTGTGTAAAATTATTTATCTCCGCATATGTAAAAAAATATGATCTGTATGTAACTAGAATCCATAATTCGTTATAGAAAAATGAAAAATAGTTCATACTGATGAGATTTCATAATTTTTATTGGTAAATATCCATGATGAACTTTGTACAGTGATGTGACAAAGTCATCAGGTAGCGATATGCACATATGTGGATGGCGGTAGCATTGTGTACACAAGGTATAAAAGGACAGCTCATTGGCGTAGCTGTCATTTGTTCTCAGGTGATTCACCCGAAAAAGTTTCCGATGTGATTGTGGCTGCGCGACGGAAATTAACAGCCTTTGAACCGCGAAATGATAGTTGCAGCTAGACGCATGGGACATTCCATTCCGGAAGTCGTTAGCGAGCCCCACACTGTCAAGAACGTGCCGAGAATATCAAATTTCAGGCATTAGCTCTCACCAGAGGCAACACAGTGGCCGACGGCCTTCAGTTAACGACCGAGAGCAGCGACATTTACATAGACTTGTCAGTGCTAAGACACGAACATTAGTGCGTGAAATAGCCACAGAAGTCAATGTGTGACGTGAACTAAGGTATCCGTTAGGACAGTAAGGTGACATCTGGCTATGGTAGCACACGACCGACTCGAGCGCGTATGCTAATATCACGGCATCGCCTGCAGCGCTTGTCCTGGGCTCGTGACCATATCGGTTGGATCGTGTGCGGAATGGAAAGAAACGATGGCCTGGTCAGACGAGTGTCTATTTCAGGTGGTAAGAACTGAAGGCAGGATTCGAGTGTGGCGCAGGCCCCACGAGGCGATGGATAAACAAAGTAAGAGCCTACGGAATATCAGACCAGCTGTGTGGCTGGATTGAAGAGTTTTTAGCAAACAGAACACAGCATGCTGTTATCAATGGAGAGACGTCTACAGACGTTAAAGTAACTTCTGGCGTGCCACAGAGGAGTGTTATGGGACCATTGCTTTTCACAATATATATAAATGACCTAGTAGATAGTGTCGGAAGTTCCATGAGGCTTTTCGCGGATGGTGCTGTAGTATACAGAGAAGTTGCAGCATTAGAAAATTGTAGCGAAATGCAGGAAGATCTGCAGCGGATAGGCACTTGGTGTAGGGAGTGGCAACTGACCCTTAACATAGACAAATGTAATGTATTGCGAATACATAGAAAGAAGGATCCTTTATTGTATGATTATATGATAGCGGAACAAACACTGGTAGCAGTTACTTCTGTTAAATATCTGGGAGTATACGTGCGGAACTATTTGAAATGGAATGATAATATAAAATTAATTGTTGGTAAGACGGGTACCAGGTTGAGATTCATTGGGAGAGTCCTTAGAAAATGTAGTCCATCAACAAAGGAGGTGGCTTACAAAACACTCGTTCGACCTATACTTGAGTATTGCTCATCAGTGTGGGATCCGTACCAGATTCGACAGAGGAGATAGAGAAGATCCAAGGAAGAGCGGCGCGTTTCGTCACAGGGTTATTTGGTAAGCGTGATAGCGTTACGGAGATGTTTAGCAAAGTCAAGTGGCAGACTCTGCAAGAGAGGCGCTCTGCATCGCGGTGTAGCTTGCTCGCCAGGTTTCGAGAGGGTGCGTTTCTGGATGAGGTATCGAATATACTGCTTCCCCCTACTTATACCTCCCGTGGAGATCACGAATGTAAAATTAGAGAGATTCGAGCGCGCACGGAGGCTTTCAGACAGTCGTTCTTCCCGCGAATCATACGCGACTGGAACAGAAAAGGGAGGTAATGACAGTGGCACGTAAAGTGCCCTCCGCCACACACCGTTGGGTGGCTTGCGGAGTATGAATGTAGATGTAGAACCAAGTTATCAACAAGGAGCTGTGTAAGCTGGTGGTGGCTCCGTAATGGTTTGAGCGGTCTTTACATGAAACGGACTGCGTTCTCTGTTCCAAGTGAACCGATCATTGACTGGAAATGGTTGTATTTGGAGACCATTTGCAGCCATTCATGGACTTCATGTTCCCAAAATAAAATAAAAACTATGGATTTCTTATGAATGACAATGTGTGAAGTCAATGAGCCACAATTGTTCGCGATCGGTTTGAAGAACATTCTAGACAGTTCGAGCAAATTGTTTGGCATCCCCGATCGCCCGACATGAATCCAGTCGAACTTAGTCGAGAGGTCAGTTCGTGTACAAAGTCCTGCGTTTTCGCAATTGTGGGCGGCTAAAGGGCAGCTTGGCTCAATAAAGTAATGTTAACGTTTATTATAACACAATAGGATAAACAATATTTTTGGTTTTCTGATTTGGTGTGTGGATGTACAGAGCTTTTTGGCTGCATTTTAGATAATTTCTAGTGCTTAATGTTTAGTGACGGATGAAACGTCCAAAAGTAGTTTAGTTTTGTGTAACACAAATTTATTTAGCCTGTAAAGAAGAAACAAAAGAAGAATGGGGCGTTGTTTGCCTCGAAACAAAAGTAGGGTAGTTGATCATATCTACGTCCAGTACTCACCAAAATAAAAATGGTATTTCATTTCACACTCATTCACCAATTAGTAATCAGTCACAATCACTATTTTTTATTATTGAGAACTGAAGCGTCGATATGATTTTTGCAGTTGACAGAACGTTACAGAAGTCGAGAAGTTGCAGCGCCATCAAGTGGATATCGTGAAAATGTTTTGCATAAAAAAATATAAGAAGATGCTAAGTTTCACAGAGATTGGTCAAACGGCGTCGGACTCTTTTAATCTCAAACAGATATTAATCTCAAACAAATATACCAACAAGTATTTTTGTATACGTAGGTTAAGATCGGCTGATATAGCGGGCAAGTGAGGGTGCGATAGGTACATCAAGTGATCATCAAACGAGGAACGAATACAGGTAGACCTGTGACCACAGCTGTTGTCCTCTTGAAAGACGGGAGTGTCCACAGAACACTCAACATGAAGATGCAGAAGCAAGGGTAACAATCGGCCACTGAGAGTGTTGGAATGTATGGGCCCAAGTCATTATACGAGAAGCACCCACAAAGAACAGCCTCCAGCCAGACATACACCCTACACTGCTGGGCAAACTCCTTAATGGCTCTTCGGTCCACTCGATGCTTTGCATCATTTGAAGAGAAGCCAAATCGTGACTCGTAGGGGATCACTACATACCTGCACTCAGCAACCGTTCAGCTTCTGTGTTGTTCGACCTATTGAAGACTTACAGCGTTATGTGTTCTGTGATCAATGGTCTTTTGGGAGGTACTCGAATCTAAATGTCAATTGCATGCCGTTGCCGTCCAAATGCTCGTTCAGAAACTGATTGAAATGTGTTGTATCCGCCTGATAGTCATTTGCACCGCACACCAGCCAGGCACTGCGGGCAGCCCTTCTGCCAGGAGGACAAGCGTAAACGGCTCTCATAAACACAACGAAATTCTTCTTGTATGGCCTGGGCGGTTTAACCCGGAGTTACACGTAGCTTCCACAGCATTTGCGGGTGCTAACCTCGTCACAGCAGAGAGTGCTAACAGCAGGCCACTACTTTGCTATGCCAGATCACGTGACCTCGCAGCTTCACGAGGATATCAATCCGCTACCGACTATTTAGGGCACCACCGGAGAGTGCAAAGTCATTCTAATAATTTCCGGGTATGCAGCCGGATCCCGTCGACATTCTGCCACGATATTTCGGCCCAGAGACGTCCGGCCATCATCAGGTGAGTACACAACTACTGAAGAGCCCAGGTGCAGTCGCGGTATTTATACCGATTCTCGCGCACGTGTTGACATGCGCGGCATAGCCGAGTTGTACGTGCTGCTCTCGGTGGTGAAAGTAAAAGATCATCTAGTCATTGAGTATCGAATGACGCTGTCTATTCCGCTGTGAATGTATAACTTTAATAACAGGATTCCAAGTTTTATCCAGTTGAAAGCCGTTGTCACGATTTATAAGATTATCGGCAAGACGTATTTCCACTGATTCCTTGATTACGGAATCCCAAAATCCGGAAACCGGAGCTAGAATTTTTGTTCCATTGTATTCCATTGAATGTCCCAATGAAATACAGTGCTCTGCTACTGCCGATTTTGACGGTTGCCGCAGACGGGTGTATCTTTCATGTTCTGTACACCGTTCATGGACAGTTCTTGTCGTCTGGCCAATATATGCAGAGCCACATTCACAGGGAATTTTGTAGACACCTGCTTTCTTCAGTTGTAAATCGTCTTTAACGGATCCAACCAGGGCCCGGTTCTTTGCTGGTGGACGGAAGATAACCTTGATTTTATTCTGGTTGGATCCGTTAAAGACGATTTACAACTGAAGAAAGCAGGTGTCTACAAAATTCCCTGTGAATGTGGCTCTGCATATATTGGCCAGACGACAAGAACTGTCCATGAACGGTGTACAGAACATGAAAGATACACCCGTCTGCGGCAACCGTCAAAATCGGCAGTAGCAGAGCACTGTATTTCATTGGGACATTCAATGGAATACAATGGAACAAAAATTCTAGCTCCGGTTTCCGGATTTTGGGATTCCGTAATCAAGGAATCAGTGGAAATACGTCTTGCCGATAATCTTATAAATCGTGACAACGGCTTTCAACTGGATAAAACTTGGAATCCTGTTATTAAAGTTATACATTCACAGCGGAATAGACAGCGTCATTCGATACTCAATGACTAGATGATCTTTTACTTTCACCACCGAGAGCAGCACGTACAACTCGGCTATGCCGCGCATGTCAACACGTGCGCGAGAATCGGTATAAATACCGCGACTGCACCTGGGCTCTTCAGTAGTTGTGTACTCACCTGATGATGGCCGGACGTCTCTGGGCCGAAATATCGTGGCAGAATGTCGACGGGATCCGGCTGCATACCCGGAAATTATTAGAAGAACAAATACGCCGGGAAAATTTCAGAAGTCACAGTGCAAAGTCAGTTACACCCTGCGCCTCCAGTCGGCTGTACCAGCAGTTCCGCCCAGGCGCATCAACAGCTCAGTCCCAGCGCTACAAGTTAGCAGTAGCAACAGTTTCATCTCAGGGCCCCGCGCCACCAGACCCGGCCAAGTTCGTCGTGGTCTTCACCTGCCGTACGTCAGCTCTCACACGCTGGCAGCAACGGCCCAATAACGTCCCAGGTCTTCACGCCACCGCCTATCAGGAGTCTAGAGTTCGTCGGTGTAGGCAGATTGTAGGAACGTCACAGGAGAGTTATTTATGTCGTATGTAGTTGTGTAGATATTCATCCAAGGATACTATAATCGAGTTTTGCTTCTGTTAATAAAATGTCTTCGATCACTCCTCAGGATAAGTCAAGCAATACCTGTCGGATGACGGTCAATTGTGGCCGCTGTCGGTTAGGTTTTTTTTTAACTGCCGCTGTTATTACACCATGTTACAGGCTGTGAGTGGTGCAGCATTCTCTGTATACATGTTGGATACCCCGTGTTGATATGTCAACAAATCGTGGAACTTCATTCACTTTGTGGACGTGGGACCGTCCAATAACAACAGCTTCTTTCTGCCATTCTGCCACGTCTCCACGTCGACCCATATTACGTCAGCGATTCCATACAATCGATTTGTACATACACTCCCTTCACCGTCATTACTTAAAGTGTTTTCTGGGATGTCTAATTTATTGTAGTACTCATTCCAAGTTCGCCAAAAACTAAGCCGACATCCCCGGCAATGTGGCAGCATGTAATTTCAACGACTAGCTAACGGGCATTGTGGAAATTATGAACGTGCTCCAATTTGAGATAGGACCCGCCTGGTACTTCTGCACGAAAGCGGAGGAAAGACTTATGAGTAACCAGAGTATCGGACGTCAGAAGCTTCGAAAGAGACACGCTAGGACCACCATGACCACGAAGAAGATGGAGGAAGGCCTCTCTCCCTATCTGGAAGGATTACTTTATGGGACGGGGATCGATGAGAAAAGGTATGTTTAACTTAAATAAAAAAAGTTGGCCAACCGTATTTTTCAAAGTGGCGTGAAACATAACCTGAGAACGGTACGATTTTGGTCGTAATTTGAGACTAGCATTCTAAATTGAATTCTCCGTCAGCGTACGTAGCCATTTCGTGACATCTCCAAAAGTCTGTTTTCGGTGCCCGCTTTCGTCTCGATGTTTTTGGCGAAGAAAATGACATTTGCTTCAACAGATCGCCTTTTTTTTGGAACTTAATATTTTTCAATAATTCTATGCATGGTGGTAGAAAACACATTGAAAGTGATTCATAGAATTTACTTTCTTACCGGGACAATAGGAGCGATTCGCGAATTCCCACTCATGTCCAATGTTCAGACTAAAAGGGGTCCTTTCACCTGGTGCAGCCGTTACAGTGAGTGTCCGATGTGGATGCTACAATGACTTCAAAGTGCAGCGGATACACTAAATCACCAGATTTAACATCACTTTTTACTTTACTTGAAAAAATAAAAAAAACCTATTTCTCTTGCGTTCAAATACGCCCTTTAATTCCCTTTAAGTTTCTTCACATCAGCTTGTCACGAAGCACTAATAACGTTGTAAGCCGTCGCCACTGTTCACGTATTATATTTCCCACTCCCGTTTCCTACAAAACTGTAAACGAATGAAGCATTCTAAGGGAAATCAGCAAAGGGAGGAGATTCAAATATCATCGAGGATTTTATTTGACGCCTGTAAAAGGTGGTACTGGATTGAACTCGCTGAACTAGGTCTCGTTTTGAAATACGTCTCATTTGCAGAACAGGCTGATTAAGGGCGTAGATGTCAATGAAATCCCAGTAATTTTCAAATCAACTACAGGATTTTGTCTCTACAACTTTTCAATAATCATTTCTCCAGTATCAATTTCAAAGAAAGAGGCTGCGCTTTTGTTCCTGCATTCGTCGCCTTTGCTCGACGATTTCTTTCGTTTTGCTTGTCGACGGCAGATCGGAACATAGCGCGTCATCTACAGTCATTGTCAACCTGTAGTAATACAGTTTCCTGTCACGTATCCTGTCCCTTGCACTTACATCAGCATAACTTGTATGTCTGACGCCGATTTTCGCAACTGGTGACAAAATTGTATGTTTATACGGATATCCATGGCACTGTGACACGGTCTACCACCGACTTACTGCGAGGTGTAAAACTACTTCATCTTAGTGTGACTGCCGCTTTGTGTGTCTTCTCAGCATACGTCTCCATGGGCGTAAGCGTGAATGCACTTTTAAAACACGTAGCCCTGTAAACAACAACCCCGTCACTGAACTTTTAGAGGTCACTTGTACTTCATATACTGCACCACCTCAACAATATCTGTTCATACTGATCCAATACTTTGTCTCGAGTGACGCTGATATTGACAATAAGTCAAACTGCAATCATAAACGGTACGTGTGATATCTTCATAATTCAGTTCGAAAAGCGTCATGATATTGATCGAAATATTCGGACATTACATTACTCAGACTACTCAGAAGGTTGAAAGGGCGAAGCAATGAGCGTTAATGCTTAACGTATCATCAGCGACGAGGTTATTTGAGAAGGAGGACAACCTTGTATTACAAGAAGGATAGGGGAGGAATTCCGTTGTGTCCCTTTCGTACGAAATGACTGCGAAAAAGATTTAAGGTAATCAAAGCTAAACCTGTATACCCGGACGGAGATCCGATAACCCCGTCCTCTGAAATCCGATTCCGATGTCTTAACCAACACTGTGAAAGAAGTGCTCTAACATCTTATTATCCGCATGTGTGTATCGAAATTTTCCTACTTTCCCGATCCCGATGCTAGCAACTTCCATTAATGGGATGGCGTTGAATTTTTGTTGCTGTTTAGAATGTGTAGGGAAGCAGCCTACTAACGCCGCATAAAATTCACGTCAGTCTTTCCATTGTGTGACAGACAGTCCCCTGTAACTAGCTCTGACGTCATAAATATTGCACAATACATTAAAATGAAGTAAATAACCTGGAACGTTTCTAGCATGTCAGGAGTAATACATAATCAATATGTGTTGGATATCAGTTCAATAACTTTAACCATTTTCGAAATTTGGATGTTTTTCTGTAAAAATCATTGGCGCAACTGAAAAGAGATAGAAACTTAAAAATTTATATTTAGATTTCTTTTGCATAATAATTTAGTAGAAACAGTATTCTGGATTTCAAAAATTAAAATTTTAGTTGAAATTCATGATTTTCTGGTTTTTGTCTTAGAAATTAAGGAAGCAAGATAAATTAAGTAGGCGAATAAATGAAGCTAGGATGTTTAAATTTAAGTAGAAGGGAGATCCGCTATAATCATAAAAATGTGGGAAGTTTCAACAGAATAACTATAAAACTATAGCTATAGCGTATCTCCAAAGAGCAAGTTCAGAGCTCGTCTACTGTGTGTAGCGTAATTAAATTAATTCTCTCACCCAAAATATTTGACTTAGCCATGTTAGACTTTTATTATGATTACTTACTTGTGTGCTTATTGCACAATTAAATTGAAAACTTCATCGGCCATCAGCAAAGGAAACTTAAAGTGGTGCATTTCTAGCCCAGCGGCTATTCGGGAGAGCAGATTTGATCAGGCGTTCCCTTAGCCGTCCGCACCGCGGCTTTATATGTAAGAACGCTGAGCGAGAAAAAAGAAGGCCCCAGTTCTCTCCAGACGCTCATTAGCGCACCACCTGTGCCGGGAGTCGCGTCGCGTCGGTATCGTTGATATAAACAGCCTCGGATGCAGTAATAAGTTACTCGGGATATGCGTAACCATGAAATCGTTTTCGAGTGAAGTGTTAATGTATGTCGTATTTTCACGTGCTGCCGCAGGACATACATTCTACCATTATTAGCGTGGCGTTTGATGAACATTATCAGCAAATTATAGCGAGCATTCACTTAAACATTTAATTTGAACAGTTATAGTTGCATCAGCGCATTAGGCTCTGAACTGCTCTGGTAATTGGATTGTGTGGATTCTTTTTGGTCTGTGACTTTCAGAATATAGTGAACATTTTAGAGAGAATGGTTTTTGATTATGAATCCCAGACAATCTCCTAATTCCTCAGAGCTATAAGCTGTAGCCATAAATGTATTTCTCAGATGAAGTGGCCACTAGGAATTCTAATTACAGGCTTCACGTTTTGATAATCACTTTCTGGTTGCCAATATTGTAGTTAGAGAGCCAGTGTTGAGAACGGCAAACAACAGCATTAAATAAATAATAAGAACATTAACTATTATTCTACCCGCCGCCCCACAATGGCATTCAAGCCTTTGCCATGCCTCCATTTAGTTTTATAGTCCCATATAGTTTCGACAATGCACAATTTCCTTTTGACACTTACTCTGTCCTGTTCAAGCTGTCAGCCTCTTTATGACCTGTAATAGATTCCCTGAATAAACGAGTACCCTGTCGACTACAGCCACAACGTGTGTTTAAATTGATGGCGTGTTTAGCACTACTTACATTAAACACTTCACCCATTTCAAAACACAAATTTATGGCTGACATCGACAATGTCTGTGAATAAGGAACATGAATATATCCCGCCGTGTTTCGAATACACCGTAAGGGATGTGGCGGGGCAAAGTTATAAGATTAGTGTCAGTTTCCCATTTTCCTTTCGTTCGTGGATGTTTTTGTGTAGGTTTGCAAGCCTCACTTCAAAAATAAATTATACATCCTTAGTAGTAGTGCGAATCTCTGGATACTGTATCTTCCCCTCCGTTCCCCCTCTCTTCCACCCTTCCTTTTAACACTCAGGGGGTAGAACTCACACTTGTCCTTATTTACGGTCAATTGCCACTTTTCGCACCATTCGGATATTTCTTCTAAATCGTTTTGCAGTTTGTTTTGATCTCCTGATGACTTAATTAATCGATAAACGACAGCGTCATCTGCAGACAACCGAAGACGGCTGCTCAGATTGTCTCCCAAATCGTTTATATAGATAAGGAACAGCAAAGGGCCTACAACACTACCTTGGGGAAAGCAAGAAATCACTTCTGTTTTACTCGATGATTTTCCGTCAATTACTACGAACTGTGATCTCTCTGACAGGAAATCACAGATCCAGTCACATAACGGAGATGATATTCCATAAGCACGCAATTTCACTACGAACCGCTTGTGTGGTACAGTGTCGAAAGCCTTCCGGAAATCCAAAAATACGGAATCGATCTGAAATACCTTGTCAATAGCACTCAGCACTTCATGTGAATAAAGAGCTAGTTGTGTTTCACAAGAACGATCTTTTTTAAATCCATGTTGACCGTGTGTCAATAGACGGCTTCTTTCGAGGTAATTCATTATGTTCGAACACAATATACACTCCTGGAAATTGAAATAAGAACACCGTGAATTCATTGTCCCAGGAAGGGGAAACTTTATTGACACATTCCTGGGGTCAGATACATCACATGATCACACTGACAGAACCACAGGCACATAGACACAGGCAACAGAGCATGCACAATGTCGGCACTAGTACAGTGTATATCCACCTTTCGCAGCAATGCAGGCTGCTATTCTCCCATGGAGACGATCGTAGAGATGCTGGATGTAGTCCTGTGGAACGGCTTACCATGCCATTTCCACCTGGCGCCTCAGTTGGACCAGCGTTCGTGCTGGACGTGCAGACCGCGTGAGACGACGCTTCATCCAGTCCCAAACATGCTCAATGAGGGACAGATCCGGAGATCTTGCTGGCCAGGGTAGTTGACTTACACCTTCTAGAGCACGTTGGGTGGCACGGGATACATGCGGACGTGCATTGTCCTGTTGGAACAGAAAGTTCCCTTACCGGTCTAGGAATGGTAGAACGATGGGTTCGATGACAGTTTGGATGTACCGTGCACTATTCAGTGTCCCCTCGACGATCACCAGAGGTGTACGGCCAGTGTAGGAGATCGCTCCCCACACCATGACGCCGGGTGTTGGCCCTGTGTGCCTCGGTCGTATGCAGTCCTGATTGTGGTGCTCACCTGCACGACGCCAAACACGCATACGACCATCATTGGCACCAAGGCAGAAGCGAATCTCATCGCTGAAGACGACACGTCTCCATTCGTCCCTCCATTCACGCCTGTCGCGACACCACTGGAGGCGGGCTGCACGATGTTGGGGCGTGAGCGGAAGACGGCCTAACGGTGTGCGGGACAGTAGCCCAGCTTCATGGAGACGGTTGCGAATGGTCCTCGCCGATACCCTAGGAGCAACAGCGTCCCTAATTTGCTGGGAAGTGGCGGTGCGGTCCCCTACGGCACTGCGTAGGATCCTACGGTCTTGGCGTGCATCCGTGCGTCGCTGCGGTCCGGTCCCAGGTCGACGGGCACGTGCACCTTCCGCCGACCACTGGCGACAACATCGATGTACTGTGGAGACCTCACGCCCCACGTGTTGAGCAATTCGGCGGTACGTCCACCCGGCCTCCCGCATGCCCACTATACGCCCTCGCTCAAAGTCCGTCAACTGCACATACGGTTCACGTCCACGCTGTCGCGTTAAAAACTGCGATGGAGCTCCGTATGCCACGGCAAACTGGCTGACACTGACGGCGGCGGTGCACAAATGCTGCGCAGCTAGCGCCATTCGACGGCCAACACCGCGGTTCCTGGTGAGTCCGCTGTGCCGTGCGTGTGATCATTGCTTGTACAGCCCCCTCGCAGTGTCCGGAGCAAGTATGGTGGGTCTGACACACCGGTGTCAATGTGTTCTTTTCTCCATTTCCAGGAGTGTATGTTCTAAAATCCTCCTGCATATCGACGTTAACGATATGGGCCTGTGATTTAGTGGACTATTCCTACTACCTTTCTTGAATATTGGTGTGACCTGTGCAACTTTCCAGCCTTTGGGTAGGATCTTTCGTCGAGCGAAGGGTTGTATATGGTTGTTAAATATGGTGCTAATGCATCAGTATACTCCGAAAGGAACCTAATTGGTATACAGTCTGGACCAGAAAACTTGCTTTTATTAAGTGATTTAATTTGTTTCACTGCTCCGAGGATATTTACTTCTACGTTTCTCATGTTGGCAGCTGTTCTCGATACGAATTCTGGAATATTTACTTCGTCTTCTTTTGTGAAGGCATTTCGGAAGGCTGAGTTTAGTAACTCTGCTTTGAAGCACTGTCTTCGAAAGTATCTCTATTGCTATCGTGCAGAGAAGGCATTGATTGTTTCTTACCGCTAACATACTTACGACCAGAATCGCTTTGGATTTTCTGCCAGGTTTCGAGACAAAGTTTCGTTGTGGAAACTGTTATAAGCATCTCGCATTGAAGTCCGCTCTAAATTTCGAGCTTCTGTAAAAGATCGCCAATCTTGGGGATTTTGCGTCTGTTTAAATTTGGCATGTTTGTTTCGTTGTTTCTGCAACAGTGTTATAACCCGTTTTGTGTACCAAGGAGAATCAGCTCCGTCATATGTTAATTTGTTTGGTACAAATCTCTCATTTGCTACCGTACTATTTCTTTGAATTTAAGCCACATCTGTTCTACACTTATATTATTAATTTGGGATGAGTGGAGATTGTCTCTCAGCAAGGCGTCAAGTGAATATTCATCTGATTTTTTGAATAGGTATATTTTTCGAGGATTTGTGGATTACACTATCCAATCTCGACCCCACGACGAGAGTCGCACACGCGTTGGTCGCTTGTGATAACGGCTGGTGCACGGGCTAACGACTGGCGCCGTTACACACTGTGGAACAAGGTCTGACCGGAATACAAGCTAACTCAGCACCACGGGCCGCGGACGTAACCTACTGCAGTAGTGAGGGGCCAGTGTGGCGCGGCGGAATACGGCGCTCGCAAGACCAAATTCCAATTCCGGGCGGAAATTTATGGTTTACTACCCAGCGGGCTTACGGCCCTAATCCGATTATGAGCTCCGTTAAGTCAATAAAGCGGCTGGTGCAGAGCGTCTGCAGCAACGCTTGTCTGGATCGCCACCGCGCGCTTCTGTAGCCAACCCGACTGCGGCAGGCGATGGCCAAAGTCTGGCTGTCAGCGGCCGAGGCTTAGTGCCCAATACATGTTCTGTGGATCTTGTTATTGCTGCGCCAGAAAAAATGACGAAAAAGATCAACTTTAAGCTTTATTCAGTTAGTTACTGATCGGCTGCATGTGGAGTTTACGTGCCTTAACCATTATGCGTACCTACACTGCTGGCCATTAAAATTGCTACACCACGAATATGACATGCTACAGAGGCGAAATTTAACAGACAGGAAGAAGAGGCTGTGATATGAAAATCATTAGCTTTACAGAGCATTAACACAAGGTTGGCGCCGGTGGCGACACCTACAACGTGCTGACATGAGGAAAGTTTCCAACCGATTTCTCATTTAAAAACAGAAGTTGACCGGCGTTGCCTGGTGAAACGTTGTTGTGATGCCTCGTGTAAGGGGGATAAATGCGTACCATCACGTTTCCGACTTTGATAAAGGTCGGATTGTAGCTTATCGCGATTGCGGTTTATGGTATCGCGACACTGCTGCTCGCGTTGGTCGAGATCCAATGACTGTTAGCAGAATATGGAATCGGTGGGTTAAGGAGGGTAATATGGAACGCCGTGCAGGATCCCAATAGCCGCGTATCACTAGCAGTCGAGATGACAGGCATCTTATCCGCATGGCTGTAACGGATCGTGCAGCTACGTCTCAATACCTGAGTCAACAGGTGGGGACGTTTGCGACAAGCCAACAAGCCAACCATCTGCACGAACAGTTCGACGACGTTTGCAACAGCATGGACTACCGTGGCTGCGGTTACCCTTGACGCAGAATCACAGACATGACCGCCTGCGCTAGTGTACTCAACGACGAACCTGGGTACACGAATGGCAAAACGTCATTTTTTCGGATAAATCCAGGTTCTGTTTACAGCATCATGATGATCGCATCCGTGTTTGGCGACATCGCGGTGAACGCACATTGGAAGCGTGTATTCGTCATCGCCATACTGGCGTATCACACGGTGTGATGGTATGGGGTGCCATTGGTTACACGTCTCGGTCACCTCTTGTTCGCATTGACGGCACTTTGAACAGTGGACGTTACATTTCAGATGTGTTACGACCCGTGGCTCTAGCCTTCATTCGATCCCTGCGAAACCCTACATTTCAGCAGGATAACGCACGCCCGCATGTTGCAGGTCCTGTACGGGCCTTTCTCGATACAGAAAATGTTCCACTGCTGCCCTGGCCAGCACATTCTCCAGATCTCTCACCAATGGAAAAGGTCTGGTCAATGGTGGCCAAGCAACTGGCTCGTCACAATACGCCAGTCACTACTCTTGACGAACTGTGGTATGGTGTTGAAGCTGCATGGGCAGCTGTACCTGTAAATGCCATCCAAACTCTGTTTGACTCAATGCCCAGGCGTACCAATGCCGTTATTACGGCTAGAGGTAGTTGTTATGGGAACTGATTTCTGAGGATCGTTGCACCCAAATTGCGTGAAAATGTTATCACATGTTAGTTCTAGTATAATATATTTGTCCAATGAATACCCGTTTATCATCTTCATATCTTCTTGGTGTAGCAATTTTAATGTGTAAATAGCCTTAATCCAAACCATCCTCACCCACGGTACGGTGTAACGGATCGCCTATGACGACTGTCAGTACGAAACTTTAACCCCAGTGTACATAATGAAGACAGCAGATTTTCGATTAATATTGCTGAGCGACTAAGTGAAATTACAAGTGCGCCTGTCCTACCAATTTTCACTGCGAATTTACTATCAATGTACACTGGCTATGATGCTAATTTACCAGTTTTTCCTGCCAATTTAATAGCCTATCCTACCAATTTACAGCCACGTTTTATGACATATCGCACCAGTTTGCCAATGTTTTAGTCTATTATGCCAATCGGCCAATTTTACGGTCTACCAATTTCCTGATTTGTGGTCATCCGACGTTAGAATACTATGTTAAGACCCAGTAACAACTAACTGCTAACGGAGAACGACATCTTTGTTTTCGCGAAACTCTGCTGGATATTTTGTTATGGAACATGCGTTTGAGGTAGCTTCTTCTATAATTATATCCACTTCTACTATAATATAACCTGCTACTGATTTCAGGCTGGCGACCAATTACTGTAGCCTCATCTGTTTTTAGATAACTTACCACGAAAAATGAGTATGAAAATGCGAATCATTTGCAAATACGTGTTTTTGCAACTGATAGATAAATGTAGATCAGATCGATCAGGACGGGTAATCTTAGGTACTCTCACGACGGGATTCTGACTTTAGCGTAGTGTGGTGGAACTGTAACACATTTCCACATGTACTGTTATCTTTGCTTAGCGCTGGGGGAATGGGCTAGCGGCACCTAATACACACGTCGAAAACATCACAAACCAACCAATCAGGTAACGCGATTTTTATCAGCAGTGTCAACACACCTCCCACAACCTCATTAAATGAGCTTAATTTTACAGTAGGCAGATGCACATTGTACATCGTGTGAACTATACAAGACATGTGTAGTCTTCTAGCATTGTACTGAACTGATGGTATGTAACTCCTATCGTTGTGATGCTGACATAATGCCTTACACTGTATGACTGAACTGTCCCTGAACAATTGAGCTGCATCATCAAGTGATTGTTTATCGCTTTCAGCCTATTAGTCAATATGTAATAGCGATACCTGCGAATACTGTGCAGAGTGTAAGCCACAGTACAACTGAGGGTGGACATATCTCACATTAATGCTTTTGATCGGGTAGTGTCTGTGTCATAACGTGATATTAAGCATCAGCTGCTAAATCTTAAAACTGTATTGCAGCCCCCCCCCCTCTCCTCCCCTCTCACAAATCTCCCCTGCTGATCTGTCTCGATTTCCACTTTAAGTAATTAGAACTATAGAAAGAAACTTAACTGCCTGCTTTAGAGCCCCACTCGTCAAATGCAACTTTGCTATATGTAATAACTGTATTTCAGCCCATGGAGCCAAAAATATTTCACCAACTTCTTTAATAATAATAGTAACATAGTACTTGTAGGTAATCCATGTATCATCTATTCGAAGCTGTTACTTTATTCCATTAGAACACTCAATTCAATGTCGACTATTTCGAGGAGTCTACTAATTTATTTGAAAAAAAAAAAATACTGCATGACACCACAAGACGCAGACAAGTACTCACTGGCTACCAGATAGACATAGTGCTGCTGGGTGAAGGCATCGTGACCTTTCACGCAGCGACGCGATATGAACGGTATTCGTGCAGTCCACAGAGTCCACAGTTTGTGATGTCTATGACTAAGTGATAATGAGAGCAAGAGGGTATTTGTTGTTAGATAAAGCATCACGAAAATTGTTTAACAGAGAACATCAATTTATTTTTGTTAACGTAACCAGCTACAAAAAAAAAAAAAAATGGTTCAAATGGCTCTGAGCACTATGGGACTTAACAGCTGTGGTCATCAGTCCCCTAGAACTTAGAACTACTTAAACCTAAGTAACCTAAGGACGTCACACACATCCATGCCCGAGGCAAGATTAGAACCTGCGACCGTAGCGGTCGCTCGGTTCCGGACTGCGCGCCTAGAACCGCGAGACCAATCAGCTACAGTAGTTGCTTAACATGGGTAATATATATATATATATATATATATATATATATATATATATATATATATATATATATATATATATAATGGAAACATAAAACAAAGACATTAATTTGAAGAAAACTCCACGCCACATTACATTCAAATACTTGCATTGGAAGACAGTATCAGCTCGCAGGAGTGTCAAGTAGCATATATGATTTACTTCTGACAGTGTAACATGGTCACAAAATAATAAAAAAAAACCATACCCCCGACACTGCAGTACGGCTAACACACGTCCATACACCGAAAACACCTAGAAATTAATGTATACGGTAGTTTTCTTTTCTGGTACCGGTACATTAAGCAAAATGTTTATTGTGCGGGAGACCTTTTCCAGTACGCCGATTGTTAATAACACATTACTGGAAATATAATCGGTATTTAGAGCGATGTGTAGTAAAAATATTTCTAGATCACATGCACACTGTGTACTCTGCTGGCTGCTGTGACGAGTTAAAACCTGATAACATTAGGCTGCTTCCTGTCAGGTGGCACTTGCAAGGTATGTGTGTGTGTGTGTGTGTGTGTGTGTGTATGTGTGTGTGTGTGTGTGTGTGTGTGTGTGTGTGTGTGTGTGTGTGTGAGAGAGAGAGAGAGAGAGAGAGAATAGAAAGAGAGAGCCTCTCTTTAATCTGTGGCGAGGATGCAAGTTTAACAGACAGACTTCGCTGACGTGTTGCCTATGTATTGGGCCCTGACTGCTACTGAGGTAGCGTCCACTCGGTCTGCGTGCCTTGGAGCCATTTATTTTTGGATTAATGATAGTATTTCCTATGTTAAAAGCAATAGGATGTGTTCATACACTGAATTGTTTATGTTATTGTTTTTATTAACGCATGGCAAAATTATTCATAACAGTAGTTTCAACTACTGTAGTGTGCTAGCTGTTCAGCCGGACTTTTTTACATGCATCTTTAGATATTATGGAGAAAACAAATAGGTCAAAATATCTTAAACATCGATGTGTTGTGGAAAGACATATTTGGATTATTCATCGTTTCTTATTATTTATGAGTATACTAGGGCACTTATAGCGACACGCACTAGTAATGCGGGGATAACGTGGACTTGATAAATATTTGTTGTTAAATAATGCACTGCGAAATTTGTTAAACATTCAAACATCTCATGTTTCTGTATAGTACTTGTTTTACAATAGTCGTGTTTTTTCAGACAACACCATTGCGTAATTAAATTACAATAATTCTGTCAATAGGACAATGTGCCCATTTGGACACACATTATGGAATCAAACACACACACACACACACACACACACACACACACACACACACACACACACACACACACACACACAAACAACCACAAATAATAATATAATAATGTAGGGGAGACGTAGATAGGCACTTGACAGAGTATTTGCGGTCATGACAGTCTCTCGTCCGACGCCCAAGATTCCGGTGAAAAGTAATGGAGGGATGTGATCATTTGTCAGTGTCCCTGCAGAAGGTATAAGCAGGGATGTATTTGTTGTTACATTTTTTCCGATATGCCTATTGCTAATAAAGTATTATGACGTGTAGGGGAATATGGCATTTTTGTCTAGAATCGTATAGCATCACTCTTACCCACCTTCGAAGGAAACTGCTGGAGGTTTCCTCTAGGCTAACCTCAGCAAAGTGCAACGTGAAACAACCCCAAAAAATTCAGGATACATGTTCCCTTGTAGCATTAGCTTATTTGTTGTGCAGTCTCATACCTAGAGTGGCTGTTTGTGGAGTGCTTACAGGAAAAAATGATTAATACTTTGCTGTTGATAGTGTTAATTAAGATACAAAACTTGAAGATGGCCATTTTGGCCATTAATTATGATAATATTAGCTACCATTTTAAGTAGGAGAGCATCCGATCATAAACGATTCGCCTTATGGACTAACATTTTCCGCCATTTTGTGGCAACTCAAAAGCGAGCCAGCCACTGCAGTGGACATGTCGTGTGGTGCGCATGCAAAAATCTTAGAGCTATTTTGCAGAATATGTTATGATTTCATCAGTTTATACACACACACACGCACACACACTGTAATGCCAAAGTATCTTACATCATAAATTATGGTAATATTTGCCGTCATTTTTAAGTGGGATAACTCTGCTTCTGATATTCTTACTACAGCATACAGACTTCGAAATTTCGAAACTAGCGTAATTGAAATAATAATAAATTCATTAATTCATTTCGTATAGGCCATCTTTGGACAACGTTAATTCTACGGTCTTGCTTCGCGTGTTCTGATGTCAGCCCACTGCTCCCGCATTCGTTCTCGGTGTTGCTCCTTCATCTCCTGACTCCAAGCCTTTCCTGTTTTTAGTTTCGGCTTTTCTTGTGAACACTGCCAAGCCAAAAATTTCTGCTTGAGTGGGACACGCTCCAAGATGTCATCCTGGGTGATCCCCACTTTTTTAAAGATCTTTCTCCACCTCTGTGAATCAGGCCCATTTTGTTTCCTTCTCCTGAAAGTAGGTGATCATACGATTGGTGAGTCTTCCAGGGCTCATTCGGGTCATATGTCCATGGAACATAGTCCTTTTCCGGATGGTATCGGTTATCTTCCCTATGTGTGAATACAGTTCATGAAACTTCCTGGCAGATTAAAACTGAGTGCCGGACCGAGACTCGAACTTGGGACCTTTGTCTTCCACGGGCAAGTGCTCTACCAACAGAGCTACCCGAGCACGACTCAGGCGCCGTTGTCACAGCTTAATTCTGCCAGCACCTCTTCTCCTACTTACCCAACTTCACAGAAGCTCTCCTGCACTTGCCTACGAAGGCAAAGGTCCCGTGTTCGAATCTCGGTCCGGCACACAGTTTTAATCTACCAGGAAGTTTTATATCAGCGCACACTCCGCTTCAGAGTGAAAATTTCACTCTGGAAACATCCTCCAGGCTGTGGGTAAGCAATGTCTCCGCAATATCCTTCCTTCCAGGAGTGCTAGTTCTGTAAGTTTCGCAGGAGAGCTTCTATGAAGTTGGGAAGGTAGGAGACGAGGTACTGGCAGAAATAAAGCTGTGAGGACGGGGCCTGAGTCGTGCTTGGGTAGCTCAGTTGGTAGAGCAATTGCCCGCGAAAGGCAAAGGTCCCGAGTTCGCTCCACTGTTTTACTCTGCCAGAAAGTTTCATATCAGTTCACACTCCACTGCAGAGTGAAAATTTCATTCTGAATACAGTTCTTGATTATGACGGTTTCTATATTCCCCATTCTCTTTGATGGGACCTAAGATCTTTCTCAAAATCTTCCTTTCCTTGCCCTTCAGATTTCAGAATGAAATTTTAAGAAAGCCTATAAAATTATGTACAGAAAATGAAATTAGACAAAAGCATTAACCGACACGACAATTGTCATGATATACAAAGGTTGCCTACGTAAAGTTGCATTGCCAGAAGGCAATGGTTACAGTTAAGAGCAGATACGCTCAAGTCAAAAATTAAAATTAACCCAGTGGCTTATATTGCTGCCACGAAAACAATACAAGTTGCGCCGCCTATCAGCGCTGAAAGTGACATGTGCCCATTTGAGACATTGTAACAGAAATAAGTGAATTAAACAACAGTTAATTATAAAAAAAGACGTAGGTATAGAGCTTACTGTACTTCTGAAAACACAAATAAATACAGCAAATGAAGTATAACAGACCTATCTATTTGCCTATACAGAAATTATCATTACGTAAAACACAGGATATAAAAGAATATTTATACAAACAACTGCCCAATCCAAAAAATATCACGTATATGAGATTAGAAGAAAGAGATGTTTCGGAACTAAAAGCAGGAAAACATAAAGGAATGAAAATTCAGCGAGTAGTGGATTAAAGTCATTGAAAAAATATTTGTTACGTAATTGTAACTGTTCATTGAGGATGAGGCCATCGTTCTTAGAAATGTTCTTGAAAATCTCCAGCTCTTCGAGTACGTCGAGGCTATTACTTTTCTTTTTCCTACGCAAAATGGAAATTTCTTCAACACTTTTCGATTTATGAGCGGAAATTAATAGATGATCAGTGGAATTGTATACATTAGTGCTTCTTATACACGGTTGCTGAGAGACAGCCATGTTTAAAACTCTAAGTCTTCGAAATTGTTTGATCGCAGAAGATTATAATAGACTTCTTCCTTTCAATCATTGTACGAATGTCTAAATCGGAAACACTGAAATAACTGCTTGCAAAACTGAAAAGCTACTACAGTTGCTTAGTGGTGGATAGGCATCAGCAGCAGATTAGATACCTGTAAGATTCTACAAAGATTATGCAAAAGAACTTGTTCACCCTATATCTGCAGTTTATCATAGTTTGCTGGAGCAACAAAGGGAACCTAGCGACTGGAAAAAAGCGCAGGTCATTCTCGTTTTCAAGACGGGTTATAGGGCAGATGAATGTTGCTATAGGCCTACTAGCTTTTTCCTTGCGGCTTCGGCCGCATTTGCGTTCAACGCATTTACTGAACACACCATCCCCTCACCCTCTCTCTGTCCAACTCTTGCCCCCATCTCTATCTATTTCCTCCCCCCTCTCTATGTCTTTTCATCTCCTCCTCCCACTCTTTCTCCATTTCCTCTCTCTCTGATCATATCTTCCTCCCCTCTCCCACTGAACATATCCTCCTCCACCTCTATTTTTCCATCTCTGCCTCCCTCTATTCCTTTTCCACCTGCACAATACTATTCTACACCTTCCATCTGCCCCATACATTTCCCCCTACTCCCCTCTCCTCATTCACTTCCTCCTCTCCTTCATTCTGTCCATTTCCTCCTCTATCCACCTCAACCTATTACCAGCCATGCTCATTGCCACACATAACCCTACAATGTAGTTCAAAAAGGCAGGCCAGTACTACTACCACATCACGCCTGTTATGCAATGCATTCTACATGTTGGAGCCTGGAGAATTATTTCTTTCCCCTGATATGTAAACTGCCTTACAAAGCAGGTTGATTTGGCATGATTGTCATGCAGGGCAGCCTATACACTATGGACTGGAAAAAAAAAAAAAAAAAAAAAATTCGCCCGTACCTCCACTTCTACTGGATCTGGGACGTTATAAGTGCCTCATGCTGATACCTAAAAGACCTGCTGTTTCTGTGCAAAATTTGGCTGAAATCGATTCAGAGTTTGAGAGGAAATCCAGGACATACACACATTCGTATACTCTGCTTTACAAAAAAAATGGCTCTGAGCGCTATGGGACTCAACTGCTGTGGTCATTAGTCCCCTAGAACTTAGAACTACTTAAACCTAACTAACCTAAGGACATCACACACATCCATGCCCGAGGCAGGATTCGAACCTGCGACCGTAGCAGTCGCACGGTTCCGGGCTGCGCGCCTAGAACCGCGAGACCACCGCGGCCGGCCCTGCTTTACATACGAGTGTATAACAGACATTGCTGCTGTCATTCTGTTGCAGAATTATGGGGCATGTTTTACGCTCAAGAATTATGACTTTACGGATATCAAAACTCTTCTGTATAAAAGTTAACATGGATTCCGCCGAAAGAGATCCAACTAAACTCAGCTCATTATTTTCCTACATGAGATCTGTAACAATGTAGACTGTGATGCTTAGGTAGATGCCCTGTTCCTAGCCTTCGGGAAGGCATTTGACACCATCGCGCACTGCCGCTTAGTGAAAAAGAAAAACCAGCTTACCGAGTATTGGCCCAGATTTGCTATTGGATGCAAGACCTCCTTGCAGACAGAACTCAACACATAACTCTTATCTGAACAGAATCTACAGATGTAAATTTCTGAAGCATCCCAAGGGAATGTTATTTGGCCATTGCTATTTACATTGCGTATAAATTATCTAGAAGAAAGCGTCAGAGGCTCTTTAAGACTGTTCACGTACGATGTGGCTGTCTGTAACAAAGAAGCAACGTCAGAAGACACTATCTATTTGCACAATGAGCTACAGACTTTTGATGAATGATGCAGGCTCTGATAGTTGAACCTAGATGTCAGTAAATGTAACATATCATACATACATAGAAAAAGCAATCCACTACTGTACAACTATACTATGGACAACAAATTGGTCGAAACAGAATCCACTGCAAAATATCTTGGAGTAAATATCCAGATACAACATATAAAACAAAGAGTAGGAAAAGCAAATGAGAGACTGAGATTCATGGGATGAATCTTAAGAAAATGTAACTCACTCACGAAAGAAGTGTCTTAAGAGCAGCTTGTTCGATAGAGTCTTCAGTACTGTTCATATATCTGGGACCCTTATCAGTTAGGACTGATGGGTAGAGAAGATTCAGCAAAGAGCATCGCATTTTGTCAGAGATCATTTGATCGGCCCGAGAGAGAGTTACAGAGACGCTTAACAAATTCCAGTGCCAGACTCTGCAACAGAAGTGTTGAGCATCGTGGAGGGGTTTGCTACTGAAATGTAGAGAGAATACTTTCCGGGTAGAGTTGGACAACATATTAACTCCTCCGGCAGACATTATGTGAAATGACTGTGATAAGAAAATTCGAGAAACTAGAGCTAATACACAGACCTATCGACAATCATTCTTCCCTCGCAGCATTCGAGAATGGAACGGAAGGGAGAATCGGTTAGTGGTACCGGAAGTACCCTCCGCTGCACACCGTCAGGAGCTTGAAGGGTACTGATGTTGATGTAGATAACTCTCACAATTGCATAAGCTGTAAACTGACATCAGATGAGCAGACTCAGCGATTTGGGCTCGAATGTCCGCTGCCCTCCTGTTGTGGGTGTCCTGGGAAGAACGTTCAATATTCTGGAATATGACAGGAATGGTCATTCGAAGCAAAACTTTATAGAAAAAATGGACTCTAAACTGCGTACCTTAAGAGCTATGAACACTTCTTCATTTTAAAAACTGTGAAGCAAATCTCTTTTGCGGAAAGCTCTTTGATATTTTCGGAAGTGGCAGTATGGATCAAAGAAAGAAAAAGTGTCCAGTAAATATGTGCGCTAAAGTGCGTAACTCAAGAGCTATGGTCATCTTCGCTACTGTGGAACACCTGTCTTCTACTGAACAATTTTTTCTTGTTTTGGTCCATACAACCATTTCACAAAACATTGAAAACGAAGTGCTCGCAGCAGAAGGGGTTTGTTTGACAGTATCGAAGATGAAGAAGTACTTATAGCTTTTTAGGTATGCATTTTAGAGCCCATGTTTCCTAGACTCTTTTGCTTCATTCCTGTCATATCACTAAATATTGACCGTTCCTCGTTTGACCCCATGTAGAGCTGTGAGGGCGGGTCGTGAGTCGTGCTTGGATGCAACGTCATGGAAATTAGACATCCAACGAAGGATTGGCAGCATACATGGCGAGCAGTGCATACGCCACTACCGTTAACGGCAGCGCGATGAACGTGATATACCCTCATTAACCGTAAGTTTGTCGGACGGAACCTGTTGAACGTCATTCATATGGTTGCATAACCTGTGGATTATTGGACATAAAAGAACATGACTTGGTATGCGTTTGGATGTGAATATTGTCCTTCCTTCGGAGCTTTACCGATGCGGAGATCACATCGGATACACATTTTTTTGTTCCCGGACGCGACGGTCCAGCCGCCAGCCAGCCAGTCAGCCCAGCAGCAGCAGCAGCAGCAGCGGCTCCGGCCCCGGCCCCGGTCCCGTCCACGGCAGCAGCTGCGGCATTCCTGCCAGCCGTAGTCGGCGTCAGCGTCAGCGCCAGCGCGGAGATCACATCGGATACACATTTTTTTGTTCCCGGACGCGACGGTCCAGCCGCCAGCCAGCCAGTCAGCCCAGCAGCAGCAGCAGCAGCAGCGGCTCCGGCCCCGGTCCCGTCCACGGCAGCAGCTGCGCCGTAGTCGGCGTCAACGTCAGCGCCAGCGCCTGCAGCGTGGGACTCTGGTCTTCATCCGTCTTCGTCTTCATCCGTCTTCGTCTTCATCCATCTCCAGTTGTTTTTTTCCTTTCCTTTTCGTCTTGTGCATTTTTGTTTATCCTTGTCGTCATCTCAGCCCCCACCACCACTACGAACACTACCACTACAGCCATAGTCTATACTTTCCCCTCTGCCGCCACCTCCACCATTACATGGTGTGCCCAGTCACACCCCCCTCTTTCCATCCCTCCTCTTCTCACTCTCCCTTCGCCTTCGCTCTTTCCCACCCCCTCTCCAGCTTCTTCCTCCCGCTCCTCTCCCTCTGATCCTTTCCCCTCATTCCCCCAGCCTGTCACTGCCGCTCCAGCTATGGTGGTGGCCCATCGGGCCACTGCCCATGCCAAACTCTCCCCATCGCCTTCGCCTTCGCCTTCACCATCGTCGACGCCGTCGCCGTCACCATATCCAGCGTCGACTGCTGCGTCCACACCGGGACCTGCCCCTTCCCGCCACCTCCCTATAGCTCCCGTCCCTCATATCACCACCCACCCTTCTGCCGCCGTTAAACGCCCTAGTGGCACCTCCGCTCCCAAAAAGGCCCCACCCTGTCCTCCTCCCCCCCCCCCCCCCAGGATGCCATGGATGTTTCCCCGCCTGGCCCTGATCCCTCCGCCTGCTCCTCCTCTTCCTCCTCCTCCCCCCTCTTTATACAAATACCTCCTCTCCCATCCTGATCCTTCCTTCTCGAGGCCCGGAATCTCTCCCTCCTCTTCCACCAACACTTCCCTGGTGCCCCCATCTCTCTCCTCACTCCCAGATGGGATTCCGTTCTCATTTCCTCCCCCAGCCCTACCCTCCCTACTGACATCCTCTCCCACTTCCCCATCACCCATATTGGCCCCCACACTTCCCTCACCCCTGCTCCTTCTCCATCTCCAACCCACCAACCGCAACCCCCGCGTCGCCCGCCGACCCTCACCGCCGTGATCACTTGGCTAAGTCCGTCGATCATGGAGGAGGAGGTTTTGGCGGAGCTCAAGGCACATCCCACACTGGAGGTGCGGGCAGTCCGCCGCATTTTCAACTCGGCCAGCCTCACCCACCTTATGCGGGTTTTCTCCAAGGACGCCCCCTTCATTGACCGTCTCCTGAAGGAGGGTGCCCTCCTCTTCAACCAGCGCTATAAGGTCGACCCTTCCCATTCCCCTCCTCAATCGCTGCACTGTCAGAGGTGTCTGCACTATAATGCACACCCGACAGCCAAGTGCCGCGAGGCCCCCACCTGCCCGCATTGTAAACAAGTGCACTTCCTCCAGCAGTGCCCTAACCTCCAATTCCCTCCCTCCTGCAATACCTGCAATCTCCCCCATCCCACCTACTCCCAAAAGTGTAAAGCCCGACCCCCTCCAACCATTCCGGAACTCAGCATATCTGTCCGTCCTCTGGACACCCCCACCCCTCCTGGCAATTCCCTTCGCCCCCCCCCCCCCCCCCACCGCAGAGAACATCAGGTTCCTCACCATTGTCCTACAAAACGTCCACCCTTTCCAGCGTCCCACACCCTCCAACAGGTCTCCCTGGCCGCCTGTTCCATTTTCCACTTAAAAATGTATGCTACCTACTCCAGCAACCTGGCCCATTTCACCTTCTCCCGTCTTGACACCCTTTTCCAAATCCCTGTCATGGCGCGACAGCACCGTATCCTTTTCGACAACATCTGCTCCCTTCCCGCCAACAAGAACCTCTTCCTGCACACCCTTGCCACCCACCGTGTTACAGCAGTGGCATCGGTTCCTCTCCTCCCTTCAAGGCGACCTCATCCCCATCCCCCAGCACACCCATCCTGAATCCAACTCCACTCCTGATGTTATCCTTTCCTCCCCTAACCTCCTTGGCTGCATAACGGTGGATGTCCTGGAGCCTATTGTTAGCGACCATCTCCCTGTCCTCCTCACCATTTCAGACGGTCTTCGCCCCCGCCCCAACCCTCGTAATGACCCTCCCCCAAAGCATGTCTATGACTATTCCCATGCCAACTGGAATGCCTACCGGGATACCCTCTCCACCCACAACGATAGTCACCCCTTGAAACGTCCCCTTAGAACAATTTATACAAGACTGTGCTTAAACTGACACACAATGTATTTTTGGCGCAACGCAATCTGACTTCCATTCTCTGACGAAAGAATGGCCCTGACTAACATTAACCTATACCTTTCACAAATCACTTACCTCACAAAAATCTTCGTTACTCGAACTACTGCAATACAACGAGCGCCACTACTGCCAGCTAAATAAAAGATTCAAACTACTGAAGGCACGAACTACTGATAGGTATAGTTAGCAAATGAAATACAGAACAAACAATGTATTTATCCTAATAGTCATAATATATATATCAGTTCATGACACCAATTCTTACAAATTTCAAAACTCCGCCATCTCTCTCCCCAGTCCACCACTGCTGGCGGCTCACCTCCAACTGCGTAACGCTACGTGCTGTTAGCATCCAGCTGCCGCTACCTGACACTACAATGGCAGACAACAATGCAAACCAGCCACTGACTGCACACAGCAGAGCCAGTGATTTTTCATACAGAGCGCTACGTGGCGTTACCAATAAGAAAATGTAAACAGCCTACTTACACCCTTCACCTACCACCATTCTGATGATGTAACCCATGCTGCCTCCTTTCTCCAGCAGACCTTGTATGAGGCCATGGAGGCCCACGTCCCTACTGTCGCCATCCACCCCCACCGTCCTACCTTATCCCCACAGGCCGTCCTCCTCCTCCGTGAATCCCGCCGTCTCTACAGTGCCTTCCTCTACATGTGTGACCCGGACACACTCCGACGTCACTGGCAACTCCAGCGACACATTCGAAATTTGATCGTAGCTAAGAAACGCCAGGACTGGCGACAGACATGCACCCATTTAAATGCTCCCCTTCTTATAAACTCGTCCAAGTTCTCGTCAGCTTTCCGTTGCCTCACCGGAACTAAACCCTCCTCCTACTATCCTCTTCTCCATGATGATCACCCCTTCCCTGACACCCTTAGTAAGGCTAATCACTTTGCCTCTTACCTCTCCGATGTCTTTTCCAACCCCGATGATCCTCAGTTCGATTACTCTCTCTTCCCGGATGTCCGCGATCGAATGGACACCTCTGTCCCTCCACTCGCACCTGGTTTCCAGTTCTTGGACAACACTGCACACACAGAACTCAATGCCCCTATCACTACACAGGATCTCATTGCTACACTCCGTACGAATCGCAACACTGCTCCTGGTCACGATCGTGTCACCTACCGTCACCTTCGTGAAGCTCCTGTCTCTTTCCTCTCCTCCCTGGCCAGGCTCTACAATGTAGTCCTGTCCACCGGTTACTACCTCGATCTGTGGAAAACCTCCCGTATCCTGATGTTCCTTAAACCTGGTAAACTGCCGTCCGCTGTCTCCTCCTACTGTCCCATCAGCCTTACCTTGGTCTTCAGCAAGGTCCTGGAATCTATCCTCACCTGTCGCATCCACCAGTATCTCCGCTAGCACCGCCTCCATCCCGTTACCCAGTGTGGCTTTCGGCCATCCTTCTCTTCTGACTACCTTCTCCTTCACCTCACTCATCTCCTTTCTGAACAGCTTAATTCCCGTTGCTCTGCAATCTTCCTCTCCCTGGACCTCGAACGTGCTTATGACCGCATATGGCATTCCGGTCTCCTCTTCAAGTTCCAAATCTTCGCCTTTCCCATTAATTACGTCCGTCTCATCGCCTCCTTTCTCTCCCACCGTCCTTCCTACCTTCCCATCCATAACACGGATTCCTATACCTTTTTTCCCTCCGCCGGTGGGCCCCAAGGCTCCGTCCTCTCTTCCCTTCTGTACCTTTCATATACGGCGGACATGCTGCCGCCGTCACCCCCCGTCCACCTTCTCCAGTTTGTCGATGACACCGCCTTCCTTGCCCTTGCCCCCACCCTGCAGCGCTCCCAACACCTTCTCCAATCCCATCTTGACCGGTTCACCGCTTGGTGCAACCAGTAGCTCCTCAAGGTCAATCCCTCCAAAACCCAGGCGATCATTGAGGACAAAACAACCCCTTCCTTCCGCCTCCTTGATTTCTATCTCACCGTCTATGGCGGTCCTATCGCCCTCACCCCCCCCCTTAAGTACCTTGGCGTCACTCTCGACCGTCGACTGTCCTGGCCTCCCCATCGCTGGACAATCCAAGCCAAGGCACACTCCCGACTCCGTCTCCTCAAGCTCCTTTCCAGCTGTACGTGGGGTCTGGACCCTTCCACCATTCTCCACACCTATAAATCGCTCATCCGCCCTATCCTTTGTTACGCCCATCCGGCCTGGATCTGCGCTCCCCCTACCTTTTATAAATCCCTCCAAATCCTTGAACGCCATGCTCTCCACCTCGCCTATCGCATCTGTCTCCCCTCGCCCATGCGGATCCTGTACGATCTCATTCCATTCCCCCACCTCCTCCTTTTCCTTGAGAGGATACGGATCCTGTACACCTCCCGCAAACTCGATCCTCCTCACCTGCTTGTCTCGCCCATCCTCCCTCCCCCCCCCCCCCCCCGCTGCCACGCCTGTATTCCCACGTCCCACCCGGTCTCCATCTCTCCACCTTCCTTACCCTCCCCCAAGGTGGCTTCCACCAGCTCCCCCTCCCTGATGATGTCCTCCTCCCCTCCATATACCCCTCCTACCAACTTTGATCCTTCCTCGCTCTTCCTGTGTCTGCTCCTTGGGCACTCTCCCTCCCTCCCTCCTCCCTTTCTCCCCACTCCTCCCCTGGGCTTTCCCTCCCCTGTCCCTCTACTCCTCCTCCCATCTCCTCAGCCACTGGCATCTTTGTTCACTCCTCTCCACCCTCTCCACCTCCCCTCACCTTTCCTCCCGTCTTGGCTGGTCCCCAGACTCGCACACTCTATGTGGACTTCCGCGCGCCGGAGATCATCGACATCAGTGTCTCGTGTGTGCCATCATGTTTAGTGTTCAGTGTTCACCGTCGCACTTCATCGTTCACCTGTGCCATCGCCATCTTCAGTGTTTGTGCGTCGTGCCAACAGTTTGCAGTGTGCATTCTCGTCGAGTTGTGAATGGCTCCGTGTTTGTCTTTATGTGTCTGCTTTTTATTGCCCACCGTTCTGTAACTTATGTGTATTCTTTCTGTTTTTTTCTCATTGTGTATTCTATGGCTGAAGAGTAGCGTAGAATGCTACTGACAGCCTGCCTGTTGTATAGGTTTTGAAATAACAATAAAGGAAAAAAAATGGTCACATGCATTATGAATTATTGCAAATCTAATATAGGCTGGAAGCCTTCGAAGTATGCCCTATTTTTTAAGATACAGTTGATCTTTCAGTAAATTGCCTATATATGTAATTAGGTGTGTATAAATTTATAGTTCCTCAAGCGTGTCGAGTCTATATCCATTAACTTCATGATGTAGTAGCTCTATGTCACGTAAAGTTTTAGGTGTTGAAGTTTTTAGGTGTTTGAGCTATTTGCACCAGACGTTCCGCAAATGCTGACCCCCGTGTTCCTACGCCTCTTATTGGAAGATAGTCCGCCCCCGGTAGCTGAGTGGTCAGCGTGACAGACTGTCAATCCTAAGGGCCCGGATTCAATTCCCGGCTGGGTCGGAGATTTTCTCCGCTCAGGGACTGGGCGTTGTGTTGTCCTAATCATCATCATTTCATCCTCATCGACGCGCAGGTCGCCGAAGTGACGTCAAATCGAAAGACCTGCACCAGGCGAACGGTCTACCCGACGGGAGGCCCTAGCCACACGACATTTCATTGGAAGATGTTCTTTAAACCTTACTGCTGTGGCTCTGCCTGTTTGACCTATGTAATAACATGGGCAGTCATCACACATAATCTTATATACGCCTATTTCGCTGACTTATCACAGTCTTTCTCAAGGGAATGAACCAAATTTTGCTTTAAACTTTTATTCGTCGAGAAGGAAATTTTAAAACCTGTATTTTTCAACAGGCCCTCCGTGAGGCAGACCGCGAAATCCTCTCCGTCCGCAGTCTCTAGTCACACGGCGAGGCCCATACAACGGGCTTAAAGTGAATGTGCTACAGTTTGTTTAATAGAAATGACAAAACCTTATGGTTATGCATCAAGTTTTATAAAGTTGACTTAGGACATGGCTTAGGCAAACATTTAAATAACGTTTTATGTAAGCCAACACGTTGCATCTTGTAGGATGACCATATCTGATATAATTTACTAGTACATTATAATATTAACTTTTTGCAGGTTCCGAAGAAGACGTTATTACTAACGTTGAAATCTAGGTAAACGATAAAGTTAACCTGCAATTGTAGGCTGTATATTCTTATATAAACAATATCAGTTGCTGTCGCTGGATAAAAATGTTAAAAATGGCTGGATTACGTTTACGAGTCCTACTAACTATGGTAAACGGCTACAACGTCTCACATAATGTTCCAAAAAATGGTCAGCACCTATAATGGGACGCCGCCCCAATGGTGGGGATGATTAAGCTTATCCGGCCGCACGCAGTATTTGTGACGCAATACCACTTGCTACTGGGAATGTGATCCAGGCGATTCTTTTGATTCCAGCCAGTGATGAGGGTTGTTACATGTCTTTCCTTTTCCTTTGAAATAAAATTAAAAAAACTTATATATAAATAAAAACAACCACTTAATCTTTCTTCCTTTCTATTAATATTGAAATATTTGAATTTATTCTTTTTTCGTGATTGTGTGATGTTTTAAAAGAAATTCTTTATTATATATGAGTGTTCTCATTGTTATGAATTTGAAAAATGTAGACTGCTGGGAAAAATATCGGTAGAGTACTTGACACGAAAGGCGAAGGTCCCAGACTCTTGTCCCGGTCCGGCATTTAATTTTAATCTGCCAGTAAGTTTCTAATCCCCACGATCTTCACTGCAATTTGAAAATTTACTCTGAAAACAATCCCCCAGACTCTGGCTAAGCAATGTCTTAGTATCTTTTGTTCTATGAGTACTAGTCTCACGAGTTATGCAAGAGAACTGGGAGGTGGGAGGTGGGAGATAAGGTACTGGCAGAAATAGAGGTGTGAGAGATGGTGGTCCATCGTACTTAGATAGCACAATCGTAGCGTCTCAAGACTTGCAGACTTGTGCCACTTTGGGAGCCCTTGAGGTTTGTGAATTGAAGGAAATAACATCGCGCAGTCAGCATGGGGGAAAAAAAATTGCCGGTAGAGCACTTGCACGCGAAAGACAAAGATACCAGACTGAAGTGCTAATCCGCCAGTGAGTTTTAGCTACGGTATAGTTCAGAAAGCAGGTGTCGACAGATGTGAAAATTACCGAACAATCAGTTTAATAAGCCATAGCTGCAAAATACTAACACGAATTCTTTACAGACGAATGGAAAAACTATTAGAAGCCGACCTTGGGGAAGATCAGTTTCGACTCCGTAGAAATACTGGAACACGTGAGGCAATACTGACCTTACGACTTATCTTAGAAGGAAGATTAAGGAAAGGCAAACCTACGTTTCTAGCATTTGTAGACTTAGAGAAAGCTTTTGACAATGTTAACTGGAATACTCTCTTTCAAATTCTAAAGGTGGCAGGGGTAAAATACAGGGAGCGAAAGGCTACTTACAATTTGTACAGAAACCAGATGGCAGTTATAAGAGTCGAGGGGCATGAAAAGGAAGCAGTGGTTGGGAGAGGAGTGAGACAGGGTTGTAGCCTCTCCCCTATGTTATTCAATCTGTATATTGAGCAAGCAGTAAAGGAAACAACAGAAAAATTCAGAGTAGGTATTAAAATCCATGGAGAAGAAATAAAAACTTTGAGGTTCGCCGATGACACTGTAATTCTGTCAGAGACAGCAAGGGACTTGAAAGAGCAGTTGAATGGAATGGACAGTGTCTTGAGAGGAGTATATAAGATGAGCATCAACAAAAGCAAAACCGAGATAATGGAATGTAGTCGAATGAAGTCGGGTGATGCTGAGGGAATTAGATTAGAAAATGAGACACTTAAAGTAGTAAAGGAGTTTTGCTATTTGGGGAGCAAAATAACTGATGATGGTCGAAGTAGAGAGGATATAAAATGTAGACTGACAATGGCAAGGAAAGCGTTTCTGAAGAAGAGAAATTTGTTAACATCGAGTATAGATTTAAGTGTCAGGAAGTCTTTTTTGAAAGTATTTGTATGGAGTGTAGCCATGTATGGAAGTGAAACATGGACAATAAATAGTTTATACAAGAAGAGAATAGAAGCTTTCCAAATGTGGTGCACAGAAGAATGCTGAAGATGAGATGGGTAGATCACATAACTAATGAGGAAGTATTGAATAGGATTGGGGAGAAGAGAAGTTTGTGGCACAACTTAATCAGAAGAAGGGATCGGTTGGTAGGACATGTTCTGAGGCATCAAGGGATCACCAATTTAGTATTGGAGGGCGGCGTGGAGGGTGAAAATCATAGAGGGAGACCAAGAGATGAATACACTAAGTAGATTCAGAAGGATGTAGGTTGCAGTAGGTACTGGGAGATGAAGAAGCTTTCACAGGATAGAGTAGCATGGAGAGGTGCATCAAACCAGTCTTGGGACTGAAGACCACAACAACAACAACAACAACAAGAACATAGTTCAGATGATGTCTTTGCTTCTTACCCAATTACGTATGACTACGTTTCTTGAGAAGTATTCGAAAACAGTATGTAAAAGGTGCGTTGCATTGTGTATTACACCGTTTTTACTGCTTCATTCACTGACGGAGAGAAGAATTTTTGCTTATGTGCCTCCATGGGAACTCTTATCATTGTAATTTTAACTTCACGGTCTGCCGATCTGCATGTCGGAGGTTAGTTAGTTAGGTTAGTGTTTAACGTTCCGTCGACAACAAGGTTATTATAGACGGAGCGCAAGCTCGGGTTAGGGAAGGATTGGGAAGGAAATTGGCCGTGCCCTTTCAAAGGAACCATCCCAGCATTTGCCTAAAACGGTTTAGGGAAATCACGGAAAACCTAAATCAGGATGGCTGGAGACGAGATTGAACCGTCGTCTTCCCGAATGCGAGTCCAGTGTGCTTCCACTGCGCCACCTCGCTCGGTCATGTCGGAGAATAAACATGGGCTTTTCTCTCTCTCTCTCTCTCTCTCTCTCTCTCTCTCTCTCTCTCTCTCTCTCTCTATATATATATATATATATATATATATATATATATATATATATATATATATACTCCTGGAAATTGAAATAAGAACACCGTGAATTCATTGTCCCAGGAAGGGGAAACTTTATTGACACATTCCTGGGGTCAGATACATCACATGATCACACTGACAGAACCACAGGCACATAGACACAGGCAACAGAGCATGCACAATGTCGGCACTAGTACAGTGTATATCCACCTTCCGCAGCAATGCAGGCTGCTATTCTCCCATGGAGACGATCGTAGAGATGCTGGATGTAGTCCTGTGAAACGGCTTGCCATGCCATTTCCACCTGGCGCCTCAGTTGGACCAGCGTTCGTGCTGGACGTGCAGACTGCGTGAGACGACGCTTCATCCAGTCCCAAACATGCTCAATGGGGGACAGATCCGGAGATCTTGCTGGCCAGGGTAGTTGACTTACACCTTGTAGAGCACGTTGGGTGGCACGGTAGACATGCGGACGTGCATTGTCCTGTTGGAACAGCAAGTTCCCTTGCCGGTCTAGGAATGGTAGAACGATGGGTTCGATGACGGTTTGGATGTACCGTGCACTATTCAGTGTCCCCTCGACGATCACCAGAGGTGTACGGCCAGTGTAGGAGATCGCTCCCCACACCATGATGCCGGGTCTTGGCCCTGTGTGCCTCGGTCGTATGCAGTCCTCATTGTGTGATTGTGGCGCTCACCTGCACGGCGCCAAACACGCATACGACCATCATTGGCACCAAGGCAGAAGCGACTCTCATCGCTGAAGACGACACGTCTCCATTCGTCCCTCCATTCACGCCTGTCGCGACACAACTGGAGGCGGGCTGCACGATGTTGGGGCGTGAGCGGAAGACGGCCTAACGGTGTGCGGGACCGTAGCCCAGCTTCATGGAGACGGTTGCGAATGGTCCTCGCCGATACCCCAGGAGCAACAGTGTCCCTAATTTGCTGGGAAGTGGCGGTGCGGTCCCCTACGGCACTGCATAGGATCCTACGGTCTTGGCGTGCATCCGTGCGTAGCTGCGGTCCTGTCCCAGGTCGACGGGCACGTGCACCTTCTGCCGACCACTGGCGACAACATCGATGTACTGTGGAGACCTCACGCCCCACGTGTTGAGCAATTCGGCGGTACGTCCACCCGGCCTCCCGCATGCCCACTATACGCCCTTGCTCAAAGTCCGTCAACTGCACATACGGTTCACGTCCACGCTGTCGCGGCATGCTACCAGTGTTAAAGACTGCGATGGAGCTCCGTATGCCACGGCAAACTGGCTGACACTGACGGCGGCGGTGCACAAATGCTGCGCAGCTAGCGCCATTCGACGGCCAACACCGCGGTTCCTGGTGTGTCCGCTGTGCCGTGCGTGTGATCATTGCTTGTACAGCCCTCTCGCAGTGTCCGGAGCAAGTATGGTGGGTCTGACACACCGGTGTCAATGTGTTCTTTTTTCCATTTCCAGGAGTATATATATATATATATATATATATATATATATATATATATATATATATATATATATATGCAAAGAACATTCGAAGGTCGTGTTATGAAATTCAGTTAATAGGAAATACTAATTAGGTTTTAGCGCCGTGTTCAGCGTCTTTCATCTAGTGTCTTCAGGTCGAGAGCTTTCAACAGTCTTTTAGATCCTTTTAGAAGTAAACAAGCTTGTGAAAATACGCGCTGTGCTTGTTTGTTTGCGCACTTTATCCTCTTTTAGTTTTATCTGTTGTGTCTCTTAGTTACTTCCCCTTCTAGATATTTCAGTAGGGACAGGAGAATTGTATTGTGAGGAGTCTAACTGTAGTCAAACTGCAATTTTCCATTCTTGTCGCTTTTATGGACTTCAGTCCAAAAAAATGGTTTGATACATCTCTCCATGCTGGGGTATCCTGTGCCACTTCATCTCTGCATTACTATGGCAGCCTACATCAATCTGAACCTTTATGCTTTATTCAGGTCTTGGTCTTCCTCTACAATTTTTCTCGAAAAATTTCACTCCATTCCTTGATGCCTTCTTTTAACAGATTGAGCCATAAATTTATTTTTTCCTAATTAGATTCAGTACCTCCTCGTTAGTTATTCGGTCTGCTCATCTTATCTTCAGCATTGTTCTGCATACCACATTTCAAAACCTTCTGTTCTTTTCTTGTTTGAACTGTTTATCGTCCACGTTCCACTTCCTTACAAGGCTACACTGCTGACAGATACCCTCTGAAAAGAGTCCCTGACACTTAAATTTACATTAAATGTTAACGATTTTTTCATACTGCCTTTTATATCCTCACTGTCTCGAGCATCATCAGTTATTTCGATGCCTACGTAATAAGTGCCTCATTTCATAATCTAATGTTCACAGCATCGCCTGATTTATTTCGAATAAATTTCCAGACTCCAGTTTCCCAGAATGCTTCTCATACTTTGATGGCAACTATTCGTTTATAACCTACAACTGGCCTTCCTCTGCACAATTCCACGCATTGTTATTCATAAGTGACACTGTTTCGTGACTACTTCCAGTTGTGAATAATTGTTCGGCACCTTCGCGTCGATGGGGATGAAATGACGATGATTAGGACAACACAACACCCAGTCCCTGAGCGGAGAAAATCTCCGACCCAGCCGGGAATCCAATCCGGGCCCTTAAGATTGACATTCTGTCGCGCTGACCACTCAGCTACCGGGGGCGGACAACAAATACGTAGAAAATCATAACAAAAATATAAACTGTACGGGGTTGAAACTTTACAATATGATTAATAGGAAAAAATTGTCTCACTGCTTTCTTTCATTCAAACAATGTTACTACTAAAGTTATTTTGAAAAAAAATCACATTATCGTCGGTAATTAATCACTTATCTAAATGATATAAACTAATCATTTTCTACTGGTGAAGTCGTGTTGCTGCAGTATCTATCAGAGTTTTGTTAGTTTCCCAACACCTAATGGGCTACGCTAGTACAGCCTGCACGTTCATAATTCAAGCATTCTCACGCCATTTAGTACTTACCTATAATTATATTCTACCCAATACCACATCCAGCTGCCCCTAACTCTTTCTACTTTACGCTAATCCGAACTCTGATATTTATTCTGAGCCAACTTATTGCATGGTGGCACTGATGCAGATATCTGGCGCAGAATCTGGGTCGAATACGCCCACCACCATCTGTACCAGACTTCAGCACAAATTCACCTTTCTCTCTCAAACTGAGGAGTAATACTCAAAAATCTACATTGAAATAGAAATATCATCAAATGACAGCTCTAGCAGAGACATAAAATTCAAGTCTTTTATAAATTGTAGTGCAGAGGAATTTTTGATTATCTTCCTTTTTTTGGTCTTATTCACCATATCCTTCCTACTCATCTAAAAACACATTACCGTGTCTCGCACTTCATGTGCTCATGCCATGTAATATGAAATATCGTCGATGACACGCCTCTGGCGCTGGCGATCCACAATCGAAATACCACACGGCAGACCTCATCGCACTGCTGGCGGTAATCCATAAGCGATAACCACAGACGCAAAAGTACCAATAGCGAAAAATATCGCACCATAGACTATTATCCATAAGCGTAACCACACTCGAAAATCACCAACGAAAGCACATTGCTCCACTGTCGATAACCCTAATCACACCGCATGGAGAAAAAAAGCCGTAGTGGAACGTCAACACGCCTCTGGCGTGGACAACCCTGTCCCTCTCCCAAGATACCCCAATCGGTGTCGGTGGCAAGATCCGAGTCACGCCACGATCTACTATCGGATAGCAAATCAACTTCTGTCGCAGTACTGCACATACGCCGCACCAGTAATACACACAATATCAACGGAAGAAACCAAACCATTACTACATTCCAAGATAAATTCTGAAGCCGCGTGGTTTGAGGCGCCTTGCCACGGTTCGCACGGCTCTCCGCGTCGGAGGTTCGAGTCCTTCCTCGAGCATGGGTGTGTGTTGTCCTTAGCGTAAGTTGGTTTAAGTTAGATTAAGTAGTATGTAAGCCTAGGGACCGATGACCTCAGCAGCTTGGAACTTACCACAAATTTCAAAATGTAATTCTGAGAAGAACTGTATCTCCAAGGCTTGTGCCATTACTTCTGAACAAAAGAAATGCAATTTTCACGTTGTTCTGCCATATACCCATGCTAAGGCGTGACAAGTTACTAATACAGCAATGACTCAAGTATTAAAGCGACCAGTTTTATTATAAACTCAAGAGGTCTCCGCCGATAAATCGGCATATTCGTATTCACGAAATAAATTTCTCTCTGAGAAACATGAGAGGATACCCGCACGTTTCAAAACTGTGGAAAATTATAAAAGTGCAAATGCTGTACGCAAAACTACAACGTCTGACTCATGGATCAGATGTCACAGGAGAAGATCTAATCTTCTAATTGTAATAATAAATCATCCAAAGAGTGTAAAAGCAAATGAAGAACAATACACTAAGTGAATACATAAATGAAGTGGAAACAAATGATTCTTAACACTAACTTAATGATATAATGAGGCCGCAGCTGCCGACTGTCAATTCCTACGCAGACTTCTGCTCCGGTTTCTGTTGGGGGGGGGGGGGGGGGGGGGTAGGTGGTCTGATTTCCACTTCCTCATTGTGGTGATCATGTTGCGGACTTTGTCTACCAATCTCTCAATTATTCCCTCCTTGCCCTGAGTTAGAATTTTGCATTCCCCTCCTGTTACTATTTGTGCTATCGTGAAAGTTACCGCCATACGTCCCCCATGTGCTTCTATCATCCCACTTCGGCCCATTATTAAATCTTTGGGTTTGACAGTGGTTTCTTGTCGGCCTTTTTCTACTTGTGTTTTACCCGTCATTATTTACACCATGCACCTTGAGAATTTCGTTCATTACGTCTCTTTCGGTCCCTCGCATTTTGTGGCCGAGCGGTTCTAGGCGCTTAAGTCCGCAACCGCGCTGCCGCTACAGTCGCAGGTTCGAATCCTGCCTCTGGCATGGATGTGTGTGATGTCCTTAGGTTAGTTTGATTTAAGTAGTTCTAAGTTCTAGGGGACTGATGACCTCAGATGTTAAGTCCCATAGTGCTCAGAGCCATTTGAGCCATTTTTAAGTCGAAATATTCATAATTTTGCGTCGCTGGAATTTCTCTAAATTCTGGCACGCGTGCACCCAAGATTTCATGGCCGAGCGATTGCTGAATGCTGTTGCACCCTCGTCTAGTGTTGTCACAGTCATTTAGTAATGTTTGCGTACGCCTGAGTCACGTGCAATTGTGGTCCGACTCTGTACTTGGTGTGTGCACTGCGCGCCACTGACTGCTTGCGTTCGGTCGAATGCCTCACCCCGTTTAGCGGGCACTCCTGCCGTTTATCGGCCTGTGCCAGTGGTGTGGCTCCAGGTTGGGTTTGCAAAATTTTGTCTTTGACGTTCCTGATGACCAACGAACTCTTGTAGACGTACTGTTGCTTCTGGCTGAATTTCTACACGAGCGACCCGTTCGCACATTTGTTTCATCTCATCATTCAGCTCATTCTGCTGGGTTGTGAGACGTGTTTGCTCGTCTTTGATTTCTAAAATTTCTTCATGTGCCTTTTCGGCTACTCTCCGTTCCTGCTTTTTGAGAACAGGAATAGCTTTCTAGGTTGCGCTCACTTCGATCTTCTCAACTCTGCCTGATCTCTCGTAATTTGGGCATTTTTTTCGCGCATCTCGTGCTACTAATCTGGATGTCCTAGCCTCACAAATGGACTCTATACCGTTACTCATCTGACGTTTTCCTAATGTCTTCAACCTCTGCTTTTACACCTTTAACGTCATTCCTGCCGGCCGCGGTGGTCTCGCGGTTCTAGGCGCGCAGTCCGGAACCGTGCGACTGCTACGGTCGCAGGTTCGAATCCTGCCTCGGGCATGAATGTGTGTGATTCCTTAGGTTAGTCAGGTTTAAGTAGTTCTAAGTTCTAGGGGACTAATGACCACAGCAGTTGAGTCCCATAGTGCTCAGAGCCATTTGAACCATTTGAACGTCATTCCTGACCTGATTTACGTTTTCGACAAACTCATCAGCATTTCTTTGAATTTTCTTAATTTCTTTCCTCTTTTCCTCCTTGTCTTGTCCCTTCTGAATTACCCTAATCTCATAAATGAGGATCGCGTGTCTTTGGTCTTCTTTCTGCCGTCTCCTTTCCTTCCTTTCCTTCCTCTGTTTTACCTCTTCCTGTTGTCTCTTCTCTGCCTCTTGCATGAGGTGATGGCTCTGAGGACTTAACTTCTGAGGTCATCAGTCCTCTAGAACTTAGAATTGCTTAAACATAACTAACCTAAGGGCATCACACACATCCATGCCCGAGGCAGGATTCGAACCTGCGACCGTAGTGGTCACGCGGTTCCAGACTGTAGCGCCTAGAACCGCTCGGCGATCCCAGCCGGCCGCATCAAATGAATGACTAGACGCATGCGATTCAACTGCTCAGTGACGCCTTGCGGCGAAATCGGACTGTTTCCTTCGCTTAGTATTATCTCTTTCCGTATCTACAGAACCTGCATGACCTGCCGCCTCAGCATCATGTTCACTTTCATTTCCTGTGTGAGCTAAACCCCCCTCATCGGAGTATTCTACATTTGATATTTTCGCCCTGTTTTCAGCTTGATTTAAATGAAGTGCTTCCGACATTATGTTTTGTTCTACATTAATGGCTGACTCGTGTTCCATTTTGGATGACATTAGTACGCAGCCTTTCTCACTACGCACACGAGCTTTGCTTCTCATACGCATTCAAATCGATGCTACTTGCACAAGTTTCCGACTGTAAAGCATCGCTCGCTACAACCCTACTACGATCATCTTTAAAATAATGCACATATTTAATCCTAAACCCATGAAACGATACCTACTCTAAAGTATAGTACACAGCCACATACTAAAATTTGTTCCACAAAATCTAGCCAACCATGCTAACAATGATGCAACACGAGACAAAAGCGATGCAGAAGTCACTTCCAAGTCAGAATGAGAAGAAAAACAATGACACAAAAAACACATGCCTGAAATAAAAGGACTACAACATACTACAAGTTGCTGAATACAACGCATAGTGCCAAACCCGAGTCTAAATGTTCTCAGTGCAACATAGTCTCGCTTTGAAAAGAAAGAAAACACGCTCCTGTTCAGCAACATAACGCACTAACTACCTCACAAAGCTGCCATGATTCGATATCCTTGCAGGGAGGCCAGTTGCAAGCCGTCACTTGCTTTAATCATAAATATATGTCTGAGTGCTGCTAAATGTTATTATCTTTACATAAAGAAAAGTATTCTCAGTAACCTGCAAATCGTGAGCTACGCCTTTAATTTTTATACATGAATTAGTAAATTCACTCTTGGAACTTTTGTTGCATTATGCCTGTTGGTCATTTTCAGAACCCAGATTAATAATCAAATTAACTAATTTCCTAAGATCGAACTTTAAATTGCTGGTGTACCCATGTACCACCACAATAAAATCAAATCAGAGAAAACAGAAAAGGGAGAATCAATGAGAAGAGTGGTGTATTTAAGTTTACAAAATAATGACAGGCTTTATTTATCCCTCTGTAACTACAACTAACTGATAAGTGTTATACAAAAGTGACAAACACTAATCAGAAAAGGAATGGTGGTTGACAGGCAAAACATGCACTGGGATGGAAGCTATACAAATTCTTCTCTGAATTAATCGCTTTTACAACGCAATCTGACATGGTTTACATGAATTAAATGATTATAAAGAATTCGCCTCTATTGCAAATAGAAACCGGATGTTGACCTAGGTTTCGGCGTGGACAACCACGCCTTCCGCGGAACATACTAAAACTACAAACCGCCTAAAGAGGCTTGGTCCAACATTAATACAGAATACCCAAAAGGGCAAAAGACTCGCATAAAGCCGGCCGGTGTGGCCGTGCGGTTCTAGGCGCTTCAGTCTGGAACCCCGTGACCGCTACGGTCGCAGGTTCGAATCCTGCCTCGGGCATGGATGTGTGCGATGTCCTTAGGTTAGTCAGGTTTAAGTAGTTCTAAGTTCTAGGGGACTGATGACCACAGATGTAAAGTCCCATAGTGCTAAGAGCCATTTGAACCATTTTGAACTCGCATGAAATCTAAAATAAACGGTACGTGTTTACCATGTCAATGGCTGTACTTAGCTCCGTGCTCCCTTGCCCCAGCCAACGTTCGGTGGGCGCGGGCTGTCAGGTAAACTGAGGTGGCGGCGGCAGCTAGGCTGTGAGAATGTCGGAAAAGAACGGGCATGGGCGCTGATGACCACGCTGTTTAGCGCCTGTAAACCTCAAACACACACACACACACACACACACACACACACACACACACACACACAAGAACGGGCATGCGCAGATTGAGAAATCGTCTTCTCCCATGTGATTGGCAGAAAGTGTGTTATGAAAGTGATCCGATGACCAGATCAAAGGCGCAGGAAGTTGATGCGTGTGTATGAATAATTTCCTATCTCGAGGTCGATTTTATAGAACTATGGAACGTGGATAGGCTGAAACTATATTTGTGGGATAGCATATTCCACGGAAGGTCATAACGCATGCACGCAGGACAGACAGAATACCATCAGCTAGAAGCAGGCTAAAAATATGGAGGATGAATAACCCATTTTTCAATTACTTTAGGTCGGTGATAGTATTTGATGACTAAGCCTGGATAAGCGTGTAAAGTTACTATATTAAATTCTAAGCGCTATTGACCAGAAAAGGGTCAAATTAGTATGACAGGCTTAATGTAATTGCGTGAAAGGACGTACAACGTCGCCTCCATCGCCCTTAAATATCTAATGACCGCCAGAGGTCATTTTGAATAGTGCTGTCGGGTATCTACCAAAATAGTGTAAAAAGAACCTAAAGCTAAACTAGTTTCTTAAAATAAGGTACCTGAGATAGTGAACCATGAAGCTTAATCTAGTGAGGTCTGTGAACGCATATAGCGTGGAACAGACAAACTACCTTTATGTTCTAATAGCTGTTGACGTGAAAGGTCAAATAATCAAATGGTTCAAATGGCTCTGAGCACTATGGGACTTAACTTCTTTGGTCATCAGTCCCCTAGAACTTAGAACTACTTAAACCTAACTAACCTAAGGACATCACACAAACCCATGCCCGAGGCAGGATTCGAACCTGCGACCGTAGCGGTCGCGCGGTTCCAGACTGTAGCGCTTAGAACCGCTCGGCCACTTCGGCCGGCGGATAAATAATGTAACGGGCTTAATATACATGCGTGAAAGGACGTACAACATCGTTTTCATCTATCGTATTATCTACTGACCGACAGAGGTCAAAGTGATTAGTCTATCAGGTGTTACAAAAATAGTATGCAAAGTTATGTGCATATGCGTGAAGAGACGTACGACATCACTTCAACGTTATTTAAAAATGATTAAGGATTTAATTCCTAATTTAAGACCAAAGCTCGGACTTGGAATGAATATGACTAAAAACATCCTTGCATCACCATATTCAACTTGGATGATTATAACTAAGTGGGAATGGCTTTTTCGACCACATTCGAAGTACTGGAGCTTGTAAGAAGTGAGAATACTGTGAACATGTACAAGAATCACTCATTATAAGGCGTTAAATGAAAGAAAAAGCATGTGTATTGTATTAGCGTGCCCACGTTTGTAAAGGCAGCCGTCATAAGGGAACCTATAGCGTTGCTGTTGTTGTTGTTGTAGTCTTCAGTCTTGAGATTGGTTTGATGTAGCTCTCCATGCTACTCTATCCTGTGCTAGCTTCTATATCTCCCAGTACTTACTGCAACCTATCTTCTGAACCTGCTTAGTCCTAGAGCGTGACTGAACGAATTGACCATCCGTGACACCAAGCGACCGCATGAATGCATCGGCTATCTTCTATGTCGTATGGTAGAATGTGAAGCACTGAGCAAGGGGATAAAACCTTCGAAAAAATTTATGGAAAAAATTAATGGAAACTTTAAAACAACTAGCCACAATAGAGCCATAAGTGAGCCTAAGTTCTTCTATCGTGCCGTCAATAAAACTGGTATCATATTCTCATCTCATGAGAAAGCACTTCTTTCGAAAGGGTTGAAATTTGATATCGAACCAGAAGCAGTATAATCGAATACTTTAGAAAATATAATAGTGGATCTACAAATTGGCCTAGAACGTTCAAAAACGCCCAAAATTAAACACGTTTGGCTTACGAATATTGTAAAATTTTGAGTAATGGTTTAAACAATAGTGAAAAAGATGATAACGCTCGCAAAACCTTAAAAAGCATCAACCAAAATTATTACAGAACGATACTGTTATTTCTATATCAGATAATGGGAATTCTGTAATTGTATCTACTAAAAAAGTATAAACGGAGGCATTTTTCAATGAAAATGGGATAACCCCACGCAACAAGGACCCTACCCCCACGCCCCAATAAGATATTAGAGTCGAACTCCAGAATACAAAAAAGTTAATAGGAGAAATCCGTAAAAAGGAGCTTATCAACATGAACCCCAAACCCTCTAAAATGAGAAGTCAATTTAAGGTCCATAAAATACATCATCCAATCCGTCCAATAGTTGATAGTACAGAGAGCGCCAATCACAAATTGGTAATATACTTACATAATTAAATAAAAGATAATTTTGTTTTTGTAAAAAATTATACAATTAAAAATTCCATTTTTTTTTAGCCAGACTTTTGGGATCTGTAACTTGTTCTGACGAATCTAAACTCTTCTCTCTCGATATAACAAGTCTATAAACAAATGTACACGTTGACCAAACCATCCAGACTTTAGAATGCAATTTGCGTCACCATAAGAGAATATCGGACATCGAAATTGATGAGCTAATGAATTTCCTACAGATTGTCTTGAAATGTAATTAATTCACCTTCAATGATAAAAGTATTCTCAACCCTTCGGATTAGTGATGGGAAGCCCACTAGGTGGTATTCTTTGTGAATTTTTTCTGAACTCTATGGAATCTGATTTTTTCTCCAGTAATTTTATGCAAGACATGTTGACGATATAATCTTTGTCATTAATGGTACTCAAAATGATATAGACCACATATTTTCAATATTTAACGAGTTTCATGAAAACATCAATTTCACGTATGAAACTGAGTCCTCTACGAGGTCCTTAAATTATTTATATCACACCTTGACGATAGTGGACAGCCACATTGGTCTTAATATACATCGAAAAAATACACATTCTGATAACATTATTCCTGCTGACTGTGCACATTCGCAAGCCCAAAAAATGGCCTCCTTTCATTTAAGTCTGCATCGTGCCATGGCTACCCTCCTTCCCCGGAGGCGCTGGAAACGGAATTAGTTACGCTGGAAACTATCGCTAAAAATAACGGTTACAATTCACACTTAGTAAGACGAATGTACAGTAAGAAAATAAATAAAAATTTGCAATAGAGGCGAATTATTTATAATCATTAAATTATTCACGATTGATGACGCGCTGCAATGTTAAAAGTTCTCAAGTTTACATAAATCCGCTGTGAGGCCCAACTATCAAATGGCATCGACTATGACCAAGTATACTGCAAACTACGGTTCACTCGAAAACATTAATATGTGAATATCATTTAACGACGCTATTTCGCTGTAGCAATACTTTACCCTTTCACCTTTATTCAGACGGCAGCAGACATGGGCGCGCTGTGGGCGAGGAGTTGTGCGCTGTGGCAACTGTAATGTTCTGATGTACCCACGAAAATTTGCAAACTACGCGGTCTGGCGTCCTGATTATCAGAACACGGGAAACTTCCCAATGAGAGCCCTGAAATCTCAGCAGATTTCAGTGTGAGGTGCCAAACCAATTAGACCCACTCGCACGACGGTGCATGTTGGAATTGTCAAACGCCAGATAGATGACTTCCCACGATATGTCCGAGATGATATGCAGTTTCACTGCCAGTATAGTTGGAAACTACCACAGGATTTCGTCCACCACAAGATACAGACCACAAGTCTCATGCACTAGGGGAAGACCTGAAATTCTCCATCAGGGGAGGACCAGACGACGAAGAAGGCCGAGAATCACAATCACTTTCCACCAAGCCTCGAAACAGGAGCTGAAATAGCAAAAACAAACACGCCCCCATATTGCACAAACCATAAGAACCATCTTCTACTCACTAAATGTCTTCTTTTGACTGTCGTGTTGGCCTAGCGGCCATTCAGACACAGCACCGGGTTCCCATGCTGGGTGAGGAAGCCTCTACTTTGCATATCCCGAGAGGAGCCAATCAGCGACTCTACATCTCTCTTGTCTGAAGAAAGAAGATTTTAGACTAGGTGACCATAGGTCTCATGGTAAGCATGGCCATGTTTTGCCGGAAAACATATATCTAGTTGGAACCGCAGCCCATCATTTAAAAAGAGATCTAATCTTTCTGGGCCAACCATTTCCAATTTCTGAAAGAAGGTAGTTAAGTGGTTAAGCTGCCCAAACAGTTGTGGCTGTGAAATATATGTTTTTTTCCTCTCGCTAAAAGAACCTGGCGACTTCCTGGCTTCGGGGAGGGAGTTACAGTCCTTCCTCTACTAAACAAATGAACTAGCCCACAATTTCCCCATGTAAAAAAGTCATACACAACACAAACCAAACGTAGTAGTGGGGAACCTGAGATCATGTCCTAAAATATGAACGTTAATTTGACTGACAATATTGTTAAAGTGAGAGAGTGGCGGGCCACCTCTGATTGTAATCAGAAGTTGAAAGAACTTTGGAAGGCTTACAATCGAATAAGACAGCAGGGGTGGATAAAATTCCATCAGAATTTCTGAAATCATTGGGGGGAAGTGGCCACAAAACGATTACTTACGTTGGTGTGCAGAGTGTGTCAGACTTGTGATATAATATCTCACTTTCGGGATGGTGCAAGATGTACGAAATTCTGAGAAAAATAGGGATAAACTATAGGGAAGGAAGGGTAATATAGAATATGAACAATAGCCAAGACTGAACAATAAGAGTGGAACACCAAGAACAAAGTACTCGGATCAGAAAGGGTGTAAGAGAGGGATGTTGTCTTTCGTCCATACAGTTCAATCTGTGCATCGGAGAAGGAATGAGGTAAACAAAAGAGAGGGTCGAGAGCGGGGTTAAAATTCAAGCTGAAGGGATGTCAATGAAATTTGCTGATGACATTGCTATCCTCAGCAAAACTGAAGATGACCTACATGATCTGCTGGAACACACTTGCTGGCCCTAACCAATGAACTCCTTCTCGATCGCGTGGTTAAGTGGTATGCATGTAGTGGGCTTCCGAGCACACAAAACAGCCTGTTTTAATCGCTGCAAAATAGTTCTGACAGAGGTGTGTATACAAGTGGTGGTTGCAATGTTTGTAGGAATATGTCTTGGAGTGAGAATCCTGTTGCTTTTAACCAATAGGACTACTTATCCATCCTCTTCCGGTGTGGTGGTCCATCTGCGACAACCTCCGCTTTCACGTAGCATTTCCACCTTTATCGGCCTGGTTTAATCGCGAGGTGAGAGTATTGACACACCCATTACTGCGGTTACAGTGGTGATGCTTTGACCAGTTTCCAATTGACCAGTCCAAGAGCTCGTCTGCGGTCGTAAACATTCAAATGATGTCTTGCAGACATGTTGCCGTATCGCAAGGAATGTCGCTCTAATTTGTTCCGCAACAACCTTCGTCAAATATCGTGCTGCGTGAACTGCAGATTGCATCCTTTTTCGTGTGAAAAGTTTCACAGGTGAACCGACTCTTGTGATGTTCCGAAATGGTGTTCAAACTGCTGTATGATAACTGTTGGTTATGTAAATGTCGCCCGTTCACATTACTGCACAACTAGAACATACGTACTAATAATTGTGTAGCACCCTCAGAAGTATCAGGAGTTCAACGTATAATGGCTTTGGCTTCAGGAAAATGTACAACCAGCTCTTCTAGAGTGTCTTGCGGTGTCTCGTACACCAAACACTTCATCTTCCACCACAAAGAAAACCATAACAGTAAGTCTGGAAAACTTTCATGTAAACGCAAAATAACATAAACGATAATCACGTAATTCTTTATGCAAGGATGTGGATCCTGGTAGCAGTAAAGAAAATATTCCCTTCCCAGCAGTAGAATGTGTTGCAAAGCTGATACCAATGTCAACGTGTTACATACGAAGTAATCGCAAGGAAGGCCTAAGGGAGGTGCAGCATCAAACCCTTCAAGGATTCGTAGGTCTCTCGCTATGTGCTAACTATTCACCCTACAGAAAAGAATGATCAGGGCCTTTTTGTAGGAAATTGAAGGTAGTTAAATTTTGCACTGGGATGTGATTTCGCTGAAGGTCATCGTTTTCGAGTTATTCGAGAAAAAGACGTTATAAGGTCATTTTTCTACGTTTTCTTGAATAATTCAGAAACTACGGCTTCTAGCGAAAACGCTCCCCAGTAGAAAATTTAATTACATTAAGTTTCCTACAAAAAGGTGCCTTTCACTTTTTATGTACGACTAGTAGTTTTCCTGAAGCCAGGGAGATAATATGGAAGTCTTGCACGTGGTAATTGAAGGCGTTGTGAGCTGTAAAATACCCAGCGGTAGGTGCAGCTGGATCACCCTGAATATGCATTGATCATAGATCAGAAATATGATTTGTATTATCCAGGGCAAAGAATCTGATAAAGTATCGACGTTTTAATTAATTGAAACATCGCATTTAGGACGAAACAAATTACTTTTATCGAGGTTTATAGAACTTGAGCATCGACTATGACACTTAAATTGCTTCAAAATGCTTCTCAAAGACAGTGCGAAGAAGCGGATACTGCAGAGCTCTCATATCAAGATTCGCAAGATACCCTCATGGAAACTGTCCGCCAGGAAACCTGTGAACAGGAAGTGATGATGGTGATTATGTGTTTAAAGGGACTAAACTACTGGATCATCAGTTCCATGAACAGGAGGTGGTTCCAAATTCGAATATACATAATATTGCACAAGCCATGTTACACATCTCAAGGTTGTAGAGGTGACTTAGTAGATCAGGCTTATATAGGAACCATGCCCGGAGACTTCATCCATTGATATTACAGAGCGTCAGAGTTAAAGGCGCTGGCGCGAGTAAATGTATTTGTATATACGGGATGATTGCGTGATGGTGTTACAATTCTAGGACGATGGAAAAGGATAATTGTTTGTACACTGAAGTGCCAAAGAAACCATAGGCATGCGTATTCAAATACAGAGACAAGTAAACCGACAGAATACGGCGCTGAAATCGGCAACGCCTATACAACAAGTGTCTGGTGCGGTTGTTAGATCGGTTACCGCTGCTACAATGGCAGATTATCAAGATTTAAGTGAGTTTTAATCCGGTGTCATATCTGGCGAACGAGCGATTGGATACAGCATCTCCAAGGTAGTAGTGAAGTGGAGATTTTCCCGTACGACCATTTCGCGAGTGTACTGGGAATATCAGAAATTCGGTAAAGCATCAAATATCCGACATCGCTGCTGCCGGAAAAACATCCTGCAAGAACGAGCCAACGACGACTGAAGAGAATCGTTCAACGTGACAGAAGTGTAACCCTACCGCAGATTTCTGTAGATTTCAATTCTGGCCCATCAACAAGTGTCAGCCTGAGAACCATTCAACGAAACATAATCGATGTGGGCTTTCGGAACCGAAAGCCCACTCGTGTACCCTTGATGATTGAGCTACACAAAGCTTAACGCCTCACCTGGCCCCGCAAAACCGACATTGGAATGGTGAAGACCAGTCTCGTTTCAGATTGCATCGAGCGGATGAACGTGTACGGTTATGGAAACAAACCATGAGCTGTTCAAGCTGCAGTGGTGTGGGGCGATTGCAGTTGGAGTGATATGGGACATCTGATACGTGTAGATACGACTGTGAAAGGTGACACGTACATAAGCATCATGTCTGATCACCTGCATCCATTCATATCCATTGTGCGTTGCGACGGACTTGGGCAATTCCAGCAGGACAATGCGACCCCCCCACTCGTCCAGAATTGTTACAAAGTGGCTCCAGGAACACTCTTCTGAGCTTAAAGACTTCCGCTGGCCACGAAACCCTCCAAACATGAACATTATCTGGGACGCTGTTCAGAAGAAATCTCGAACCCCTCGTACTCTTACCTGCAGGATTTATGTCGTCAGTTCCCTCCAGCACAACTTTTGACATTAGTTGAGTCCATGACACATCGTGTTACGGCACTTCTGGGGACTCGCAAGGACCCTCCACGATCTTAGACAGGTCTGTCAGTTTCTTTGGCTTTTCAGCGTATTTGAGGTGAGGGCCCCTGTACCGGTAAGGAACGAGTGTGAAGTTAAAAGCGAAAATAGTCCTGACACTTCTGACAAGGACTTAGCTGGGATTTGCCAAAGAGTGGGGGATGTCATTTTTTAAAGAGTCTAATGTTTTCATTTTATTATGAAATGTATTGCCTTTTTCCTAACAAAACACAGCTCAGTTTTGTAATTTAAGGATTAACATCTCAGAGCATAAGATCTTAATGTTTGGTTGAATAACTTATAAAGTTAAGTGTATGAAAATCCCTTTCGCCAATAGCAGTCTTTCTCTATCACAGTCTTATATTAAAATTTATGACTTATCTGAAATCAAGTGAGAATTTCTTCAGCGCAGCAAAGCATCCCAAATTCCCCAATAAAGTCTCAAATTTTACTGAGTTATCTTTCGTTTCGTTAAAATACTTCAATTTCCTAAGTGACAAAGAACTTTAAAAAAATTATTATTTAAACAGTAAGCTTAAAACTAGAGCAAACAAACTTATTTATAAAACAAACCGGAATACTCATGCACTATGAGCTACAATTTTGATGTCTTAACAATGATTCATGCATTAATTTCAACTAGACTTCTACTGTATGCGATCTCATTACGTTAATCCATCATAATATGCTTTGATGTTAACGTACTTTGATGCTAATGAACTCCCCTGCTATGTACGTCATACGTTGTCATTTACATGACGTTTATTTACGAATACGTTAGAGTTGTGGCGATTGGACTCAGTGTTACAAAGATATTACGAATAAGAGATTTGACAGTAGAACATCGTTCTTATAGTAAAACTTGAAGACACGATATGTCCCCGTTTCCTAAGTGAGCCGTTTTTATGCACATATAAATAATAGAAAATGACGATCGCTAGCCGCCTTCCAATGTAGATATGGCTGTTAGTGCCCGGAGTCTCCGAACACATGTTCGGTTCACCTTTGATGCATCTCTTTTCATTTAAGCAGAGAGGCCGCATTCTTAAGCGAATTGGAATCAGTCAGGAAAGAATGGCGTTTAGAAGAAATTGGCTATGGCCTATGGCAAGGGACCAGCTTCAGCATTTGCGGATGGATTCAAACAACCTTGTCTCCCGAATCCAGGTATTGCTAGTTCAGTGCCTCGAAGACCAGAGTTACACCAGTCTGTGGAGAATTTGAAAAATTGGTTGTTGTACATTTTTTAAATAAAATAAAATTCTTCACGACCACAGATGGAATTCTGACGTTGTATGTTTATCCTTTTGTTGTGCATGCTTCGTCATGTGATAGCGCTTGAATGCACACATATTTTAAGGTTTAATTTTGCAAGAAACTTGTAGCTTCAAGTTATTATAGTACTACAAGAGAGTAAACAGATTTTGGACGAAAGGAGGCGAGGCACGTAGGGTGCAGTGAGCTCGGAAGAGTTGAAGCAGCCCGCTGAAAAACTTTTGACATGAACAGACTACAGAATGAGCTGTCATCACATATCCCTTCCGCTCTCCGCAAACCTCTCTCCTTTGTTCCTTATTGGCTTATCGGAACGGGTTTTCGTAATAAGGTTCGCCAGGGTAACCAGACTGGGCGATATTACGTCACTTGGCTAATAATGCTACAATTTGAGCAATTTTCTTATATAAATGCTACTGTTGCCGTTTGGGTGATATTTTTGTGGATCAACGGGCTTTTGGGAAACACAGGCATATCCAAGAGTATTTTTATGCGTTTATTTTAATTCAGTGTTATTTGCGGTTTTTTTTAAAGCTCCAGTGCCATGTGAAATCCTGACATATTGTAACCCCAATGTTCTGCCAGTCTCCAAACAATAACTCCAGTGCTATAATTAAAACTGCTATAAATAGGTAATTAGATTGTTACAGTTGTGTGTAGATATTTTTAACTTATCAAAACACTAGTGGATCGATTTTCCTCTTCTTTCTGGTTAAAAACGTATCCATAATTAGAAACTATCAGAACAACACACAGAAAAAAAAAGAAACGGCAGCACTCACATTAAATTCATCTGCAAGCAAGAACTGCACTGATTAACAAAACAACAACTGAACGTAAGTAATGTATCGACAATGTACAATAGCTGGACTTGGCTAAATTAGGCACAGGTGACAGCTAATAGTGATATCGATATATGGGTAGTTTAAACGACGGCCAAGTTGATTATCGAAAGAGGGTACCCCTCTTTCGTCGTACGATTGAAAATCAAGATATAGTGGGAGATTAAAAAGTTTCCGTTCGAAGGACGTACAGTACAGAGTTCGTATGCCACTCAGGCAAAATCGTTGTGGGTTTTGAGGCAATCATCCCACCGACGCACGAAGTTGAGGACACCCGTTTGGTGAAACGCCGTGTACTGTTGCGTGAAGAAGTCCTTAACTGCATGTTGCAGATCCACATCTGAAAGGGGTCGTAGACGCTTCGATGCTTTTTGTAATGGACCGAAGTTGTGATAATCGGCTGGGGAGAGATCATGACCACAGAGCGGCGCTAGAGTGTCTTCCACATAAGTTGGTGTAACTTCTGCGGTACACACCACCGGTATGGAGGCGTAAGTTATCACGAAGCAGCAGCAGCAGTTGTCGCACCATTCCAGAACGACGCTTTTCGACAGACATGTGGTCCCTTACACGTTCTTCATTCTCCGATGGATGTCTACTAGTGCTTGTCCTACAACAGCCAAGTAAACAATAGCAGCACGTTGGTCTTGTTTATATGCATTTGGTAAGAACGTCGCCGTAGTTCACGTTTCCAAATTTACCGCATGCACGTTGGAAAGACACGAATGCCACACTAATCTTTGCCTACATGTCGGTGCTTAAATACCTGCATCGGAATCGCTGCAGCAGCGCCCTCAGACGGGAACCTTCTCTCTCAATTTCATACAGGGCAACAAGGTCGTGTGTCATTTGGGTGTTATGCGGATCCCATGGACACCCCCCCCCCTCCCCCCCTTCCCCCGACCACCCTTTGGCTACGTCTTTGCTTTCGACAGGGGAGCACACGTATTTTTGTTGCTAAGACTGTCGGGTAGATGGTGGTTTGGAACGAAATGAGGAAAAAATCTCGAGTAAGCATGGGCTCTAAAATACATACCTGAGGAGCTATTGACCACTTGTTCATCTTCGCTACTGCGAAACACAAGTCTTAAATTGAACAAGCGCTTGTGGCTCTGAATGTTTGCATTTTACAAACCATGTTCCTAGACATTTTTTCTAGTTTCGGTCTATGCTACCACTTCTCAAAGTTACTTACCCTGAACGGTACTAATAACAGTATCAGTACTCCGCTGTCAGAGGTATCACACCGGTTTTTGCTTATAACTTTTGACTCCGTTTCCTCAAATTGATACATTTATGCTTTTCTGTAATCCTAGAAAGTTTATAACATCACGCAATCTGTTCCGGCACGAAGATGAAGAACACAAGAGCAGAGAAGGCTCTGAGATGACTTCAGCCAAGAGCCCGCTGACTAAGACCGCACCATTACAGGAGCGGCCTCTACAAGAGGAGAATATAAGCGCCGCTCCTGCCAGCTTCGGTCGCACAGTACTAGATCGGCAGCAGTTGTTAGTGATCCATATACATTGGTTACATGAACATTATATATAGTGAAGGACTCTGACTTATTTGCATGTCGCCCATCGCTTGCGACACCTTCTTGTAGTACAAAGTTAAGTATTGTCAATCTTCATTATAGTAATAAAAACTAGTAATGTGATTTGCTTGAATTGTTGTACAGCATTCCGAAGACACAGCATCCTTTAGGCACCCTATACGAGACGAATGGGCAGGGTCCCACGCAATCATACATACATTTACAAACACTGGCGAATTAAATTTGAAGGTCTGTAACGTCGTTGAATGAAGTTTCCGGACATAGGTTCCCGTGTAAAACTTGATTTACTAAGTCCTCTCTATAACCTCTAGAGGTGTGCTAATCTATGTGTTGCGGCATCAGCGTCAGGTAGACCATGGCATATTAGGGACAGCCCCGGAGGCAGTTCGGCAACTGAGTACCACCGCGCTGGTGCCGGCTCAGCTACGGCGGACTAGATTGCTACATCGAGCAGTACAGTGGAGCATTTCTATTGCAGGCTATATGATGGGAGGATAGCTCCTTCCACAGCACACACAAACGGAGCGAGTATAAATGCCCCTGGCTCAGACGGTAGCAGCTTTTTCTTCGGCGCCATGCATTTTTGCGTTGCGTTTCTTGCGCCAGTCATCGTTTCAGCTCCGCCGAGCAGCATCACATACCAGGCGAAACCGCTGCTGTACATGCCGTCAGCTAGCCCTGACGCTTTCAGACGTATAATCAGACCCGCCGAGGCGAGTCCGCCCCGTGGGTGTCATCGCTCGAGACTCCAGTCTCTGAGGGTCCCGAGTTCAGCGCGAGGCGCCTGCGCGGTACTGCCAGCCGTTTGGGGACGAGTGCAGTGTACGCTAGCTCAGGTGACAAGCACCGCTATGCCGCGATGTTGCCATCTGACGTGGTCAGCAAGGGCGCATTCGCCGCCAGCTGCTATTGTACTACCGCAGCATTTCGCTGTCTAAAGCCCCTTTTACACGATCGACTTTCTTGTCTCAATTGACCGCTCGAGACTAAAGAGTCTATTGCAGCGCCCCTGGCGTTTCATTTCCGTGCTGTGTCTCGAGTGTAACGAGTGGTGGTTTTCGTTTACGCGTCAGTGCCGAAATTGCCAGTTTAGTGCGGGCTCTCTGCTGTGGAGTTCGACATCTGAGCAGAGAAAGTGAGGTTATGGGGCATTATCCTTTTTACAAAAATCTCGAAATATAGTAACAGAATGTAGGAACAGACAGTGATAGTAGAGTTTATTGATGATCAAAGAGGAATTCGTAGTGGAAATTATTGTCGAAGTTCGTGTGGCTTATTCTTTACGTACCTGAGAACTAAAAGAATAGGAAATGCGTCCTCGGAACATTTTAAAACAAATATATTTATTTTATAGGAAAATATATACTAGGAAACACATGAAACAACATCTAGAAAACAGCAAATAGCGCCTTTTTTGCTTTATCCTTTGTATTAAACAATTATAATTAAAGTGCGCTACTCTTGAAGGTCCAGGGTGGGCTGTAATTATCGTGTGGCAGCGAAACTTGGTAGATATTCTAATGAATTACTGCAGAACCAATTGACGCTGAAGAAAAGTAGGTTGCAAATTTGGCGCTGTACAGCTTCTCGTCGACGTTCTCGGTGCTAATGTTGAACAAATAGTTTAAGCAGCGGTCAACAATAAAATCAACATTATGCCTCCCTCACTTATTTTATCTTTCCTGTCCATGTCCCGTTCCTAATCCATTATATATGGAAAAATTTCTATACGTATTTTTAGCGTTCATAGTGCCAGATCTGCACCTGGTAACCAAAAACAGAACTAATTTTTTCCAACGTAAATCGGTTGCGCATTACCGCATTAGAATATCTACCTAGTTTCGCAGTCACACGGAACATGTGTGAGTAGATGAACTTTAATTATAACTACGCTATCTTGTTTCCTTGCTCAGTGACAAAATAGAAAATTATTTTGTCCTGAAATAGTTCTGAATTTTCCACTGTTGAAACGATTTTCGTATGAACACGTTTATCTACTTGCGTTTTCATTTATGCATAGTATAGGATTTTATTTTGTAGAGCTTAAATACCTTGTTGCTTTCAGATATTTCGTCTCTCTTGTAGAAGAACACTAATAGGAAAAACATACCAGGTCCTTGTGTAACGCTCCAATGTGTCACTAAAACAAAGCAAGCAAAACAATAAATATTAAGAAGACACTGACGCACAAAATCCATTTCTATAATAGAAGTGAGCATGGCCAGAATAGGTTACCTTCCGATGTTAGCAGGCGCCGCCGTAGATCCAGTTTCTGCGTTTACACAGTGTGTAGAGTACTTGAAAGTTTAGAACTCCACATTTGGTATAATCTATAGATCACTGTCGTCATAGATACACTCGCATCGTGGCTGTTTGCTGATTTACTCCCAGGCACAAAAGACGCACAAGCTTAGATTAGTAGAGTTTGCCCAGAAAGTCATTCATGTAAAACAGGCCTCACTACACGTCACTCGCTGTGTGCTAGTCTTGTCCGACTATTAGGCATCTATCATCGATCACTGTATGAAAAGTAACTAATAAAAAAAGTCTGTCCAACAGTTACGTGGAAAAGTACTGTCGCCACAAAAGGTGGCTACTCGCAAACACCGATGGCAGCAAGCTATAGCAAACGTTAGTAATGCTGGGGATAATTTCTAAAAGGGAAACCGAATGCTGATACTGTAAATGAGTATAAAATATGGATGTGGGAAGAGACGGACGCTTTCAAGCAGTTTCAAGTAGCAGTGGTAAGTGTCCCTCACGTTAGATCGGAATCAAATTTTATTACACGAAAATATAGATTTTGAGTGTGATGAACAAAGGGGGCTTCCTTCCGAAGCAATAAACTCGGTATGCAGCGAGTTCTGAAAATCGATTTATGATTTACGAAACGTGCGGATAATTCAATCGAATTACATCACACTGTAGAACGAGACTGCCATTCCTTACGAACACATAAAATAATCTTTCTGATGCTATGCCACAACGCGCAGAACACTTGCGGCAGCAGCATGTTGCTTCACCAGTTTTGGCCTCGTAATACTATTCTCTGCACCTGTATTATTTTTTTAATTTCAGCACCATACAGTTTATAAGAGTGTAAAATTTAATTTCTTCTTAATGCTGACACTTTCGCTGCCGTTAATTGGCTAATCATTCATATTGTCGGCTGCTCATGCGGTGGTCTCGGGATCGCCTTCAACTGGCCACATTTGCTTTATCTGTGTTGGGGATACCTGGGATGGCGTTCTCTCTGCCTCGAGAGGACAGATTATTTCAGTAAATCAGTGACAGTGACAAAAAACTACCAAAGTGATATCAAACCACACATCTTGTTCTAGGCTATCAACTACACAAGATAAATTTGTTCGGTAACTGCTGCAGTCTATTCCTCAGTTCAACGAAAGATAAAAATTTTTTTTGTACATGATATTTATATAGCTCCTTTGATTGTCCCTAGTGCACTCCCCACAACAACAGTTCTCCTTTAAGTTTGTCTACTGCTAGACCTAAGCTATAGGGAAAGATTGGTAATATATAATATGTGTAAGAACCGCAAAAATCAAGAGGAAACGATAAGAGTGGAAGACCAAGAACGAGGTACGCGGATTAAAAGAAGTGTAAGATTGGAATACAGTCTTTCGGCCCTACAGTTTAATCTGAAGAAGCAATGATACAGAAGAGTGATTCGGGAGTGGCATCCAAGGTGAATGGATATCAGTGATAAGATTCACTGAAGACATTGTTATCCTCAGAGAAAGTGAAGAAGAATTACAGGATCTCATGCATGGAAGGAAAAGTCTAATGAGTTCAGAATGTAGACTGAGAGTGAATCGAAGAAAGATGAAAGGAATGAGAAGTAGGAGAAATGAGCATACCGAGAAATTTAACGTCAGAATTAGTGATCACTAAGTAAAGGAAGATAAGTAATTCTGCTGCCTAGGCAGCAATGTAACTCATGTCGGATAAGGTAAGGAGGACATAAAAAGCAGACTATCTCTGACAAAAAGGATATTTCTGCTCAGGGGGAGGGAGTCTACTAGTATCAAATTTGTTCAAATGGCTCTGAGCACTATGGGACTTAACTTCTGAGGTCATCAGTCGCCTAGAACTTAGAACTACTTAAACCTAACTAACCTAAGGACATCACACACATCCATGCCAGAGGCAGGATTCGAACCTGCAACCGTAGCGCCTAGAACCTCTCGGCCACACAGGCTTTAATTTAGGGAAGAAATTTATGAGAACATACGTTTGGAGCACATCATTGTATGAGAGTGGAACAAGGACCGTGGGAAAATTGGAACAAAAGAGAATCTAAGCAATTGGGATGTCAAAAATTAGGTGGACCGATAACTTAAGGAATTAGGTTCCCTCAGAGTCGGTGAGGAAAGCAATGAACGGAAAACACTGACAAGCTGAAGGGACAGGGTGATAGGACACATTAAGACATCAGCGAATATTTTCCTTGGTAATACAGAGAGCTGTAGAGGGCAAAAACTGTAGGGGAAGAGAGCAAATAATTTAGAACGTAGGTTGCAAGTGTTACTCTGAGATGGAGAGGTTAGAGGTTGGTACAGGAGAGGAAGTCGTGACGTAACACATCAAAGCCTTCAGAAAAAAAGAACGGTTTCATTATAAAGACTGAGGGTGCGGTTCTGCGCAATGTGTTTGTCTCTTTTATGCCTTTCTGCGAGCTGACAGTCCAAGATTATCGTCAACTTTTGTACTGGAGAGATACATAGGGGGCTGAAATATAAAGTTGAATTCTGCCCTGAACACAGGTTCTCGGTAGCTTCCGATTAGATTTTCGCGAGATGTTAGGTGTATGTCCTCCGATTAAGCCCTTGCAGCTTGGTGGCCGCGGTGGCCGAGCGGTTCTAGGCGCTACAATCTGGAACCGCGCGACCGCTACAGTCGCAGGTTCGAATCCTGCCTCGGGCATGGATGTGTGTGATGTCCTTAGGTTAGTTAGGTTTAAGTAGTTCTGAGCTCAAGGGGACTGATGACCTCAGAAGTTATGTCCCATAGTGCTCAGAGCCATTTGAACCTGACATTTCCTTTTCCTACGGTACATTTGTTTAACGTGGTCATTCTACTTTAGGCCTCCCCGGGCCATTACTCCTAGGTAATTCATGGCTGTTACTGCTTCCAGTGCTTTTTGTCAATAGTGTAATTTAACAGTAATGGATACCTTCTTCTATTTGTGCTAAATACGTTACATTTATTTAGTTGCAGGGTCAGCTGCCAGTCTTTACACCAATGGTCAGACTTCTGTGGGTCTTCCCGCATTCCACTTTAATCTTACGGCGTTGTAACCTTCCAACAGCAGCGTCCGCGAACAGCCTCACGAGAGTATACCTTAAGATTTAGGGATTGCACATGGATAGCGTCGACATTTCACCGCGATATTTCTGCTGATGATGATTCAACCACCGTCGGATGAGTATTTTACGGTGTAAAAAAATTGACATGAAAATGATTGAGCGGTTGTCAGCCGAAATATCGTGGCAAGATGTGCACGTCATCCAGCTGCAATCCCAGAAACTCTGGGTATGCTCATAACGCCGACAAAACTTCAAAACTTATAACTTCACCGAGCTTCCAACTTTATCCATTAGATGATTAATATAGACTGTAAAGAGCAAGGGACCTATGACACTCCACTACCCGCCACTGGAGTCGAAGTCGTTAAAGCACGTCTGCGTGGTGGCGCTCGAGTCGGATGTGGAAAATTTTCACTGCCAATAGCCGGAAAAGGTAGGAGAGATGGCAGTGTTAAGTTCCCGATCGCTAGACTTTGCGCCAGTGTCCTTTTTAAGTTCCAGACCTCTCCGTAGTGCCTCATGAAGTGAGGGCTTGTCAGACTGCTGATGCTGATTCGTCTCACAGGTGGGGACTTTTACCTCGGCGGCCTACTTTTATGCCCTCTGAAAGTAATAGGCTATGTGCTGGAACCGGGTTTCACCCTTCCCCTTCTCTCGTCACCATCACACAATACAGACATAACACTACAGTATACACGCATCCATTGCCCTCTCCCACACTCCACAAATACATATGCGGATCAGCTCTCACATATTCGCAAGGACTGGAACCAATGTTCACGAAGGAAGAACATCCTTTATAGGTGGCTTCCATACGACATTTAGATTTTTAACAGTACGTCGGGGTACTCCAGATATCTGCCGAATTAGTTCTATGGCAACGTCATCAGTGTCAAGAAAAGCTGTGGACCCAGTAACTGTATGTATCTTACACAAACTTATTAATTAACCCAAATGCACTGTACTGGATTTATTTTAGGATGCAAGGGTCTACCTGCCTCAAGCAAGTCGAAAGTGGAAGAAAACGAAATTCCTAATGGTGTAGATATCGGAGGAGCCTATGGGAGTAAACGCTGAAGGAAAAGCCTACTACCAAACTTGTAGAGCACTCGTGACACAGCCAGTGCAAACTGAAATCAATAACAAACTTCCAGGTAACCTAGGAAACGGAAACGACATGAGACAAAAAGATCAGGAATACCGGAATACTTGAAAACAGCGCCTTGGAGCGAGAGAGCATTTGCCAAGAAAGAACTGGAAATTTGTAAAGAATTAGACATTACCTGTGTAGTCGAAACTGAAAGGAAATCAGGAGACAGCATATATTGCAGAGATTAATCGTAGCAATACCAACGCATTTTCCATAATGCGTAGTACCCACGGGCAAGGTACTTTATGCCAACTCTTAAAATTTGGAAAAAGTAAATTTCGTTAATTGTTGTTTACTTTCACTCACAACATACTTCTTAAAGACGTACTGATGTGTAACGAAGGTGCTGAACCTGAAAATATTGAATATCAGATATTACACGAATGCGTGGCGTCTGTTCTTTCGGACATGTGCGAAAGAACAAAAACAAGTGTAGATGCACAAATACGTACGACCTCGTGGGAATCTCAGAATAACAAACAGGTAGTAAATGGAGAGGAACTTCGGATAGGTGACGCTCTGTAGGACTTTGGATCGGCCCTGAGGCGTGCTGAGATAGTCCGCGCCCTTGCAGTGATTAACACACTTGCCTAATAAGTAGGAAATCAGAGTCGGTAGATATTTTCTCTCGTCGCCGCTGATTGCGAGCAATGTCCCGCTGCAGTTCACACAGAGATCCCCTTCAATTTAAGAACAGAATATGACGTACATTGGGAAAAGTGACATCTTTTACAAACCAGGAGAACACGGCAAGTGTCATAATCCGATTTCCCAGAAACGTCGCTCAGCCAAAATAAGCGAACTCTTGTCTTGGCTTATCCGTAGATACTCGACCATTTGTGAAAAGGCGATGGTCAAAGCTTTCGAGGTACTTTATGTGGCTTTTACCGCGTGATATCCTCGGGACGCTTTTACCGCGTGATATCCTCGGGACGGAACTATGGCGTTGTGGTTAGCGTGGCGAGTTATTAATTTTGCGGCCCATGTTGGAAACCCGATTATTACTTTTATTTTTATTTTTCATTTATATGCCCATGTCTGTAGAAGAATACTGCACGAATGTTGTTCTGTATATAGTGATATAACATTGTCCTCATTCGGCACTAACACTAACTGAATGTCAGATGAATAACAAAATTGTTAGAAACTGTTTTCGGTGAAATTCCTGTAGTGTGTCTTGATTCATATTCAATTGCAAGCCCCAGTTTTCGGAAACGTGATCAGTTACGCATGGTTTAGAGCGGAATTATTGCCAACACGCGATATCTTCAGCAATATTTACGACGTTTCTTTACTGAGTGTGTTTCTTGTGAAGAAATATCGCTATGGCGAACGTGCCTTTGGGCAGTGCTCGTGGTGTTCAGAGTAATGTGTGTTTCGAATGTTTCTACGATCGGCACCATCCAAGGGAATGCACCAAACCTTCCTGAAGTATAAACGTATGAATAAAACACGAGAATTAATATAAGAATTGATATGAGAATGAAATATGAGAATACGAGAATTTAAGAACATCGTAACCCCTTCACATACCATACACACATAATAAATGTATGACAATTACAGCGAGAGCGGCCCCTCCCGCCGGAGGTTCGAGTCCTCCCTCGGGCATGAGTGTGTGTGTTGTTCTTAGCATAGGTTAGTTTCAGTAGTTTTGTAAGTCTAGGGACCCATGACCTCTGCAGTTTGATCCCTTAAGAACTCACACACACACACACATTTTGAGCTTACAGCGAGAGCCAGTTGTAATTTTACAGTTAATATAATGTCGTTGTATCCCTTTACTTGATAAGAAACATTCGTGTAGTAACCTTCTACAGACAAAGATAGGTAAATGAAAATACGGTATGCAAAATTACCAAACCACCACGCTAAACACAAGTCATCAGTCCGTCTAAGACAGTCGCATGCGGAAAGGTACCTCAGAAATACCTCAAAAACCCATGGAAAAGCCGTATTGGCTTATTTTGACTTCTCTTCCTATGAGCGAAATTCCTGGGAATCAGGTGATGACTCCTCGTAAGACTTAAATTTTTGGCTTAAGCTTAACTGAAAAATTTAAAACATCTCTGGTATCTATAGAAGACTTCATTAAAAACAATAATTATTTTAAGAGAATTTTAAAATGTAAAAAAACTAAGTATATTAAAATATTTCCAAAATAGAGCGAGAAGGTAACCCCCGCCCCTTGGTATTACAAGGGTTAATTAATTCAGAAGGTTCTCGCGCGTTTTATAATTGGTGGCGTTCTTGCACGGAGCCACGGTAATGGAGTGTGATGGCGGTGCCGATGTGTTCGTCCTCAGGACTACTTACAGCAGGCAGCGGAGTGGCGCGTTACTCTGAGGGACAGGTGTGCAGGCCGCTCGGAATTGGAAGCGACGGCGTAGCGCAGAGAGCAGCTTCCACATCCTCCGAGTGGGGACACGCCATAAACCTGAGAGCTGCGGCACGCCTTCCCTGACAGCGGGAGAGAGTCGCAGCTTCTGCGACTACAGCGCCGCCGGCTGTGCTACCTGTGTCCGCACTCGGGCTTCGCTGTTCTCTCGTGTAGCAGCACGTCGCTCCCAGCGTCGACGGAAATCTTTCCCTTCAGTTTGTAAGCTCAGTGCCCCATCCTACTGCTATACTTAATACATACGGATCAGGTTAATGAGTAGGAATGGCTGTTATCGCTGAAAAAACTGATTTTCGATTGTACTGGGTTTTACGTCTCCATTTTCATCTGACTTAACACCCACACAAAATAACCGGTCTCTGAAATAACCGTATTTCGGTCATTTATTTCTATTATTTCAAATAATAAACGTAGACTTCGATTAAAGACTGAAAAATTCTGTCGAAGATGGCGTAGGAGATCTCGCTAGATAAGGGGATGAGGCTGTGGCAGCAATCGGTGTCATTGTCTCCAGCAAAGATTGCCAAGATGAAGGCGACGGGCCCAGCGATTACAAGAGTGAACGGTAACAAGTCCTTGACTTTTACTGCAAGGTCACTTTTCGATGGTACCAGTTTTTCAGCCTGAAGCAACAACAAAATTAAGGGTTCATTAATTATCCCAAGTTTACAGCACGTCAATAAAATCATAGGCATATCAACAAAATGTACCTTCTCTTCCAAGAACCGTTGTGATCTTGTAAGTTTGTTGTCTCTCCTCCAGTTTTTAATCTTTTACAGCAAATGGAGCATTGTACTTTGTAAGTAGGCTGTTTAGGTTTTTATGTTCGTAACGCTACGTAGCGCTCTGTATGAAAATCACTGACTGTGCTGTGTGCAGTCTGTGGCTGGTTGGCACTGTTGCAATATTCGCTTGTGTAGTTTTGGGCAGTTGGATGCGAACAGCGCCTAGCGTTTCGCAGTTGGAGGTGAGCCACCAGCAGTGGTGGATGTGGGGAGAGAGATGTAGAATTTTGAGAGCGGACTATCTGGACGTGTGTCCATCAGAAAGAGTACGTTTGTAATACTGGATATCATGAAATGGCTTTTGAACATGATTAAGGTAAATACATTGTTTGTTCTCTATTAAAATCTTTCATTTGCTAACTATGCCTATCTGTAGTTAGTGCCTTCAGTAATTAGAATCTTTTATTTAGCCGGCAGTATTGGCGCTCGCTATATTGCAGTAGTTCGAGTAACGAAGATTTTTGAGAGGTAAGTGATTCATGAAAGGAATAGGTTATTGTTGGTCAGGGCCATTCTCTTGTATAGATTATTGAAAGCCAGATTGCGTTGCGCTACAAATATTGTGTGTCAGTTTATTGACTATCATAATAAGTAAAGCGAGGAAACGTTCAGTTTTGCTCAGCTGTTTGAAAATCAAATAACGTGGGAGGTTTACCAGCACAGTAATTTATAATTTACGAAACGCGACGTTTCAACTTCATTGCTACCGCGCGTCGTAAAATACGTTCAAACTGCAATCTGCAATATAACCGATGTTCGAGGATGACAGCGAAACCTACCATACACACCAGAGAGGGCAAGTCTTGCAGACTGCACGTACTCGTGTACCGCACAGATACACTACTGTCCACTAAAATTGCTACACCACGAAGATGACGTGTTACAGACGCGAAATTAGACCGACAGAAAGAAGATGCTGTGATATGCAAAGATTAGCTTTTCAGAGTATTCACACAAGGTTGGCGCCGGAGGCGACACCTACAACGTGCTGACATGAGGAAAGTTTCCAACCGATTTCTCATACACAAACAGCAGTTCACCGGCGTTGCCTGGTGAAATGTTGTTGTGATGCCTCGTGTAAGGCGGAGAAATACGTACCATCACGTTTCCGACTTTGATAAAGGTCGGACTGTATCATATCTCGATTGCGGTTTATCGTATCGCGACATTGCTCCTCGCGTTGGTCGAGATCCAGTGACTGTTAGCAGAATATGGAAACGGTGGGTTCAGGAAGGTAATACGGAACGCCGTGCTGGATCCCAAAGACCTCGTATCACTAGCAGTCGAGATGACAGGCATCTTATCCGCATGGCTGTAACGGATCGTCCAGCCACGTCTCGAACCCTGAGTCAACAGATGGTGACGTTTTCAAGACAACAACTTTCTGCACGAACAGTTTGACGACGTTTGGAGCAACATGGTCTATCAACTCGAGACCATGGCTGCGGTTACCCTTGACACTGCATCACACACAGGAGCGCTTGCAATGGTGTACTCAATGACGAGCCTGGGTGCACGAATGTGCAAAACGTCATTTTTTCGGATGAATCCAGGTTGTGTTTACAGTATAATTATGGTCGCATCCGTGTTTGGTGACATCGCGGTGACGGCACATTGGAAGAGTATTCGTCATCGCCATACTGCCGTATGACCCGGCGTGATGGTATGGGGTGCCACTGGTTAAACGTCTCGGTCACCTCTTTTCGCATTGACGGCACTTTGAACGGTGAGCGTTACTTTTCAGATGTGTTACGACCCGAGGCTCTACCCTTCATTCGATCCCTGCGAAACCCTACATTTCAGCAGGATAATGCCCGACCGTATGTTGCAGGTCCTGTACGGGCCTTTCTGGATACAGGAAATGTTCGACTGCTGCCCTGCCCGTCTGGTCAATGGTGGCAGAGCAACTGGCTCGTCACAATACGCCAGTCGCTACTCTTGATGAACTGTTCTATCGCGTTGAAGCTGCATGGGCAGCTGTACCTGTACACGCCATCCTAGCTCTGTTTGACTCAATGCCCAGGCGTATCAAGAGAGGTATTACGGCCAAAGGTGGTTGTTCTGGGTACTGATTTCTCAGGACCTATGCACCCAAATTGCGTGAAATTGTAGTCAAATGTGAGTTCTAGTATAATATATTTGTCCACTGAATAGCCGTTTATCATCTGCATTTCTTCCTGGTGTAGCAATTTCAGTGGCCAGTAGTGTAAGTCACACCACACTGTAGTTGGTACAGTACATTCAGAGGATTGTTGTACTGGTTCTTACGTCATGTGTTTGTTGCTAGTTTCGAGCTGTTGGAGTTGGTATTAAAATAACACTGATCGTTTTTCCCGCTTCGATAACCCAATATTTCAATGCAATGGAAGTTTTGTAAATAAACATTACTCTTTAAATACGTTTATTTAGAAACCAAAAATGATATGCCAGGTGTTTTTACTCGGTTATTAGTAAACAATGAAAAAACCTGTTATAACCGAGTCCGAACAAATACCGAAAAACACCGGTAATTAAGAAATAGAATATTGGTACCGGTTTTAACTGGTGAATTTTTCCCAGCTCTGCTGGCTAGTAGCGGGCTTACATCCTTAGATCCCACTGTCGTCAAGATTAACTGTGTGCCTTGAAAAATGCGATTATGCTTGAAATGCCTTGTTTTAAATGATTTGTTATTACTGAAAGGAAATCTTGAACTGTGAACAGTTTTAAGACTAAATTTCACTGTTATTTCAGTTTATTTTCAAATAGCTTATTAGCTATACTGTCAATTTTAAGCATGGTCAATAATCACCATAGGTTTTTATAAGCGTGCAGCCATCGATAAGAGATACCAATTAATCCACAGAAATTCCGCCTAATCTTATAAATTTGCCTCTGTTATCCACTGTGGATAAGGGACAGCCGCCGGTCAAATATTTATCAAGGAAAATTGCCGAACAGCCGTATGTTTAGAGAAGTTACTTTATTGCGACAACTAGTTGCGGCATCTCATTGCATGAAGTGCAAAGGGGCCTGAAGATGGCATTTTTGAGATGCCGAAACTAGTTGCCTAAATAAAATAACATTTCAAAACATACGGCTGTTGGGTGATTTTCCTTGGTAATAATTATAAATTTATGGTAGAGCAAATTCAGATACATTTCAAGTCGTGTGATGAACTTCCACTGAAGATTAAATAATAACGAAAATAATTCCAACTAAGTCTTTATCTCTCTGCTGCATCGATCATACTCCAACAAGTTACGTGGCAGACTTCCCGTTATAAGACAGCCAAGTGCCTCATACTCGGAACCCAGTGTCGACTATGCGCAACGCGCACCAGCCGAGCGGCAGAGCGGGTAGTATCAGCGGTAGAAGAGAAGGAACAACTTCCCCGCTAAGCACGAGAGTACGTGGCTGGCGAAGGTCCGTTCAACCGATCGCTCGCGCTGCAAACATTTTCGAACCGAAAGACGAGGCGCAAGAGCGCCGCCCAGATACCAGAAGGAAAAAGAACCAGAGATACGATCTACAGATGGAAATCGATACGAGTAAAATGTTTTAAAGATGTGGAATAATGAACTTTAATAGTTTGCAGTGTTGTTCGTAGTCATTTATTTTGCAATGTAAATTATATGCCGTAGTGTGGTATAGTCTTTTCTTTGAAATTACTGTTGTCTACTACTTTGAAATTATTGTTGTCTGATCGCCGTTTGAGAAGTTTATCTACCTGCTGTGTATGATAGGCTGTCTAAATGTTTTGATTAATGTTCTTTAAATTTAAACACTTTACAGTAATATATAATCAAGTACAACATCGAAGTATCTGCTTTTCCAAAATTTCCAAACATAATTTGTCATTTGACAGTGCGATGTCGACTAAATCTAGGATAAAGCATGTTCCTTACAACCGCATTATGTTGGGTTTCTACAATAGTTACTTTCAATCACATCTGTGACTTTCGTTCAGACCTACTTAATAAGAGCAGAGACATTTGATGAAACACTCACATTCGTTTATTACGAGTGGAAGATGAAGTTGTTGTTGTGGTCTTCAGTCCAGAGACTGGTTTGATCCAGCTCTCCATGCTACTCTATCCTGTGCAAGCTTCTTCATCTCCCAGTACCTACTGCAACCTACATTCTTCTAAATCTCTTTAGTGAATTCCTCTCTTGGTCTCCCTCGACGATTTTTACCCTCCACGCTGCCATCCAATACTAAATTGGTGATCCCTTGAGGCCTCAGAATATGCCCTACCAACCGATCCCTTCTTCTAGTGAAGTTATGCAACAAGCTCCTCTTCTCCCCAATTCTATTCAATACCTCCTCATTAGTTATGTGATCTATCCATCCAATCTTCAGCATTCTTCTGTAGCACCACATTTCGAAAGCTTCTATTCTCCTCTGTCTAAACTATTTATCGTCCACGTTTCATTTCCATACATGGATACACTCCATACAAATACTTTCAGAAACGACTTCCTGACACTTTAATCTATACTCGATATTAACAAATTTCTCTTCTTCAGAAACGCTTTCCTTGCCATTGCCAGTCTACATTTTATATCCTCTCTACTTCGACCATCATCAGTTATTTTGCTCCCCAAATAAAAAAAACTCATTTACTGCATTAAGCGTCTCATTTCCTAATCTAATTCCCACATAATCACGCGATTTAATTCGACTATATTCCATTATCCTCGTTTTGCTTTTGTTGATGTTCATCTTATATCTTTCTTCCAAGACACGGACCATTCCGTTCAGCTGCTCGTCCAGGTCCTTTGCTGTTTCTGACAGAATTACAATGTCATCGGCTAACCGCAAAGTTTTTATTTCTTGTCCATGGATTTTAATTCCAACTCCGAATTTTTCTTTTCTTTCCTTTGCTGCTTGCTCAATATACAAATTGAATAACATCGGGGATATGCTACAACCCTGTCTCACTCCCTTCTCAACCACTGCTTCCCTTTCGTGCCCCTCGACTGTTATAGCTGCCATCTGGTTTCTGCACAAATTGTAAATAGCCTTTCGCTCCATGTATTTTTCCCCTGCCACCTTCAGAATTTGAAAGAGAGTAATCCAGTCAACATTGTCAAAAGCTTTCTCTAGGTCAACAAATGCTAGAAACGTAGGTTTGCTTTTCCTTAATCTAGCTTCTAAGATAAGTCGTAAGGTCAGTATTGCCTCACGTATTCCAACATTTCTACGGAATCCAAACTGATTTTCTAGGATATAAAGATGAAGGAGATTGAAAAATCATACACCAATCAAGTAGCATAACTGAGGAACACAAGCAACCTTCTTAGAAACAACTGAACAAAATATTTGAACGTAAATGTAGCTGCAAGTCGCATGAATTCAATCAACCATCCTGTGTAGTCTACTTTATAGTTGAATGTAGACTTTCACAGGCTACACTGCTGAAGAAACCTTCTCAGACTTTGATCCTAGTAGCTTTGTCGAAATTCCGTGATATTTCGATCAGTGTTACTTTCATCGAAACGTTGTGGAATTTCAACGTAGCCATATGGATGTATGCTCGAGGAGATTTCTTCTACTTTATAAATTAATTTGCCTAATTAAGTACAGGAGATTTCAAAAGAATACATCTTCACAAGACTGTAACTGATGCTGTTACAAGAAAACGGTGATAGTGACTAAATCATGATGCTAGGAAAATGACCTTCAAAGGTTGTATCAAGTTTAAAATCTTATATTCATTTGTTATATTGTCTACACTCTACAGTAACTAACACATACAGTGAAGTGACACGTAGGTTATCAAACAATTAAATTGAGAGTGTCGTGTTCAGTAATGTTTTTACCAATAATCTAGTTAGCACTTGCATCCCTCTGACTCCAAGGATAACACTTAAATTTCTATCACTCATTAATATCATGTTCGGGATGACCCATTACGAAGTAACAGAATATTTTGTCCGTTTTCCAAATGTTACATTAATATATACACCTAAATTTTATTAATTGTACGTATAACGGATTGGATAAGCAAATGAATGAACAATGTTACAAATAGGAGCATAAATTTCCAAGCAGACTCTTAGCAAACACACATAAAAATATCCTATTTGTTTTTATTGCGGGAAATGTCTATTCCGAGTCCTATAGCATCATGAGAAGGCGCCACATCATCATAAGATTGTGTGTTTGGCCCACCACTATGATAAAGACATGTATATGCACTTGCATTTCTTTGCATCCAAAGAGAAAACACTTATTGTTCATTAGTTCTTCAAATATCCGCTAGGAATCAGTTGAAATCACTTAAAACATCTATATTCATTTTGCATCAAATAAATTAGATCTTCCACTACGGAAATGGAAATAAGCGTTTGGCGTCATTGGCCGGGACGCCCCTGCGGAGCAGGTCCGTCCGCCTTAGTGCGGGTCTTATTACATTCGACGCCACATTGGGCGACCTGCGCTCCGGATGGGGATGAAATGATGATGAAGACAACACAACACCCAGTCCCTGAGCGGAGAAAGTCCCCGACCCGCCCGGGAATCGAGCCCGATTCCGTAGGACGGCAATCCGTCACGCTGACCACTCACCTATCGGGGCGGACGTTCTTCCACTATCATTTGGTGTAAATATCTCTACATATTCGCTTGTGTCGCTCACACCTCTTTGCTTCTAATTGCCTCAATTATCTTGTACTTGAATGAAAATGGAAATTTGGCTCAAGATTTAACTTTACCATAGATAAGAGAACCACTTGTATGAACATCAAGAGCTCAAATGGAAACCCAGTTCTAAGCAAAGAAGGGAAGGCAGAAAGGTGGAAGGAGTATGTAGAGGGTCTATACAAGGGTGATGTACTTGAGGACAATATTATGGAAATGGAAGAGGATGTAGATGAAGATGAAATGGGAGATACGATATTGCGTGAAGAGTTTGACAGAGCACTGAAAGACCTAAGTCGAAACAAGGCCCCGGGAGTAGACAACATTCCATTAGAACTACTGACAGCCTTGGGAGAGCCAGTCCTGACACAACTCTACCATCTGGTGAGCAAGATGTATGAGACAGGCGAAATACCCTCAGACTTCAAGAAGAATATAATAATTAAAAACCCAAAGAAAGCAGGTATTGACAGATGTGAAAATTACCGAAGTATCAGTTTAATAAGTCACAGCTGCAAAATACTAACACAAATTATTTACAGACGAATGGAAAAACTAGTAGAAGCCGACTTCGGGGAAGATCAGTTTGCATTCCGTAGAAATACTGGAACACGTGAGGCAATACTGACCTTACGACTTATCTTAGAAGAAAGATTAAGGAAAGGCAAACCTACGTTCCTAGCCTTTGTAGACTTAGAGAAAGCTTTTGACAATGTTGACTGGAATACTCTCTTTCAAATTCTAAAGGTGGCAGGGGTAAAATACAGGGAGCGAAAGGCTATTTACAATTTGTACAGAAATCAGATGGCAGTTATAAGAGTCGAGGGGCATGAAAGGGAAGCAGTGGTTGGGAAGGGAGTGAGACAGGGTTGTAGCCTATCCCCGATGTTATTCAATCTGTGTATTGAGCAAGCAATAAAGGAAACAAAAGAAAAGTTTGGAGTAGGTTTTAAAATCCATGGAGAAGAAATATAAACTTTGAGGTTCGCCGATGACATTGTAATTCTATCAGAGACAGCAAAGGACTTGGAAGAGCAGCTGAACGGAATGGACAGTGCCTTGAAAGGAGGGTATAAGATGAACATCAACAAAAGGAAAACGAGGATAATGGAATGTAGTTGAAGTAAGTTGGGCGATGCTGAGGGAATTAGATTAGGAAATGAGATACTTAAAGTAGTAAAGGAGTGTTGCTATTTGGGGAGCAAAATAACTGATGATGGTCGAAGTAGAGAGGATATAAAATGTAGACTGGCAATGGCAAGGAAAGCGTTTCTGAAGAAGAAAAAGTTGTTAACATCGAGTATAGATTTAAGTGTCAGGAAGTCTTTGCTGAAATTATTTGTATGGAGTGTAGCCATGTATGGAAGCGAAACGTGGATGATAAATAGTTTGCACAAGAAGAGAATAGAAGCTTTCGAAATGTGGTGCTACAGAAGAATGCTGAAGATTAGATGGGTAGATCACATAGCTAATGAGGAAGTGTTGAATAGGGTTGGGGAGAAGAGAAGTTTGTGGCACAACTTGACCAGAAGAAGGGATTGGTTGGTAGGACATGTTCTGAGGCATAAAGGGATCACCAATTTAGTATTTTAGGGCAGCGTGGAGGGCAAAAATCGTAGAGGGAGACCAAGAGATGAATACACTAAGCAAATGCAGAAGGATGTAGGTTGCAGTAGGTCCTGGGACATGAAGAAACTTGCACAGGATAGAGTAGCAAGGAGAGCTGCATCAAACCAGTCTCTGGACTGAAGACCACAACACAACATATGTCTATAAGCACTTTATATTGAAATATATTATTCAATCAAAGATTTCACTTTCCTTTTGCATCTTGCTGCAAATATTTTCTTCCGACGCCATTTCAGTGACAAACGTGTTAGCCTCATTTAATGCTGTCACCAGTATTGGAACCCAGGTTAAGAGAGTCAAAAGCGTGAACGCTGTCACTCATCCACTGAGGAGGATTATTACGTTGGTACGAGAAAAACGCTTCTGATTCTACAATATTAACCTCAGGGTATTTTAACTTATAAACTGCAACTGCACAACATAACAAAATACTGAGCGTTTCGCGAACGCACAGTGACGTGTAATTAACGGTTCACGGACACAATCAAACGCTCTAGCCAGCTGTGGTCCCTCCCTTCCCCACTACAGAGCCGACAATGGCGCCCAATGTGGTAGCGAGTACTGCCAGACTGAACTCGAGGTAATCTAGGAGGCCAATCGACGGGCCACGGACAGCTATGTATTTGAGTACAGAATGTCTAGACGGAGCCGGACGTTGTGGCCGAGCGGTTCTAGGCGCTTCAGTCCGGAACTGCGCTGCTGCTACGGTCGCAGGTTCGAATCCTGCCTCGAGCATGGCTGTGTCCTTAGGTTAGTTAGGTTTAAGTAGTTCTAAGTCTAGGGGACTGATGACCTCAGAAGTTAATTCCCATAGTGCTTAGAGCCATTTGAACCAGTTGTCTAGACAGATTCTTTGTGCTATTACGGGCACAATTTTTATTAACATAATAAAGTTATCTATTACTACTGCTGCTATTGCTACTACTACTACTACTACTACTACTACTACGATTACTAAACACCTACTAATACTGCGATTACCACTAACAGAACCTACACAAAACCAAATAAAAATAATAGTAGGAAACAGTTATTGTTATGAAAGCGTTCCTTATTATTCATATTTTGTTGAGGATTTCGCTGCAGTCACAAGAGGCCTGTAAAATGTAAACTTTCACGGCCGGAACTGTCATGATTAATAAAATTCTTTTCCGGGCTATTATGCCGTGGTCTTATGGATTTCACATTGTAACCCAACGTTTCGTCCCCATCTGCGGAGGATATCTTCAAGGGGGTTCGTGGCTTCTGTTAACTTCCGAAACACACACTGTCTCACTACTGACTGCAGCTAATTTTTGTTTTCGCGTGCTCCCGCGCATAGGCGTGACGTCACATGTTTTGAATACGCGAGCGCAATTGGCCGTTGTCGGTTGCCGCCGTCCGCTGTTGCTATCATCCCATGGCGGAAGACTGGTACACATCTTCTTCAGCACCGGCATCTAGATGTCATTCAATTTCACGCCCTCCTCCTTCCTATTAAAATTCCTGGGGTGTTTCATAATCTCTATAGCCTCTCTGTAAAGCCTTTCATGATATCCGCTTGTGGCTGCCAGTACTTGAGTTCTATCAAAATAAATGTGGTGGTCTCCTGACTGCAAAGCGTGTTCTGCAACAGCTGATCTATCAATCTCTCCCCTTCTACAATTGCCCTTGTGCTCTTCTAGTCGTTTTTTGACCGTTCTTTTTGTGGTACCCACATATACCTCCCCACAACTACACGGGATCCTGTAAATTCCTGCTTTTCCAGCGGTTTGCGAGCATCCTTAGCCAATCTCAGGTGTTCTTCTATCTTCCGGGTAGGTTTGTAATCCACCGCGATATTACGTTTTTTCAATATTTTCCCTATGCGGTCAGTGACGTCCTTAATAAAAGGCAGGAAAACTTTCGATTTTGCAAGCGCTTGTGCATTGCTATGATTTTCACGCGGCGGTCTTAACGCTCTTTTTATCTCAGCAGCCGAGTAACCATTCCTGAGTAATGCATCAGTGAGGTGTTCCAGTTCCGTATCCAGTAGCCCAGGTTCACAGATGTTCCTCGCTCTATCCGCCAACGTTTTTATTATGCCTCGCTTTTGTTGAGAGCGAGGAACATCTGTGAACCTGGGCTACTGGATACGGAACTGGAACACCTCACTGATGCATTACTCAGGAATGGTTACTCGGCTGCTGAGATAAAAAGAGCGTTAAGACCGCCGCGTGAAAATCATAGCAATGCACAACCGCTTGCAAAATCGAAAGTTTTCCTGCCTTTTATTAAGGACGTCACTGACCGCATAGGGAAAATATTGAAAAAACGGAATATCGCGGTGATTTACAAACCTACCCGGAAGATACAAGAACACCTGAGATTGGCTAAGGATGCTCGTATACCGCTGGAAAAAGCAGGAATTTACAGGATCCCGTGTAGTTGTGGGGAGGTATATGTGGGTACCACAAAAAGAACGGTCAAAAAACGCCTAGAAGAGCACAAGGGCAATTGTAGAAGGGGAGAGATTGATAGATCAGCTGTTGCAGAACACGCTTTGCAGTCAGGAGACCACCACATTTATTTTGATAGAACTCAAGTACTGGCAGCCACAAGCGGATATCATGAAAGGCTTTACAGAGAGGCTATAGAGATTATGAAACACCCCAGGAATTTTAATAGGAAGGAGGAGGGCGTGAAATTGAATGACATCTAGATGCCGGTGCTGAAGAAGATGTGTACCTGTCTTCCGCCATGGGATGATAGCAACAGCGGACGGCGGCAACCGACAACGGCCAATTGCGCTCGCGTATTCAAAACATGTGACGTCACGCCTATGCGCGGGAGCACGCGAAAACACAAATTAGCTGCAGTCAGTAGTGAGACAGTGTGTGTTTCGGAAGTTAACAGAAGCCACAAACCCCCTTGAAGATGTCCTCCGCAGATGGGGACGAAACGTTGGGTTACAATGTGAAATCCATCAGACCACGGCATAACAGCCCGGAAAAGAATTTTATTAATCATCACAAGAGGCCTGTTTTTAAGAACCACGATGTAGAAATCTTCACTTGTTAGTTTCAAATTCATCCGAACAGAAATCTCGGTTTACAAAAGTTCAACGGATTTTCTCTTTCTAGCATCCGACCATAACGCACTCATTCACACTCGTTGAACGTACGGGAATTGCGAGGACGTGCTGCTTTAGTTTTTTTTTTTTTAACAGATTTGGTGCATGTGCTTTTTCGAAAAAACTCACTCCAAACTTTACAACGATCATTATCCTTCCTATCAACTTTTGATAATACCAATTTCAAAACAGAAAACTCATGATACGGTGCATTTCTATTGAAACTAATTTTCAGATTCTCTCCCATTTCATCAAAGTCATTAATGAAAATAGTTTTGACTGTCATATATCTGTCATTCCTGCCGAAGTTGTACCATTTCTTAAGAAAGTTTAATAGTGTGTCCTAAACAAGTGTGAACTCTTTTGCTAGAATATTCTTTTCTTGTTATGTAGTGTGTTCCAAAGACATGTCAACATCAAATCTTTAAAACTTATCCTCCTCTCGCCCCTTTATTTGATTCTTCACGTACAACATAAACTCGTGAACGGCAGTGGAAGGTGTGTCCTCTTTTTCCAATAATCTAATTGCTTTAGAAAATACAGGTATAGTTGGCTTTAAAAATACAGAAAACACTCCGATAGTATCAATGAATAATGGTTTACTTAGTTTTATTTTAGTGAACTAAGAAATTTACAAATTAGGGGTTTATTTCTCCGTCCCGCGTTATGTAATACTGTATACCTTTAAAACTTGCCACATATTCACAAGACGCTCCACAGTTGACTACAAAGATGACCATCGCACGACTGTGTGTCACAGTATTTCACTGTAGTCATGCTCAGCAAAACGTTTTTAGTTCCTCGGAATTTTTTGATGATGATGAAAAGTCTAAATATATTTTAAGAACTACTCTTTCTACATCATAAGCAAACTTAGCATAATTGCGTAACATTAGACTGATTTAGCGAATTTGTTTTGCGTGTTGGTATTTCGTTAGCTGTGTGTTTATTTGTTGTCATTTTTTATTTGTAGTTCACTGTTGCTATTTCAGTTTACGTTTTGTCATTGTGTCATTTAAAGATAGTGGGTGGAGCTGTGGGCGCTAAAAAATGGAGTATCAAGAGGAGAAATTGGAACATTTCCGACATATTCTTCGGTTTGAGTTCAATATAGAGGTGACAGCAGCGGAGGCAGCCACTAACATTTGCGCTGCGTATGGAGATAATTCCACTGGACACAGCTCGGAAGAAAATGGTTTCCTCGTTTTAAGGAGGATCGTTTTGTCGTTAGTGACTCTCACGTTCAGGAAGACCTTCGGGGTCATGAATATCGTTTACATGATGATCCATGTCAGTGTACTCGAGAACTGTAAAAAATGATAAACTGTGATCATTTCTCCACAGTGCAATATTTGCATGCAATAGAGATGGTTAAAAATCGGGTGTATGAGTACCGCATGTTGTTGCTGGGTTGTTTTTGGGGAAGGAGACCAGACAGCGAGGTTATCGGTCTCATCGGTTTAGGGAAGGACGGGGAAGGAAGTCGGTCGTGCCCTTTGAAAGGAACCATCCCGGCCTTTGCCTGGAGCGATTTAGGGAAATCACGGAAAACCTAAATCAGGATGGCTGGACGCGGGATTGAACCATCGTCCTCCCGAATGCGAGTCCAGTGTCTACCCACTGCGCCACCTCGCTCGGTAGCACCGCATGCTCTAAACAAAAATAACAGAAATCAGCGGGTGGAGATATGTGGATCTCTGCTAGCTCGTTATCAACTGGCCCGTGAACAAAACCGACCATTCCTATCCTATATCGTTACTGGTGACGAAAAAATGTGTCTTAATGCTAACATAAGGAAAAGAAAGGAGTGGTTGTACCCAAACAAAGCAGAAGGTCCCCGTACAAAGACCTGCACCCATCCACAAAAGATAACGTTATGCGTCTCCTGGAACAGTGGCGGTGTGGTGTACAAGGACTTCTTCTCCGAGGTGTAACTAATATTTATTGTCAACAAATGAGACATCGTGCAGACGCAATCCAAGATCAACCAGGAAGACTGCGGTAACACCAGCTCTACACCACGATAACATCTGCTCGCATTCTGCTAGATTGACAAACAAACGTTATACAGTTGGCTTAGAATGTCATTCCGTATCTATCTTATTCACCTGATCTTGCGCCCACAGATTTTCTCCTTTTCCGCTTTCTGTCGAACAGCCTTCAAGGAACTGTCCAGATGAAAATGCGCTCCGAACATGGCTCGACGAGCTTTCCGCCTCAAACCCACGTGATTTCTACGGTCGCGGAATCTAAAAGGTACCCCAGCGTTGGCAGACTCTTTGTTGGTAAAACTGTTAAATATAGAAAGGTCTTTATACTACATTTTTAATACAGTATTACATGTTTCAGAATTTCATCATCAGACTGAAGCTAGGGAAAAATGTACAAGGAAATTAACGATTAAAAATATGTAGATAATAAGAGAAGTATGCATCTTAGTAATCCATAAACAGAAATCTCAATTAATGTCATACTTAAATTTACATAAAACATTAGTAAAAAGCTCACGAAAGTGAGCACATAGACTGATACAATACAGAACTCATATAGTCATTTTTGACAGTATCGTTGTCTATTCGAGAACCATTGCCAAGCTGACTGTGACGGTTAAGCTATATAACATAACAAGTAAACGAATGCCGGTGGGTGGCGCTAGCATTAATCACAGAAATTAAGTCAATGAGAAACTTCACAAACAACTATACTGTGCTATGAACTACGTATCAGAACATCGTGAACAACTTGAAAAAGATACATTGATGCTCTTTTATGGAGGAGAAACATGTATACCGACAGCATGAAATGTGCGTCGTTAGGTAGCATCGTGAACAACATTGCAGAGATGGTCGTTAGTCAACAGTCAAAAGAAGGAATTAATTTCCAATCATTAACTGGGGTGGTACAGTACGAACATAAAACCGATATAGATCAGAAGTAAAATATAAATTGTGAAAGAGAAAGTTTACAACCATCACTAAATAAAATGTTGCCTAAGTATGGAACCATTTAGGTAAGCCTAGATGAATGGCAAAAGCTTGAAATAAAAAGAAAACTTTATTACAATAAAGATATTTTTTAAATTTTTTAAAAACTTAGTGATGTAGTCAAATTAGAATTATATTAATACCTTCAGCTGCTAACGGGCGTTGACATCTATCAATGGGGACAGGTGAAAATGTGCGACCGGACCGGGACTCGAATCCAGGATCTCCTGTTTACATGACAGACACCCTATCCACCGAAGCCACTGAGCACACAGAGGATAGTGTGAATGCAGGGACTGTCTCTCACCTTGTATGTCCACACTCTACATTCGTAGTGTCCCACCCCAACACACTCATTACTCGTGGAAGACATGCTCACAAAGTCCCGTAAGAGTTCGGGGAATATGTGTGCATCCACACAGAAGAAGAAGGTTATGGCCAGTGTTGCCAGAATCATGCTGTCTGTTCTTTCAGACATATGACTGAAGAGTGGCAAATTCTATCCGCTGACAGCGCACTCCCTGCTCATATGGGGCTGGGGATTGAAATGACAGTTAAAAAAGCCGTACGCGAGGTGATTATTTGGGTTCGCTACCATTTTAAACAGCTCACTTTTATTAGATACAGTTTCGAATTTCCATAGTGCTATATACGTTCGCATTACATTCCGTATGACGCTTCGTACGAACGAAATCCATTAATTCCGAAATAGTATGACCACTGTTTCAGCATTGTGATAGCTTAGGCATCAATTTTTGTCAGATAATGCGCTTGACCCTACATCTTCAACGACAGCATGTTTTGAGATGTTTTTTGGATGTCCTCACACACCTCTTTCAAGTTAGGCTTTTACACATTTATGTATTACACCTTTAGGTATTTTAATATAAAAAGAGAGAGAGAGAGAAAAGAAAATTGTCATATTAGCTTCTTCTTTATTTCAAGTTGTTGCCACTCACCTAGGCTTACCTAAATGGTTCTATTGCGTCTCATACATTATGTGTTCGACTATTGTAATATGACTATATTTGGTGATACTTATGCAACATTTTATTTAGTAGTGGTTGTTAACTTATTATTTCACAAGTTATAGTTTATTTCTGATCTATATCGGTTTTGTGTTCGTACTGTACCATCCCAATTAATGGTTGCAAATATGTCATCTGTTTTGATTAGTGACTAACGACTGTCTCTGCAATGTTATTCACGATGCTACCTAACGAAGCACATTTCATACTGTCAGTATAAACGTTTCTCCTCCACAAACGTAGCGTAAATGTGTCTTTGTCAAGTTGTCCACTATGTTCTGACGTGTAGTTAATAGCAGTGTATAGTTTTTTTTTAGAGTTTCACATTCACTTCATTTCAATGATTAATGCTAGCGCCACTCACCGGCCTTCGTTTACTTGTTATATTAGACAGCTTGATCGCCGCAGTCAATTTGCATCTTCGAATAGACGACGGTACTGTCAAATATGCCTATTTGAGATGAGATCTGTATTATATTCAGTCCATGGGCTCACTTTCGTGAGGTTTTTACTAATCTTTGATTTTAATGTAAGTACGGTGCTACTTGATATTTCTGTTTATGGATTACGAAGATGCGTAGTTATGTTATGATATGCATATTTGTAATCGTTAATTTCTTCGTACATTTTCTTCGACAGCTTCAGTCTGACGACGAAATTTTGAAACGCTTAATAAAAATTTGCGCGATCAGGACTTTTCTATATTTCAAAATTGTGCCAAATCTGAATTGTCACTGCTTGTACCATAAATGTATTTCTCCATCAAATAATAGAAAACATACTATTGAGGACTAAAGTCTCTGTTATGTGTATCTATTGTGTTTATCTAACGCATGGAGAAACGCTACGTACTTATGCACCAACCTAATGTGTGACAACGACAATTAGCTTTGATGAAGTTGCGTTTTCTTCTCTTAATCTAATTAAGACTGAATTATGACTGCTCAAAATTAACTGAAGCATTGTCGGCTGAATAAGAATAGTGTTAAACCGTTTCAGTAAAATAGATGGTAGTTCTTATTTGAAATGGCTTCTGCAGATTCATTTACATCTTCTTAGAAGTCAAGATGTTCATTACATTTTCTCTTATCATTGAAGAAGTACGAGGGACGACCTTAAAGATTCCGTTCGAAGGCCGTACAGTCGAGAATCGGAACGCCAATGAGACAACATCGCCATGAGTACTGAGGCACTCGTCCCACCGACGTAGCAGGTTGAAGATACTCATTTGGTAAGACAATGTATTTTCTGCAGGAAGAAATCCGTAACTGTCTGCTGCACATCCTCGTTCGGCAGGAATCGTCGGCCCTTCAAGGAATTTTTAAGGGACCAAAGGCGAGATATCGCATGGGGAGGGTGATCGAGTGTGCCACTTGAGTTGGCGTAGCTACGCGTTACGACATTTGCGATATGTGTACGTGCGTTGTCATGAAGAAACAGCAGTTCACGGCGCACAGTTGCACAACAGTGATTTTCGACAGTCATGCTGCGCCATATACAGTCTTCATTCTCCTATGGATGTCAACCGGTGTTTGTCCTTTGGCAGCCTAGAAAAGAAAACAGTACGTGTCTACATCTACATTCAGCAAACCAAAGTTAGGTGCATTGCACAGTGTACGTCCCATTGTACCAGTTATTGAGGTTTCTTCCTGTTCCATTCACGTATGGAGCGCGGGAAGAATGAATGTTTGAATGCCTCTGTGCGTGCGGTAAATATTCTGATCTTATCCGCTCGATCCCTATTTGAGCGATACGTAGGGGTTGTAGTCCATTCTTAGAGTCATCATTTAAAGCCGGTTCTTGAAACTTCAATTTGGTATGCGTCCTTCACTGTTGAGAAATGTTCTAGAGCCGGCCACACGAGTGATTTCTAAGCAGTCTCCTTTGGAGGTTGATTGCACTTATACAGTATACTAGCAATAACCGAAATCTACCATCTGCTTTATCCACGACTAAATCTTTGTGATTGTTCCAATTCATATATATACAAGGGTGATACATGCAAATATTTGCATGAATTCTAACAGTGACTTATTGATATTATAGTCGAGGGATACTATATTTTTTCGTTTTGTGAAGTGTACAATTTTTAATTTTTGAAGATTGAAAGAAAGTTGCCAATCTTTGCACACTTTGAAATCTTATCAAGATCTGACTGAATATTTATGCAGCTTCTTTCACATAGTACTTCTTTGCAGATAATTGCATCATCTGCAAAAAGGCTGAGGTTACTATCACTTCGACAGTATATACGCACAACATGAACAGCAAGGGTCCCAATACACCTCCCTGGGGCACTTCTGGAGTTGTTGCTACATCTAACGATGACTCGCTCCAAGACAACATGCTGCGTACTCCCTGTCAGAAAGTCCCCAATGCAGTCACAAGTTTCACTTGATATACCTTATGATCGTACTTTTGATAATAAGCGAAGGTGTGATACTGAGTCAAATGCTTTTCGGAGGCCAACGCATATTGCAACTACGTGACTGCCTTGTTCCAAAACTTCTACTATGTCATGTGCGAAAAGTGCGAACTGGGTTTCACATAATCAACGTTTCGGTATCCATGCTGGTTGCATAGTGGAAGTCATTCTGTTCAAGAAACCTCTTTGAGTTCAGAATATGTTCTAAGATCCTACAACAAATCCATGTCAAGGAGTTGGACGGTAGTTTTGTGGATCACTTTTACAACACTTCTTGTAGACATGCGTGACTGTGTTTTTTCCAAGAACTGGACACAGGTTTTTGTTCGAGGTGTTTAATATAGAATATAGTTAGAAGAGGGTCTGACGCAGCCGCAAATTCAGTATAGACTCTGACAAGGGTTCCATCAGACCCTGGAACTTTGTTGAATTTTAACGATTTCAGATGTTTCTCAAAGCCATTGACACTAATATGATTTTAGTCATCTTTTCAATCGTATGAAGATGAAATTGAGGCATTTATCTTACATTCCCTTTGTAAAGGAACATTTGAAAACGAAATTATGAATTTCAGCTTTTGCTTTCCTACTCTCAATTCCGTCTCTTGTCTCATTCTCTAGGGACTGGACACTAACTTTGGTGCCACTAATAGTCTTTACACACTACCAGAATTTCTTCGTATTTTGTGAAATATCATATGACAATATTCTGCTACGTTAGTCATTGAAGGCATCACGCATTGCTGTCTTGACAGCCAAACGCGTTTCATTTAGCCTCTCTCTATCTCTAGCCCTACGCAGTGTTTTACACTTACTATGCACTAAACTCTGTTTCTTTAAAGTTTCTTTACAGTGACTGTATACCATGCAGATGCCACCATTATGAGCTGATCTACTGAGTACACATTCATCCAGTGCATGGTCAGCTATTCTTTTAAACTTGAGCCAGAGTTCTTCTCCATGGTCCTGCCCTCTGCTGAAATAATCAAGTTCCTCATTGAGATACGGTACTACAAATTTTTTATCTAGTTTACTGAATATATATATGTTTTTGGTTGTTTCAGTTGTTCTTTGTACTTTCTTAATTATTGTAGCAAGAGCCTCGTCACTGTCAGTGATGCCAGTATCGATGTGGACATCCTCAAAGAGGTCAGGTCTATTTGTTGCCATTAGATCCAATATATTTCCAACATGAATAGCGTTCACAACTGCTATTCAGGTAGTTTTCAGAGAAGGCATTTAGTAGTTACTCACAGGTTGTCTTATCACATCCACCACTAACAAAACTATAATTTTTCCTATTAATTGTTGGGTGATTGAAGTCTCCACCCATGATTACAGGATGACTGGCGAACTTACATACAAGTGAACTGAGGTATTCTCCAAAGTTTTCGGTTACGTCAGGAGATGAATTTGGTGAACGATTGAGGGATCCAATTATCACTTTATATCAATCCCTGATATTGAGTCTTGCCCAAACACTCTCATATGTAGCTTCGGTTTCTATATCAGAGGATTAGAGTTTTTTTGCCTACTGTGACAAATGGAATACCTACACTCCCCGTTTTCTGTCCCTTCGATGCACATTTAAATTTTCCCCAAAAATCTCACTGCTAGCAATTTCAGGTTTCAACCAGCTTCCTGTACCTAGTATTAAGTGAGATTCACGCTTTTCACGTACTCTTCAAATTGTGGCATTTTGCTCCGAATTTTTCGGCAGTTAACCACTGGGATTTTAATGTTCTCACATATGGGAGGCATTTCTTTCGCTCTTACACTGATACTTCTGGGTATCCTACAGCTGTCGCTATCTGGATTGGATGTGGAGTCGCCTAATTTAAAAGATCCTTGCATGCATCCCACACATAGTTAGGTACCCAAATAGCAGCCTCTGTTGTACAGACCACACCTGACTAATTTGGGAGAAACCCTGCAGTTCACAAACCTATGGTGCAAGTCCAGGAAGTCGCAGGCTCGTTTTTTTTTTTTTTTAAACTACAAAATCTCTGGTTCAGTCTTTTCATTCGACTCAGAAGCAAAGGATCACGATCAGTTCTCGGCAAAATGCTGTAAACTGTAAGCTGCATTGAAATTCCATGCAAAAACCGGTCTTCTTAACCTTCTCTGTCGTTCGCTGGAATGGCCCAAGTATGATCACAGAGCACAGGCGACAGTCATCATTTGTTCCAACATTCACCACAATCTACAGTTGGTTGCATCCCGTTCCCTCAATGGCTGCTGGAATAGCCTCTTCAACTCGTTGAACGAGGCCCTCAGGCATACATACTGAGTGCACTGGTATTGTCCAAAATATGTAATGCATCACTAACTCAAGGCATTTTTCCAGAGAGACTAAAATATGCCGTTGTTAAGCCCCTCTTTAAGAGAGGTGATAAGAAGATGCCAGTGACTACCGATATATTTCACTGCTGACATCATTTTCCAAAATTTTTTAGGAGGTGGTACATTCTAGAATAGTATCTCACCTTGGCAACAATAATATCCCCAGAAAATCACAGTTTGGATTTCGGGAGGGTTGCTCTACTGTCTTCATACACCAGATATTACAAGCGTTAAATAACAAGGTAGCACCGGTAGGTATTTTCTGTGACTTATCCAAAGCATTTGATTGTGTGAATCACAGCATACTCCTTGATAAATTGAAATTTTATGGGATTGATGGTATAGCCAACCAATGGATCATGTCATATCTAATCAAAAGTATGCAGACAGTTGTAGTTAGTAGTAATTCAACCAACAGAATGCAGGGACATAATTCTGACAGGAGTAAATCACGTATGGGGTTCCCCAAGGCTCAATCTTAGGTCAACTACTGCTTCTCATACAAATAAATGTTCTACGTCTAATGTACAACAAGCAGAATTAGTTCTTTTTGCAGATGACACCAGTATTGTAATCACTCCCAGTACATACACAGAAGTGGAAGAAAACGTGAACAAAGTTCTCAAAAGTATCATCGACTGGTTTTCTGCGAATGGTGTCAACCTGAATTTCACAAAGACACTTCATATTCAGTTCTGCACGTCTAGGGATACTGCATATGGTGATGAAATAGTTCATAGGTTGGGAACTTCGAAATTCTTAGGTATCCATATTGATGAAAATTTAAATGGGAAAAAACACATTTTGGATCTCCTAAGACAACTTAGTTCAGCAACATTTGCACTTAGAATCATTTTGGAGAGAGAGAAATCAGTAAGGTGACATATTTTGCTTATTTTAATTCAGTAATGTCATATGGAATAATGTTCTGGGGTTGCTCATATTTAAGAAAGAAGGTCTTCATTGCCCAAAAATGTGCTGTAAGAATAACATGTGGTGCTCACCCGCCATCATCTTGTAGACGTCTGTTTAAGGAGTTGGGCATTCTGACTACTGCTTCACAGTATACAGTATTTATTCCCGCATGAGGTTTGTTGTAAATAATCCACTATAGTTCAAAAGGTACAATGAGGTACATCATTACAATACTAGAGGAAAAAATGACATTCATTACTCAATATTAAGGTTGTTTTTAGCACAGAAAGGTATGCAAAAAGTTTTGACCACTTACCCAGTGATATAAAATGTCTGACAGCAAGGTAAAATTTGAAAATGAACTGAAAAAGTTTCTCCTTAACAACTCCTTCTATTCCGTAGAAGAATGTCTACATTTGTATTGTGTAAAAGGTGGTGGGTAGGAATTTCTAACTCAATCTGTACATCACGTTTCAATTTACAAATAGATGTACAAATTAATTTGCAATATGAATGTAAAATGACTCGTTACACATCATGACGATTTTTGGTGCAAAATGATCCATGGAACATTTAACTAACCAACTAACCTGGTGTCCATTCCGGTGCCTTGCTGCCATTTCCCTAAGGGGTACCATCACTCTCTGTATGTTTGAACTGCCCACGATAAATTGATCCCTACCCTTCTGTGTATGCCTCCTCTTGACGTATGACAAAATATGTTTCCCCAAAACAAATGAAGATATTCCCACTGGCTCAGTTTCAGTTGTTGGTTAGGGTGATCGGTACAACACACTGAGTCCTCCCTGGTCCCTATCCACCCTTTACAGAACGCCTAGATCTACCATTGACGCTCCACTGCAATCAACTGGGTGGGTAATAAGAGATCCTGTACTTTCTGCAGAGGAGACAGGATCCACAGGAGAAGATAGTACTTGAGGCATCTCTGCTACAGGTATCACATGTAAATGGCCCTTGGGAGCCCCTCCAGCATACCGACTCGCAGCAGCTGCCAATTGTTTGACAACAGGCAGGGCGATTTCCAGCTGCTTACGAAAATCCATCAGCTCATCCCATGATCGACAACAGTATTCACAGTCTATCTGGATTTTGGCTGGTCAAATGCATTACAGGGCAGTGAATAAATAACTTTAAATTAAGCCTGCTGATTATTTTTTAATATATTGAGCTAAAATGTTCCTAATTCCGTACAAGAATTAAGGCAAATACACAAAACGAGATGTCTGTTAAGGTAACACAAAACCTGTGATAAAAATGTTTTGAGGTGAATTATAGTTGTTAGCAAACTCTAAAACAGAGTTAATTTACGATAAATGTCGGTAATATGTAGGGATGATCCTCTTTAAGGGAGAACTAGATGTAACACGGTATGTTAGTTGGAATATCTACTACAGTAACTAAATTACAAACACTAATTTATTACAGACTTCGTGTAGATTATGGAAAGGACAATGGTAGCTTCCGAATTTCCTCAAAAATGTCCATTTATGTCGATATACAATGAAATTCAGGGATTTTTTTTTTTCGCAGAACTGTGAACCACGAAGGCTGAGTTGCTACGGAATAAGTTACGCATCAAAAAAATTTGTACCGTTAACTTACGAAAATATAGTTGCATAAGAGTCAGAAAATTCCCAAAAATAACCTGTTTCCCAGGTAACTGTACAATGAAATTAGATAACGATTGTTTTGAACGAGAATAGGCCTACTGTTCTCAAAAATTTTAAAAGAGGACAATTAAGTTTAAGCCTATAATTGACAATAACGAGTTTATCGGGGCACTCATGAACGTTCGAAATTTTACAATATGTTAGAATTCAAATGGATATTGATGAAATTAATAAAAGATTATGGAGGAACAATGCGAACAGTAAAATATATGAATCTAGACTTTCAGATTGGCACACGAATCTTGTACACGCTGTCTCACAGCAAGGAAAATTCTGAAATCGGCTTTTATATAGAAATTAACGAGCGTATTCCACGGATTTTTCATTTAGCTCTTTCTGTGCGCACTTCTATACTGGCGGGTTATAGAAGAACTTTACAGCGGGAGTTTATCTAGGTCAAAGTCGCTAAAGCGTTGGTCTTGTTTGGATGCATTTGGTACTAACGTCACCATAGATCACATTTCCGCATTTTCCGCACTCGCATTGGATAGACACGAATGCCACATGAATCCCTTGCCTACACGTCGGTACTTATACACCGCACTAAAGTCGCGCTACGTTGTATGTAAACTGCAGCAACGCCCTCAGACCGATGCTTATTGATCGATCTTTTATGTTACAACTCTTGGAGAATGTTTTTTGTTGCGCTTATTTGAAGCGTCTGAATTTAATGAAAACGGAACATTTTGCTATGATACCCTTGGTAGCTTCTCCTTACCGTAAGGCAAAAGCACATGTTTCACTAACGCCTCACTTTTAATCTGGCTGTATCTTTCTTTCTACAGAGGAGTCTCTGAAAACGTGTGGATATCTTGAGAACTGTAAGGAGATGGTGTTTCTCATCACGATAAGTCAAAGTTAATTTCGTTGCAGTGATTTTGTAGTCCTCTGCAGAAAGTTGTTTTGGCAAGAATTTAAGGAAAAATTGATTTTTCTTTTGTATGATAATATTCGCTCTGTGTTCTTCTGATTGTAAATGTTTATTCACGGCCATCACGCCATCACATTTAACAGTAAATGAGATACTGCATATTCTGCACTTATGCATGCAGCCATCACTATCAACTTTTTGTAACCAGTCATAATAATTTTTGTCCTGCAACTGGGGTTGCCTTGTCTAACTGGGACAGCCTCGGGACACACTGAAATGAGGGTGTAGAAATGAAGTAAACAATTTCTTTAACATAATTACTTTTTATTTAGAACACGATTACGTGGAACTTGTTGCGGCAGAAGTAGTTGGTTCACCATATTTTTCGGAAGATTTCACCTTTTTCATCAAGTCTTTTCTCCATTTTACGTATTTATAAAACACCGTGCGAGTCAGCTTGTACTCAGTCCATTGCGCCGACATCAGTGGAAATACTCCTTCCATAGCGGCGTTGTGTGTGAGAATAGAAAACAAATACTCGTATCATTCTAGCAGTTGGCGTTTGTGTTCACGGTTTTCGTTTTCCTTAAGATAGTAAATCAACCTTTCTTCCACGCAGTGTTTGGACTTTCATTCTTCCGAATCACGTTTAGTTTCCGAAAAGCTCTTGAGATACATACACTCCTGGGAAAGGAAAAAGAACACATTGACACCGGTGTGTCAGACCCACCATACTTGCTCCGGACACTGCGAGAGGGCTGTACAAGCAATGATCACACGCACGGCACAGCGGACACACCAGGAACCGCGGTGTTGGCCGTCGAATGGCGCTAGCTGCGCAGCATTTGTGCACCGCCGCCGTCAGTGTCAACCAGTTTGCCGTGGCATACGGAGCTCCATCGCAGTCTTTAACACTGGTAGCATGCCGCGACAGCGTGAACGTGAACCGTATGTGCAGTTGACGGACTTTGAGCGAGGGCGTATAGTGGGCATGCGGGAGGCCGGATGGACGTACCGCCGAATTGCTCAACACGTGGGGCGTGAGGTCTCCACAGTACATATTGTCGCCAGTGGTCGGCGGAAGGTGCACGTTCCCGTCGACCTGGTACCGGACCGCAGCGACGCACGGATGCACGCCAAGACCGTAGGATCCTACGCAATGCCGTAGGGGACCGCACCGCCACTTCCCAGCAAATTAGGGACACTGTTGCTCCTGGGGTATCGGCGAGGACCATTCGCAACCGTCTCCATGAAGCTGGGCTACGGTCCCGCACACCGTTAGGCCGTCTTCCGCTCACGCCCCAACATCGTGCAGCCCGCCTCCAGTGGTGTCGCGACAGGCGTGAATGGAGGGACGAATGGAGACGTGTCGTCTTCAGCGATGAGAGTCGCTTCTGCCTTGGTGCCAATGATGGTCGTATGCGTGTTTGGCGCCGTGCAGGTGAGCGCCACAATCAGGACTGCATACAACCGAGGCACACAGGGCCAACACCCGGCATCATGGTGTGGGGAGCGATCTCCTACACTGGCCGCACACCTCTGGTGATCGTCGAGGGGACACTGAATAGTGCACGGTACATCCAAACAGTCATCGAACCCATCGTTCTACCATTCCTAGACCGGCAAGGGAACTTGCTGTTCCAACTGGACAATGCACGTCCGCATGTATCCCGTGCCACCCAATATGCTCTAGAAGGTGTAAGTCAACTACCCTGGCCAGCAAGATCTCCGGATCTGTCCACCATTGAGCATGTTTGGGACTGGATGAAGCGTCGTCTCACGCGGTCTGCACGTCCAGCACGAACGCTGGTCCAACTGAGGCGCCAGGTGGAAATGGCATGGCAAGCCGTTCCACAGGACTACATCCAGCATCTCTACGATCGTCTCCATGGGAGAATAGCAGCCTGCATTGCTGCGAAAGGTGGATATACACTGTACTAGTGCCGACATCGTGCATGCTCTGAGGCCTGTGTCTATGTGCCTGTGGTTCTGTCAGTGTGATCATGTGATGTATCTGACCCCAGGAATGTGTAAATAAAGTTTCCCCTTCCTGGGACAATGAATTCACGGTGTTCTTATTTCAATTTCCAGGAGTGTATATTCCTGAAAACAATTGTCGCCTGGAATCTCCACACCAGTTTTAGTCAGGCATATAATAGTGTTGTCAATCATCACCAAATTCGGGCTTTGAAACAGCGTCATGCGATCAAATACTTGTTATTAATTAAAAGAAGAAGTGGTGTAGAAAGCCAGTGTATCTTCCTCGTATTTCGAAATTAAATTAATTATTTCTGGCTTAAGGTTCTCATTCTGTAATTTGTTCAATTTGGTTTGCATGCCAATGAAATCGTCAGTCTTCCTTTCATTCAGACACCTTTAGAGGTCGATTAATATATTTCTTACTTCAGTTATCGTGTATCGTGCCATCACTCTTCTCCACGTTATATATTTTTAATGGTCTCCAAAGCATCCTTTTTTTGAGTGAGATAGAAGAGTCTCTTGACTGAAATCCAGTGTAAGCAGAAATCTTCAAGCTTCTCTGTCCTTACCGTGTATATTTGAAAACAATTAAATATTTTCATGACGATTATTTCAATGTCGACAGTTAAGATTCCAGCAGTGCTTGATACAGTATTGTGGAGGATGTAGGCAACGCATCCACTTCCTTCTACATTTGCCCTAGTTCTTCTTTAATTTGATGAAACACATTCCGCTGTCCTCGTCGATGACGCCCTCCGAAGTTGGTAGTGATATTGTCTCCACAAAAAGCGATTAATTCATCTAACGGAATTTGCAGTTATCTCAAAGTGTCGTGACAAAACTTTTCAGTTGTGTCCGATGTTTCTTTATTCAGCGAGTCAAACTTCAACAGCTTCTGTTGGATCCCATCAGTTGCAGTAAAGTATTGAACAACTAAAAGAAACATCTTTTCAGCCTTGTGTTTCGATGCAGCAGTGTCTGTGCAGTAAAATGAAACTTCTTGCAAATGGCTTATGCATTCGGACATGGAGTGCGGTGCAGGAATATTTTTAACAATAGCTGTAGTTTTGGTTCTGGCTGTAGACTGCTTTGTAGCACCCTTGGAGTCAGGATATATCGCGAAATTCAGTTTTATGGTACATTTAAAAGAACTGATGGATTGATGATGCTTGACAACTTTATAAGTTGTTGTTAGGACTACAGCAGCAAGAGCAATTCTTTCTGGGTATCTTCTTTAATTATGAATGTAGAAATAGGCTTTGATGTCGATATTAACGCGAATCTGTTTGTATGATTCTTCGTAGACATGTGATGCCTTACAGCCGCCAAACCATCGTGAATTACTGAGATGAAATAGCTTCAAATTTCACACAACGTTTTCTGATCCGTACGTCCTTTCTTGACAAAAGACCGCTCTTTTGTGTAAACATCCGAATAGTGGCACTTCCTCTTTCCATCCTTAGCCATTTTCATAAGCTAAAAGTATAATAATTTTATAAGTAGGTAAACAGTTGACAGTAACAATTAGTCATCGAAGAAAAACGTCATTATACAGGTATACTTCACGCCTTACATACCTGCCCTAAACACTTCAAACTTTACTAAGTTGCAGTCGTTGTTCTTTTACGTTCAGAAGGAATCGTTTTATCAGATCGCTATTCAAATGGGAACGTCCAGATTTTTCCGCTAGGCGCTGTTTAAATAGTTCCATCACTGTACTACTGGAGAAGTCTAGTATTTTCCTCGAATGACGGCACTAGATCTAGAAAGTGCTAGAATCATCGATACAGGACCCGCAACATGCAACGCCATCTGTGAGACGACCTTGTCAATATAAAATTGTTGACATAATTGAAACTAGCTGAGGCTGCATTTACATGTTGAACTAGGAGGTATCGTTACTTCAGCACTTGAGCTAAGCTTGTAGCAGCACTTTGCAAACTTTGGACAAAATTGGGTCTTATCAAGAGGTCCGTACAAGAAGGTCACTATGGTGACGGCCCGATGAATCGGGACGGATGAACCTACCTGCAGCCACTCTTCACGGAACGAACTTAGACATCGTCTCTTCGTTTCAGTGTTATTACTCACTATTCTGAACGGCGAAAGCTAGTCTATTCACGCCCGATTCTAGAGTTCCAAAAATTTCCGGTAAATTGAAAACTGACAATGAATGCACACAAACAATAGACGATGCCAACTGTCACTCTGCCGCAACTTATCAGCGATTCTTTAATAATGTGCTAGCCGAATATTACAGACGCAGCAATGAAAAGTTTTCAGAAGAAGAAGAGAAACGTAGTGTTTTGCTATGATAAGTAATGAACATTAGAACGAAATTATCCAAATAATTAAAGAGAAATGTCACCTTTAAGTCCTTAGATTAAGACCATGGGCCCGTATACCCGGATAATCGGGTTTGTAATCAAGTAAAAATAACACGGTTCATAAAAGATGACGAATATAATATGGAATCCACTACCTGGCTTGCGACTATGCAGCACTCCATATTATACAGTCTCAACAAAACGCAGATTTGTGAATGCGCTGCAGGTGAGCGTCTCCATCCACCTCATTAAGTACCGTGTACAAATCTGCGCTGCATCATGAAAGATCTGGATTTCATTCTGTACCATGTCCATAATTTCATGTTGCTTGTAATTAACTTAAACATTACAACATTCCACAAGCTGCGACATGGTCGTGAATCAAATTGTAATTCATAAATTAATTTCCGCCTATGATCACAAATTGTTAGGTCATCAGACTACTGGTTTTGATCAGTAATGACCAGCTTCAGATCTGTTTTTTATTTTTTATTTTTTTAAAGTGCTAATATAATGGAAAAAGATAAACAAATGCAGCTCAGCATATTTTGAATATGCCACTATGGCTCCGTTATATTAGGACATGATTGTAAAAGAGATCCAAAGATGGTCATTGTTGCCCGAAATCGGTAGTCTGAGAACCAAACAGGTTTGTGATTACAGACAGAAATAAAGAAATTCATTCTAACATTTATTGTTAATTGGCTTTTGTGAAAAAAAAGAACTCCGTAGTGGGCCTGGTTACACGCACATAGAAACGAAATTTTAATACTGAATGCATTTACTGGGCGACTGGTGGTGCGTGCGACATAACATTACATAACTGCTTTGTTTATAGAGTCGTAATGAAGAGCAGTGGGTGATTTACACGTAGGCCCATTATACACGGGCCTAGGGGAGGCACCTTAAGGAGGACGGCATTTTTTGCTCTGTACTCATTTTAACCTTTTACGTTTTAAAATAACTGCGCTTACAAAGGACAAAAGTTGAAATAAGCCTTAAGAACGAAATTCGACAATACAAGCTTGGAAATATACATAGTTTACTTGGTGACTGAACGGAAATTTAACATTGGGTTTCTGTCTGGTATCATCTTCATGATTGTTCAAAATACGCTGTCAGGACGGCAATCAACAATAGAATATTTGAAACGTTATTGTTCCGAGAATGTTGTCAACTTATACTTAACCCTACCATATTTTCCCCGTGAAAATACCGGGGCCCTGAAAAGCTGTGATAAACTAATCAGCAGTTTCTTAAATACTGTAACATGCGTGGGCCTCAGTATTTAAATCCGACTCTACTTAAATTTCTTGTAGAAATTACGGGGAAATATAAAATCAGCCCTCTATTACTGTAATTAATGTGAAAGTTCTGTGGTCTTCAATATCTGAGCTTTGATTTAATCATATCCTTTTAACAAAACATGTTGATACTGGGAATGTTTTACATTTTTAAGCGCATGTTTGTACGAAAAGAACATAAGCAGAATATCTAATATTGTGTGAAATAACTTCACAATAGTTTAAAAATTTTATTTATTTATTTACTTAGTTACTTTTTTTTGGAGAAAAAAGAATAAGAAACCAACTATAGTTGTCTCATTTATTGTGCTACAGCCTGCAGGACCTCAAAGTTCCCACTCTGTGCAATTCAGTAGTACATGGTATTGAAAATTTAGAGGCAAGATCAGCGCTGACCGTAATTTTGATTGTTTATTGACAGCAAAATCAATTTGCAATCACATAGTGATCATCTTCAGTACTGTAGTGTACAAATTAAACTCATAGGCACTGGTGTCAATTTAATATCAGCAACCAAAGATGTGTAAAGATCACAATAACTGAAGCCGCTGTTTACATTCACCGAAGTCTGCTATGATGATATATTTACGTTTTTTAAAAGGAGCTTCGTTACTACGTTATTCAATTTATCAACTTGGAGGAAATTATAATTCGTGGTATGTTTCCAATATTGCTGTGGCGAAAGAGTTAGTCTTCTTCAAAAGATGTAACAGATCGGTTCTTCAAAGACAGCATCGATTCATGGATACTGCCTCTCTTTATGCTTTCCGAAATTATTGATAACATTTCACATTGTCACTGGCAAAATTTCACTCAATAGCTAATCCACAAAGAAAATCTGCCCAATCTACTTGTTACGTTGTAGCACAGAAAACTGAATGTAATAACTAATCTCTCTCCACTCTCTGTTAGAATTCAGGGCAGACGTATGTTACAGTAGAACACGACTTAAGCTTGAAGTTTCTCGACCGCTTACTGGTGAAAGAAACGAAAACTATAAAACAAAAGTGAACAGGAGCGGCTGAGTTCTGCTCCTGTGGACGGGAAACGGTGCCCTCTCCCACGGGGCCAACTGGAGTGATTAGCTTATGACGGACGGCTTCGCACTGGGAGTGAAATATCTGTCCTGGGAAGACTGATGGTCGGTCTGCGTGGCGAGTTCCCATCCGTCTCTCATGGCGGCCGTCACGCCGTTCGCAATTACCACGAGATGAGTGGGTTGCGGTAGCGTTTCCATATTTTCCTCTTTTCTAAAATGGCTCCACGACGTTGAGTCCGGCAAGCGGCTAACATCCGACCAGCCATTTCAATTTTCTTTCGTTGTGCAGTACACTAGTTTCTCAGATGACAAGGTAATTATATATGCTCTAAACAAATGCGTTCAATAAGAAATTGTAACGTAGTCCTACACGAACTCTCTGACTATCGTCTACTCTGTATTTATGTATTTTCGGTAAATGATGAAGATCTGTAGATTATCCTAAGCTACTGTTTATCGAATGTTTCTGAAATGAAAATGTTTCCGTGTTATGACATCTCTGCTCTCTTTAGCACCATAAAATGTACTAAAATTTAATTAAAATGCTCCCAAATACTCTAAGGTTTTATGCAATTACTGCGTCTCTACTGGAGTATAAAAGTCATCAGTTATTTTAATAGGAGGAGCGCGCACACACACACACACACACACACACACACACACACACAGAAAAAGAGAGAGAGAGACAGACAGACAGACAGAGAGAGAGTCAAAAGCATTTTACGCTTGACTTATTTCTCATTGTTAGTTGCAAGTTTTTCTTTCTGTTGGCTCACGCGATGTAGATTGATGATATCTTGATGCTAATGCTGCAAGGAGACGTACAACTTGTGTCTATCCATACATTAAATCAATAACAGCATGGGGCAGGAGCGTATTTTTTCTTCAACATTATTTTATTCCTTATTTTACAGTTTTCACAAACTAAAACACTTCTTGACTAACTTCCAACTGTGTCCCGAGAAAACGTAACACGCACACAACGTGAACAAGCACAGAGAGATACAATATTTCAATCAAAGATATGTTTACATAATCGATGTAATCGTATTTTGCCCCAGAACTACAACTGATTGTATTTCATGAAAGCGAAATGTAATACAGTTTTCTTTTGAACACTTATGGAAAACAGTAAATACACTCCTGGAAATGGAAAAAAGAACGCATTGACACAGGTGTGTCAGACCCACCATACTTGCTCCGGACACTGCGAGAGGGCTGTACAAGCAATGATCACACGCACGGCACAGCGGACACACCAGGAACCGCGGTGTTGGCCGTCGAATGGCGCTAGCTGCGCAGAATTTGTGCACCGCCGCCGTCAGTGTCAACCAGTTTGCCGTGGCATACGGAGCTCCATCGCAGTCTTTAACACTGGTAGCATGCCGCGACAGCGTGGACGTGAACCGTATGTGCAGTTGACGGACTTTGAGCGAGGGCGTGTAGTGGGCATGCGGGAGGCCGGGTGGACGTACCGCCGAATTGCTCAACACGTGGGGCGTGAGGTCTCCACAGTACATATTGTCGCCAGTGGTCGGCGGAAGGTGCACGTTCCCGTCGACCTGGTACCGGACCGCAGCGACGCACGGATGCACGCCAAGACCGTAGGATCCTACGCAGTGCCGTAGGGGACCGCACCGCCACTTCCCAGCAAATTAGGGACACTGTTGCTCCTGGGGTATCGGCGAGGACCATTCGCAACCGTCTCCATGAAGCTGGGCTACGGTCCCGCACACCGTTAGGCCGTCTTCCGCTCACGCCCCAAAATCGTGCAGCCCGCCTCCAGTGATGACGCGACAGGCGTGAATGGAGGGACGAATGGAGACGTGTCGTCTTCAGCGATGAGAGTCGCTTCTGCCTTGGTGCCAATGATGATGGTCGTATGCGTGTTTGGCGCCGTGCAGGTGAGCGCCACAATCAGGACTGCATACAACCGAGGCACACAGGGCCAACACCCGGCATCATGGTGTGGGGAGCGATCTCCTACACTGGCCGTACACCTCTGGTGATCGTCGAGGGGACACTGAATAGTGCACGGTACATCCAAACCGTCATAGAACCCATCGTTCTACCATTCCTAGACCGGCAAGGGAACTTGCTGTTCCAACAGGACAATGCACGTCCGCATATATCCCGTGCCACCCAACGTGCTCTAGAAGGTGTAAGTCAACTACCCTGGCCAGCAAGATCTCCGGATCTGTCCCCCATTGAGCATGTTTGGGACTGTATGAAGCGTCGTCTCACGCGGTCTGCACGTCCAGCACGAACGCTGGTCCAACTGAGGCGCCAGGTGGAAATGGCATGGCAAGCCGTTCCACAGGACTACATCCAGCATCTCTACGATCGTCTCCATGGGAGAATAGCAGCCTGCATTGCTGCGAAAGGTGGATATACACTGTACTAGTGCTGACATTGTGCATGCTCTGTTGCCTGTGTCTATGTGCCTGTGGTTCTGTCAGTGTGATCATGTGATGTATCTGACCCCAGGAATGTGTCAATAAAGTTTCCCCTTCCTGGGACAATGAATTCACGGTGTTCTTATTTCAATTTCCAGGAGTGTATGATTATTATCTAAATATTATCCACTTCAAAAATGAGCAAAGCTGTGAAGCATGTTTGAAATGCAAAACGAATTACGTTTCTCAGAAACAGTTAATTTTATGTTAGTACAATGTTTTATGAATTTATATTTACCGAATATTCCAGAAAATATACAAGTAGTAGTTTCGACCTCTTTGGATCGTACTCAATATAGTGTATCGGTTTCTCCGATGATACTGAATAGTTCCATTTCAGTATATATTACCAGTTTTTGTTTACGACAGTTACACGTGCATTATTAACGCAGGAACCATTCAAAATCTTAGGGTTTTGCAAATTACTGGGAGACACAGAGAAACAAACAAATGACGAAATGAATGGGCGGAAGAGATAAGTGTGACGCAAAGAAAACGAAATGTAGGTGGGCGGGATATGTGGCCAGGCGAAAGAGCGGCAGATGGACCAGACTAATTTCTTTGCGAGGTTGCAAGACATCAGAAAAGACAAAAGAGGGTAAATGGGTAGATGACTTTAGATACTATGTTAGGAACGACTTGGATGCGAACTGCTGAAAACCTTTATCCCGCCGTGCACGTCGAATAGATGTTGCTGATAGTTTTAATGAATTAATAATTAATAACTCAAATCACAGGTGGTTATTTGTAGATTTTATATTATATCAGTTTAATATCGAACAAGCAAGGATTAAATATAGGTAGTGAAAGCTTATCTGCAACCTGTACAGATACCAGGCTGTTCTTATAATGGTCAATGAGACATGAAAGGTAGGCGGTACTTCAGAAGGGAGTGGGACAGAGTGCTAGCTGCCTCTCACGTTATTCAGTCTGTCCACTGAGCAATGAAGTGAAAGATCTTGTTCATTGAGTTAAGGAAGACTAGGTTAAGGAGTCTAGAATTGGTTGATAGGAAAAAAAGTAGGAGAACGTGGGCTGCAGAATGACGAATGAAAGGAAAAGCCCCGTGGTAGAATTTAGCACCGAATACGATTTAATGATTTATAATATTTGGTTTAAGATTCTTGAAAGAGGGTTCAGTCCGAGACCCATGAAAGAGGGTTCAGTCCGAGGAAGATATTTGGAGGTGCCGGAAGAAACAGAATACATAAGGTAAGATAAAGATTTCGAACCAGATGTTAAACTGCAAAACATTTCCAGGTGCAGTTTTGGGCTCTACTCAAAATTTATTGATTACAGTCTCCAGATTAAAACTGATGAAATTACAGAAGCGGAGGAATTTAATGAAATGGCATCTGGATAAACTGAAAGAACCAGAGGTTACTGACAGATTCAAAAGGACCATCAGGAAAAGACTGAAACACGGGAAATGTATACAACAGAAGAGATGGTCTAGTGACGGGAGCAGATGATGAGATAGACGAAAGACAAGGTTCAGTAAAAATCATTGGATAACACTCGACACGCTGAATTCAATTGACGAAAGGAGAAACTATAATAATGTAGAAACTGAAATAGGGAGAACGTAATACAAACGTCTAAAAAGTAGGATTGTCAATAATAACTAAATTGTATGCTTAGAGAAGGAAAACAAAATCTGTAGAAATATGCATTAATAGGGGAAAGTTAGATGTGGCCTACAGCAAAAATAAAAAGGTTGGTTGGTTGATCCGAGGAGCGGGACCAAACAGCGAGATCATCGGTGCCATCGGATTAGGGAAGAATCGGTGAGGAAGTCGGCTCTGCCCTTTCACAGGATCCATCCCGGTATTTACCTGAAGCAATTTAGGGAAATCGCGGAAGACCTAAATCAAGATGGCCGGATGCGGGTTTCAGCCGTCGTCCTCCCGAATGAGAGTCGAATGTGCTAACCATTGAGCCGCCCCACTCTGTCAAAAATAAAAAGGCCGTTTGAGAAAGAGAGAAGCAGCTGTACAAATACCAAGATCTCAGGAGGTAAAACAGTACTAAGGAAGGGAGGGAAACTGAAAGGTTGGAGGAATACATAGATCAGTGCAAAGGAAATGAACTTGAAGGCACTAATATAGAGCGGAAAGAGAAACAAATGAACTTGAGATGGAAGATTCGAAACTGCAAGGAGAATTTGTCAGAGCACTGGAAACCCTTATTTGCAACAAGGCCCCTGGAGTGAACGACATTCCCTCAGGATTCTTTAGATTCTTTGCAGATTCAGCCATGACAAAGCTATTCCACCCGCCTGCAAAATATGAGAGAAATTAAGTACCTCCGCAATGTAATAATTCCATGTTCAAATAAGGCAGATGCTGACATGTGAAAATATTACCATACATCACTTTAGTAAGTAATGGTTACAAAATATAGACAAATTATTTACAGAGGACTGGAAAAATTGGTAGATGCCGACCTTGGGGAAGACTATTGTGGATACAGGAGAGCTGTAGGGAACACCGAGGCAATCCTGACCCTATGTCATACAGGAAAGTAAAACCTAACTTTTATTGTGTTTTTATATTTAGAGAAAGTTTTTGATGAAACATACTCGGTGAAATTCAAGAGCTGTTATGCTGGCTTTTGAAGCTGAGTTTTGTGTAGCAGCCGTCGTACTTTGGAAAGAAAAGTTCAGTACTGATTGAATTTTCTTGTCAGTGCTTGTAGGCTAGACTGATTGTTGGTATGTGTTCTATGATATGTGTTCAGCCATGTCTTCAGTTATGAGCAGAATGAAATAGGCGAGTGGAAATTATTAAATGTATGTGTACTGGGTTATTATTTTGTGATGGCACTTGCTACGTGATTTGTAAAATGTGATGAAATGTTATTTGAACCCAGCAATCTAACCGGTAATTTGTATTAACTTTAGATAGATACCATTTTTTTTACTATGAGCGTTGAGTACAATGATAAATACAGAGACACATTTGTAAATATTTGTTGTGACTGACGGTGGTTATAAAAAGGTGTTAGTGAAATCACTAACTACATACAGGGTGTTTCAAAAATGACCGGTATATTTGAAACGGCAATAAAAACTAAACGAGCAGCGATAGAAATACACCGTTTGTGGCAATATGCTTGGGACAACAGTACATTTTCAGGCGGACAAACTTTCGAAATTACAGTAGTTACAATTTTCAACAACAGATGGCGCTGCAAGTGATGTGAAAGATATAGAAGAGAACGCAGTCTGTGGGTGCGCCATTCTGTACGTCGTCTTTCTGCTGTAAGCGTGTGCTGTTCACAACGTGCAAGTGTGCTGTGGACAACATGGTTTATTCCTTAGAACAGAGGATTTTTCTGGTGTTGGAAATCCACCGCCTAGAACACAGCGTTGTTGCAACAAGACGAAGTTTTCAACGGAGGTTTAATGCAACCAAAGGACCAAAAGCGATACCATAAAGGATCTGTTTGAAAAATTTCAACGGACTTGGAACGTGACGGATGAAAGTGCTGGAAAGGTAGGGCGACCGCGTACGGCAACCACAGAGGGCAATGCGCAGCTAGTACAGCAGGTGATCCAACAGCGGCCGCGGGTTTCCGTTCGCCGTGTTGCAGCTGCGGTCCAGATGACGCCAACGTCCACGTATCGTTTCATGCGCCAGAGTTTACACCTCTATCCATACAAAATTCAAACGCGGCAACCCCTCAGCGCCCCTACCATTGCTGCACGAGAGACATTCGCTAACGATATAGTGCACAGGATTGATGATGGCGATATGCATGTGGGCAGCATTTGGTTTACTGACGAAGCCTATTTTTACCTGGACGGCTTCGTCAATAAACAGAACTGGCGCATATGGGGAACCAAAATGCCCCATGTTGCAGTCCCATCGTCCCTGCATCCTCAAAAAGTACTGGTCTGGGCCGCCATTTCTTCCAAAGGAATCATTGACCCATTTTTCAGATCAGAAACGATTACTGCATCACGCTATCTGGACATTCTTCGTGAATTTGTGGCGGTACAAACTGCCTTAGACGACACTGCGAACACCTCGTGGTTTATGCAAGATGGTGCCCGGCCACATCGCACGGCCGACGTCTTTAATTTCCTGAATGAATATTTCGATGATCGTGTGATTGCTTTGGGCTATCCGAAATATACAGGAGGCGGCGTGGATTGGCCTCCCTATTCGCCAGACATGAACCCCTGTGACTTCTTTCTGTGGGGACACTTGAAAGACCAGGTGTACCGCCAGAATCCAGAAACAATTGAACAGCTGAAGCAGTACATCTCATCTGCATGTGAAGCCATTCCGCCAGACACGTTGTCAAAGGTTTTGGGTAATTTCATTCAGAGACTACGCCATATTGTTGCTACGCATAGTGGATATGTGGAAAATATTGTACTGTAGAGTTTCCCAGACCGCAGCGCCATCGGTTGTTGACAATTGTAACTACTGTAATTTCGAAAGTTTGTCAGCCTGAAAATGTACTGTTGTCCCAAGCATATTGCAACAAACGGTGTATTTCTATCGCTGCTCGTTTAGTTAGTATTGCCGTTTCAAATATACCGGTCAGTTTTGAAACACCCTGTAGAAGAACTGTTGGAACTACAATTGAAGAACGTACTAAGCCCTCACATAAATCTTGTTAGATGTTACCGTGACGTCAGGCTCTTTTAGTTCATATTTGTCGAGAAACTCACAGACAGTAACTGGAAAAAAGTATAGGATACTGTTGTTTACAAGTGGGTGGGGCACAAAACCGAATGCGAAAAATTGTAGACCAGTGATCATGCCTATCTTCAGCAGAATCCAAAGGGGTTTTCTAACTTTGAAAAATATTGGTTCCTCTAGGGGATGGAATGGGGGAGGAATTGATTAATATTGGTATGAAATTCCTTTATCATTGGCTTGGATGGGTATATACAGCTGGGAAAATTTACGACACACTGAAGGACTGTGTTCAGTGGCACCAAGGTATAACACGTGCATACTGAGTAGTTATACAGTTAGTCATTCATTTATCACTGTCATCGGCGATCAGATGGCGTTTAGGAGGCCTGTCTGTGCAGCCTATGTTTTGATCTGCAGGCAGTAACTGCGCTGAGTTTAGAGGTGAACAGTGTCTGCAACAGTAATTCTAGTGTACCATCATACCACACCGACGATACATAATCCTGTTGAACAGCGTCAGCTATTTGAACGGCGTCACTTTTTGGGTCTGCAGGGTGATGGATGGATGTATCGATGGATTACTGCACATGTGTGACAAAGTGTACTGGTGTGTGTACCTTCTTTCAACAGTCCTCCGTGAAAGATTTGAACAGCTGTATACCAGGTTCTGGACGTCTGTAAAGCCCCGACGCACGTAGAGATCGACACATTGTGCGAACAGCGGTGGCCGACAGAACACCATCCAGAGACCAAATATGGTTACGTGTTACATCTCCCGTACCATCGGGACAACTGAGAAAAATCTTCTTGAAGCAGGACTGGGAACACGCGTGAACCTGGACAGACTACCATGGACGCTAAGACACCGCCGATGATGGATACTCTGGCGTCGTGAAGGTATTGACTGGCGAGCGGAATGACGCTGCTGTCTTTGGCGATGAGAGTAGGTTCTGTCTGTATGCTAGTGACGAAAGTACATGTGCAAACGTGGACCCGGTGAGCTCGATATTTCAGATATATATATATATATATATATATATATATATATATATATATATATATATATATATATATATATATATGTGTGTGTGTGTGTGTATGAAAAGGGGGGGGACATCAGTTACAACTTACGGTCACATCTGATGGTTCTTCAGAACAGTAAAACAACCCGATGTCTGGTTCCAGAAGACACTTAACCGCCCCAAAAAGAAACGACTGAAAATTGGTACACTCAACATCCTCGATCTCACCAACAAATGTAAACAACTAGTATATCTTACGGACAGACGTAAGCTCAAAGTATTGGGGTTGATTGAGACGAAGTGGAAAAACTGTGAGAAGAAAACACTGAGAAATGGATATGTGCTGTACTGGATTGGTAATAACAGTGAACCCAAAAAATGGAGTTTGCCTCGTCCTCCATAAAGACATAGAGAGATGTCAGATACGTGAGTGACAGTATCATCCACATGAGACTAAGAGCTGGTAGTAGACAGCATACTGTTTTGCAAGTACATGCAGCATTGACAGGATGCAACAAGCAAGAGAAAGAGCATTTTCTTAACGAAGTTTAAGAACAAATAACAGAAGAGAACATCATCGTTATGGGCGACCTGAATGCTCAGGTTGGTAAAGAAAGACTAGGTAGTGAGAACATCATCGTTCCTCATGGTTATGGCAACAGAAACCTTGAAGCAGAGACTTAATAATTGATTTTCATGTGCTAATAACTTAGCCCTACAAAACACATGGTATCAGAAGAGGGAAAATCATAAAAAATGGCTCTGAGCACTATCCCACTTAACTTCTGAGGTCATCAGTCCTTTGAACTTAGAACTGATTAAACATAACTAGCCTAAGGACATCACACACATCCATGTCCGAGGCAGGATTCGAACCTGCGACCGTAGTGGTCACGCGGTTCCAGACTGAAGCGCCTAGAAGCGCACGGCCACACCGGCCGGCTGGGAAATTCATAAAATAACGAGAGGCAGCTGGGGTGGTAAGCTCAAGACTACGATAGACTTCATCGTCACTGATAGAAAAGCTGGTCAGTATGTTACAGTTGTTAAAGTCATACACAGTGAGTGGCTAGATAGAAATTTAACTGCCGACCTAAAACATGGTAAAGTGTCAAAATTTGAACAACTGAGAATGCCAAAGATACTTGGTTGTTGAAGGACATGGAAAAGAATAGAATGTATAAAGCACGAATAGCAGCCAAATTACCCAAAACTGAGAAAGGGGGAACAGAAGAAGAGTGGTCCTTAATCAAATAAACCATTGTTCACCGGACATCTGCAGAAAAACAAGTGCCACAAAAAAAGAGAAGGAAACACCTTGGTGGAATGATCGGATAAATACAGCAGTAAAAGATAGGAACACACTAAAAGAAAATTAGGCAGAAAACAGGTTGCAGACGAAATGAATTAGCAATTGAACGTGTAGCACGGGAATGCCAGACAAAGAAACTAGCTGTAAAAAGACTGATCAGGAAGAAAAGGAAAAGTGCTGGAAAGAATTCACTACAAGAATAGCGGAAGACTGTCAGGGAAGTAGGAAATTACTGTAAAAAGTCCTAAAGGGTAAACGAAAGGATTACGTAAATATCTTTGCCCTTGAAAGATGACATGAACTTAATATGAACAGAGGAAGGGAACAGGGATGAAATGAAAAAGTATTCAACATGCTGCTAAATGGAGATAGGGACAACACAACCATTAACGACTATAGAATAATTAATGAAGCTCAAACCAATGGATACCCATTAACAAGGCGTGAGGCAGAAACAACATTAAAGAGCATGCGGAATGGATAGTCGACAGGCCTTCATGATCTCAGCTCAGACATGAAAAAATCAGCTGGAATATTAGGCTTGAATTGGCTATATAGAATATTGTCAATGGTTTGGGAAGAAAACAGAATCCCAGAAGATTGGAGTGAAGGAGTCATCATCCCTCTGTTCGAGAAGGGCAGCCGACGAAACTGAAAATTACAGAGGCATCACGCTGCTGTCACACACGCTGAAGTTGTTACAGAAGATCATAGAAATGAGAATTAGAAAGATAGTAGAACCTTCGCTTCAGGCAGAACAACACGAATTCAGGGAAGACCGAGGTACTATGGATCTTATTTTTGCTATAAGAATGCTGATGGAAAAGTACTGGGATTATGGAAGAAATCTTGTAATTGTATTTGTGGACGTTTGAAAAAGGTATGGCAGTTTTACTGGAAACAAGATATGTGAATGTTTGGAAGACCTAAAGATGCCAAAGTGTGTAACTGATAAAGTCAAGATGCTTTACCAAAAGAGTTACAGCAGCGTCCAGATAGGCAACGGGTGATCAGAATAGTTTGGAACAAAGAGAGGTGTCCTGCAAGGAAGTGAACTTTTTTTCCACTCCAGTTTGTAATAGTAATTGACGAGACCATAAAATCTGTCAATAAAATAGATAGTGAACCAAATGTCCTGGTTTTTGCTGAGGATTTGATAGTACGGGAAGAGACAGAAGCTGAAGCGCAAAAGAAATATGATTATAGTAACAACACATTCAAAAATTTCCCTACTAAACAAAGACCTCAGCAGAATTGAGGCAACATAAATGAGATTCATTAGAACTATGAACCAAACAACAAGAAAAGTTGTAGAACCTTCTCTTGAGGAAGAACAACAAGGATTCAGGAAAAACGAAGTACTATGGATCTTATTTTTGCTGTAAGAAAGCTGGGAATATGGAAAAAAATCTTGTGTTTGTATTTTTGGACATTGAAAAAGCATATGACACTCCAATCAGGAATGAGGTGAATAGAAAAGTAACTGCTACTAAGGTTCCTGTTATCAGTGTCATAAGAAAACGCAGGATTCAGTGGCTTTATAGCACATAATGAGAATGAACAGCCAAAGACCTGCCAAAATGTATTTCAACCTGAACCTCGTAAGAAGAAGACCACGAAAAACAAAAAAAAAAAAAAAAGAAACGCTGAATAGGGACTGTAAGATCAGATATGGAGGAGAAATAAAACAAATGGGAAGCTCTCCTGGAACAGAAGATTTGTGAGATGCCGAGCGTTTGTACACTACACCTGGGAAACTGGAGTTGGGAAACGATGATGATGATAAAAGCGACCTGTGCCCACTACATTTCACAGGATGTATACCCCCTTGATACTGCCATTTTCTTAAAAGGAGGGTGCTGAACTTCTTTTACAGGACAATGCACATCCGCTGCGTCGTGACGTGCTCTTCGTGGTCCACGACAACTGCCTGGCCAGCAATATCACCAGACCTCTCGCCTAATGAAGGTGCATGGGCATGAAGTGGGAACTTACTCGTTATGCAGGACCAGCAAGAACCACTGCCCAACTGCAACAAAGGGCGCAAGATGCTTGGGCCAATACATCGCAGGATGCCATCGGCAAGTTTACGATCGTTTCCGTGGGAGAATACTCCCAGACGTTGCCGCCAGAGAGGAATACACTGTGTTATCAGACTGTTGGGTACCCTTTACTGTGATACGTGCGTTTCCTATGGTGCGAATTTGCTTTGACATACTCCTGCAATGATGAACTACCGCCCACTTCACTTGTCGGTAAATTGAGGGTGTTGCATTTTGTCCCACAGTGTATGTATAAATGTTTCAAATCGTTTAAATGGCTCTAAACACTATAGGACTTAACATCTGAGGCCATCAGTCCCCTAGACTTAGAACTACTTAAACCTAACTAACCTAAGGACATCACACCCATCCATTCCCGACTCAGGACCAGAACCTGCGACCGTAGCAGCAGCGCCGTTCCGGACTGAAGTACCTAGAACAGCTCGGACACAGCGACCGGTTGTAAATGTTTCTCTGTTCGTAATTCTTTTATACCAATAACATTCGAGCTGTTGTACGTTAACTGCTTCGTACAGAGGTAATCGAAACGTCCTTGGCCCCAGGTTCTAAACCCGCTACTGCTTATATTTTGATTAATAATCAGCATAGACGGCCGAAGACTCCAGGCATAAGAAGTCGCCCTCATTCTGCCAATGGCTTTGTCAAAGAGGGCAGACCAGCAGAGCATCGGGCAGAGGTTCAGGGCACTCTCTCGTCCTAGGGGTGGGAAGCTCCCCCTAAAGGCGGAAGAATCAGCAGTGATCAACGGCATGAGGATGCAGAAGGCAATGGAAACCACTGCATTAAAGACACGTAGTGTATATCCACAGGACATTTGGCATATAATTTAAAGTGTCATGATGATCTCTCCATTGGCAAAAGATTCGGAATAGTCCCCCATTCGGATCTGCGGGATGGGCCTTACAAAGGGGAGATGACCAAGAGAAAAAGACTGAATAATCAGCAAAAGCATAACCTTCTACGAGTCGGGGCGTTGAATGTCAGAAGCTCGCTCGTGGTAGCGAAACTAGAAAATATGAGAAGGGAAATGAAAAGGATCAATCTAGATATATAGCAGAGGTTAGTGAAGTGAAATGCAAAGAAGAAAAGGCGTTCTGGTCAGATGAGTATGGAATAATATCAACAGCAGCAGAAAATGGTATCATGGGAGTAGGCTCCGCCGCGAGTAAGAAGGTAGAGCAGAGAGTGTGTTACTGTGAACAGTTCAGTGATATCGTTATTCTTATCAGAATCGACAGCAAACCAACACCGGCAATGATAGTTCATGCATACAACGTCGCAAGTTGAAGATGAAGAGACAGAGGAAGTATGTGAGTGCAATACAGTACGTAAAGGAAGATGAAAATCTAATAGTCATGGGGGATGGGAATGCAGTTGTATGGGAAGGAGTAGAAGGAAAGGTTGCAGGAAAATGTGGGCTTGGGACAAGGAATGAGAGAGGAGAAAGACTAATTGAGTTCTGTAATAAATTTCAGCTAGTAATAGAAAATACTCTGTTAAAGAATCAAAAGAGAAGGAGGTACACTTGGAAAAGGCTGGGTGATATGGGTAGATTTCAGTTAGATTACATCAGTTAGATTCAGAAATCAGATACTGGATTGTAAGGCGTACCCAGGAGCAGATATAGATCACAATGTTGTAGTGATGAAGAGTAGGCTTAAGTTTATGAGATCAGCCGGTAAGGATCTCACATAATATCTTTATCCCTTGTGTGATACATGGTTTCTTATTAGACTTCTGATTAATTTGAGTTACCTTGAGGGGAAAACAATTTTCAAATAAGGTGCTAACTTTATTAATGAATGTTTTGTATTTTCCATTTGTGTCTTGGATGTTGTAAACATCCATCAAATTAATTTATTTCAGCAATCTCCTAAATTTCTCAGTTCTTTACTATTTTATTGGCCTTCTGTACTCAGTTCTGATAGATGTTTTACCCTGACAATTTTCAAACTTTAATGTTAGGTGTTGCATGTCATGGTCAGATAGCCCATTTACTACTGGTTTTGTAATGTGGCTTAGTTGCCTAGAATTGTCTATAAGTATATTGTCAATGGCAGTCTTAGAACATTTTTATACCCTAGTTGGGAAATTTACAGTAGAAATTAAATTGAATGACAATGAAACTGATTTTAGTAACTGTTCACTGACAGTGTTTTTCAGGACATCTATATTAAAATCACCAGCAACCACTAGTTCTTTGTTTTTTTAATTTTAGATGAGATAATAAATCTTCAAGACCGTTTATAAACAGGTTGAAATTTCCTGAAGGTGCTCTGTATATGGCTACTATTATAAAGGACATATTATGAAATTCTATCTCTGTTGCACATGCTTCTTAAATGCTGCTCTAAGCAAAATTTATTAATGTCAGTATTCTTAAATTTAAAACTGTTTTTAACAAATGTGGCAACTCCTCCTTTCTCCATCTTTTGTCTACAGAAGTCGGAGGCTAACTTAAATTTTGTAAGGTTTAACATATCTATATCAGTGGTCACATGATGTTCAGAGAGGCAGGTTATATCAACGGGGTTCCATGACTCTAATTCATCAATTCACATAATTAGTTCATTAATTTTATTTCTAAGACCTCGAATATTTTGATGCACTAAAGATAGTTGGCATTTCACATTTACTGAGATGAAATTGGGTAGAAATAAAATTTCTGCTAATTGCTGTAAAATTTTAACCAACAGCTGTGTTCGCTGACCCAATTTGCCAGGATTATGCTGTTTGAGTTCTTTATAAAACTGAAGGTTTGATTCAATCTTTACTTCTCTCAGAACTTGACTTCGTTCTGTCCTGCCTATCCTATAAAAGGTGCTGCACCAACACCTATGACCACTGGTGCCTCCCCCTTTACATTTCCTGCTGTTAGCTCAGGCAGTTTACTCTTCCCTTTCTTGTTGAGGTGTAGGCTATGTGTAGTATAATCTCACCTACTGAGAGAATCAACAGGAACCAAACCAATATGTGATCCATCACCTGACCCAAATGCCGTTCCAACTCCAAATTAACTCTCCGGACAGAAGAGTTTAAATGAGGTCGGTCATAGCGCCTCAGAACAGACACACTGTTATGTGTCGTTGCTGATGCAATGTTTGCAAGGTCACATTCTATATTGTACCCATGATCTCTGTCAGTACTATTGCCCGGCCGACCCAGAATAACCACGATTTCATCCTTGGTAAAATCTTTTCAGAGTGAACCTAAATCCACTGTCACCTGACCCAGACCAGGACTCGGTTTAAAAAAATTGTGACCTGGTATTCTGATCCTAACTGGTCCTGCAAAAATTGGCCTACGTCTCTGGCATGTGAACTACCTAAGAACAAAACGTTCTTTCTCTTTGCTGACTTCCCTACATTCTTATTCAATTTTCTACTGAAAGTTTGTTGTGCCCTCTCTACATCTACCTCTGTCTGAGGCTCATCAGCTTCTAACTGAAGCAACAGGTCGAACTTATTCTTCACATTCACCACAAAGCTGCCAGACACAGTTCTAGATCAGTTACTCTTGTTACCTGTTGCCACTTCCCACCTCTCTTTACTCTTCTCCCTCCTTAACCTTTTCAGATCTTCCCTAGCCTGCTCTAACTGTGCCTGAAGGGCAATTTTCCTATCCTGTTCCACTATTTTTCTATCTCTACTGAATATCCTGTTGCGTCTGATCCACTTCCCCATTTCCCACGCGCTACAGTCACCCTATTGGAAAAAACTACTGCACCCATGACACAAAACCCATGAGCTAGCAATTCTACGGCACGTCAGGCACTTTTCACTCATGGTAAGAAACTTACTTTAGCGAGAATAAGTCAAATTAAATTACAGAAAAACAAGAAAACACGTTTACGAAAGATTAGGTCTACTCTCAATAGTATGTAAACAAACTTACTTTAGTGCCAGCAAGTTATATTATCGAAAATAAGAAGAAAAACACGTTTACAAAAATTAGGCCTAGTCGCAACTGTATGTAACACAAAGCTACTACCGTATGTACAAAGTTTCCAGTTACAGGAATTTAAAATTTACGCTGTGTTTCGCAAAATAAGAGTTAAACAACAATGGGATACGCTTTTCGTAACCTGATGGAACGGAACGGAACAATTAAGTGAGATTCTGTAAGTTTTACTGCGCTAAAATGTACACAAGAATACGATCGTAACCCTACTTTATGTTCCATTCGCGTTTTGTAGAGTAATACGCAAAGAGAAGTGAAACCTTTAATAGTAAGCTTGCAAAACACACTAATACATGTATTAAACTAGTTTTCTGAACTAAACACAGTTTTATTACACTTTAAATCACTTATCTGCACCGCAGCACAAGACTCACGCGTCTCGCCTGGTGCAAGGCTACCAACCAAGTATAAGAGCGGACGACCAAAAACGAAGTGCTCGGATTAAAAAGGATGTAAGACAGGGATGTAGTCTTTCGCTCCTACTGTTCAATCTCCAAATCGAGGAAGCAATGATGGAAATAAAAGAAAGGTTCAGGGGTGGAATTAAAATTTAAGGTGAAAGGATGTCAGTGATACGATTCGTTGATGACAATGCTATCGTCAGTGGAAGTGAAGAATAATTACATGATCTCGTGAATGAAATGATCAATCTAATGTGTGCAGAATATGGATTGAGAGTAAATCGAGGAAAGACGAAAGTAATGAGAAGTAGCAGAAATGAGAACAGCGAGAAACTTAACATCAGGATTGATAGTCACGAAGAAGATGAAATTAAGGATTTCTGCTACATAGGAAACAAAATAACCATTGACGGACGGAACAAGAAAGACGTCATAAGCAGACTATCAATGACGAAAAGGTCATTCCTGGGCAAGAGAAGTTTACTAGTACCAAACATAGTCCTTAATTTGAGGAAGAAATTTCTGAGAATTTACGTCTGGAGTACAGCATTGTATGGTAGTGAAACATGGATTGTGGGAAAACCGGAACAAGACAATCGAAGCATTTTAGATGTGGTGCTACAGACGAATGTTGAAAATTAGGTGGACTGATAAGGTAAGGAATGAGGTGGTTCTGCGCAGAATCGGAGAGGACACAAATATGAGGGAAACACTGATGAGGCGAAGGGACAGGATGATAGGACATTTGTTACGACAGGAGGGAATGACTTCCATGGTACTAGAGGGAGCTGTAGAGGGCGAAAACTGTAGAGGAAGACAGAGACTGGAATATGTCAAGCAAATAATTGAGGACATAGGTGGCAAGTGCTACTGTGAGATGAAGAGATTGGCAGAGGAGAGGAATTCGTGGCGGGCTGCATCAAACCAGTCTGATGACACCTGCGAAAAAAAAAATAGTGGAGAGCAGTTTACAGCTGGTGTGTTTCATGTGTTGTCTGGCTAGATGCGATTAAGCAGTCTCAGATTTGCTGATGTTAACTCTGCACGGCATCTGCTTACTGCTGTCTTGTGAAGCGTGCAGCCTATTCTCTGGTATGGGTTTCAACTTGAGTAAGGACTGGTCCTAGCACAGCGCTTACGAATCGGTTATTTCATGTGCACTCTATCTCTTTCTAGAGAAAGACAATATGCTGCCTCAATCTGTGTTAGCGACAGTGGACATTCTACAGGGTGTTACAAAAAGGTACGGCCAAACTTTCAGGAAAAATTCCTCACACACAAATAAAGAAAAGATGTTATGTGGACATGTATCCGGAAACGCTTAATTTCCATGTTAGAGCTCATTTTAGTTTCGTCAGTATGTACTGTACTTCCTCGATTTACCGCCAGTTGGCCCAATTGAAGGAAGGTAATGTTGACTTGGGTGCTTGTGTTGGCATGCGACTCATTGCTCTACAGTACTAGCATCAAGCACATCAGCACGTAGCATCAACAGGTTAGTGTTCATCACGAACATGGTTTTGCAGTCAGTGCAATGTTTACAAATGCGGAGTTGGCAGATGCCCATTTGACGTACGGATTAGCACGGGGCAATAGCCGTCGCGCGGTACGTTTGTATCGAGACAGATTTCCAGAACGAAGGTGTCCCGACAGGAAGACGTTCGAAGCAATTGATCGGCGTCTTAGGGAGCACGGAACATTCCAGCCTATGACTCGCGAATGGGGAAGACCTAGAACGACGAGGACACCTGCAATGGACGAGGCAATTCTTCGTGCAGTTGACGATAACCCTAATGTCAGCGTCAGAGAAGTTGCTGCTGTACAAGGTAACCTTGACCACGTCACTGTATGGAGAGTGCTAAGGGAGAACCAGTTGTTTCCGTACCATGTACAGCGTGTGCAGGCACTATCAGCAGCTGATGGGCCTCCACGGGTACACTTCTGCGAATGCTTCATGTCTTGATTGGGCCCCATGCTCTTCCATCTACGCTCAATGGAGCACGTCATCATGATTTCATACGGGATACTCTACCTGTGCTGCTAGAACATGTGCCTTTACAAGTACGACACAACATGTGGTTCATGCATGATGGAGCTCCTGCACATTTCAGTCGAAGTGTTTGTACGCTTCTCAACAACAGATTCGGTGACCGATGGATTGGTAGAGCGGACCAATTCCCTGGCCTCCATGCCCTCCTGACCTTAACCCTCTTGACTTTCATTTATGGGGGCATTTGAAAGGTCTTGTCTACGTAACCCCGGTACTAAATGTAGAGACTCTTCGTGCTCGTATAGTGGACGGCTGTGATACAATACGCCATTCTCCAGGGCTGCATCAGCGCATCAGGGATTCCATGCGACGAAGGGTGGATGCATGTATCCTCGCTAACGGAGGACATTTTGCACATTTCCTGTAACAAAGTGTTTGACGTCACGTTGGTACGTTCTGTTGCTGTGTGTTTCCATTCCATGATTAACGTGATTTGAAGAGAAGTAATAAAATGAGCTCTAACATCGAAAGTAAGCGTTTCCGGTCACATGTCCACATAACATATTTTCTTTCGTTGTGTGTGGTGAATGTTTCCTGAAAGTTTGGCGTACCTTTTTGTAACACCCTGTATACGTCACTATGAATCGAGTAATTATTACCTTTTGACCTGCCATGCCAGGCATTTTTTATTGTATGAATTGAAGAGTTTTCTTACAATCAATTAGGATGCTAACCGAGCTGTGGTTGTTAGCGGTAGCGTCTCTCTTCGCAGTTACTTTTCACCAAAGATTACGATTGGTCTTCCGAATAGGGTGTTGAAATCTCGACGAAACATTTACAACAAACTCTTGTGCTTACAAAACAGTGAATCTGTAGCTGAGTACGTACTGGAAAAAAGCATTTACTCTTTTCTCAACGGGTACACAGATCGATTCAAGAAGGGCAGCTATTCTGAAAGGAGAAGAAGAATGAGAAGGCTAAGAAGACGAAGATATAAAAAATATTTATGATAGCAGAAGGCAGAGAAGGAGGTTCAGACATTGGAGGAGAAGAATAATAATACGATGAGTAAGATGATGATGAAAATTATAGCAGGGTCACGAAAGAGACTGGAAGCATTATTAAACCAATAGACAAAGTGGATGATACTGTATAAAGCAACACATCCGATCCGATAGTAAAGAGTGTGGGTGACTGATGATTTGTCGGTAGAAACTGATGATGGTTTAATAATCCGCAGTGTAAGATATCCAGGAAACGAGAGGATTGCATAATGTGTTGTTTACAATTAAACCCAATAAAAAGAGTTACACAACACGAGATCGTCAATATTACGCTACAGTGTTCAGGTTTACCAACGTAATAAACAAAACTCTCCCCTACAGACCAGTAAATTCCAACAGTGAATAAACAGACCAATATCGTTAAGCATGCAATAGATAAAAATGTCAAATCATTACTGAGAGATAATGACATAAATAGGGCATGGGAATGTACGAACATCCAGAGAAAGAAAGTGAACTTAACATTAACGATTGGAAGATACTCTCTAATAAACTGTCAACACATATCGACTATGTCCACTGGAAAACTCGAATGAACTGAGAGAACGATAAGTTTCCTTGCTACCTTTGAAAACGAAATGCAGTAATTCACACAATAATGAAATAATGTCTACCGAAAAGGAACTTCGGGATGCAGCGATTATTGCTTGAAATTACGATTGCTGCTGAAAGACTCAGTTGCAGAATGCGGAGGCGCATACACTATGACAATATTATGTCAGTTGAAGAATAGCTAAAAAAGCCGTGTGATTCGCAAATTCATAAGATCTGGGAAGTGATCACGTAATTATTGTGTGGGATTTCGATATTTAAGAGCATGTTTTGCATTTGAGATGATTTTATTTAGGCAGTTACAGGTATTAATACTTGGATAGCTGCTGGTAACGTTTCAAATACTGACCCAACTGTAATAACCTAGTGTTCACGATTGATGATAAGGTAAAAAGTGTTGAAGGTGAATAATATGTTTAATTGTGCAAAGGAAAAAGAAAAAAATGTAATGTTTTATAATAAATATTTACCTGAAGTACTTTTTGTTTTTCTTTCGTATGACCCTTCCCTCTAGAAAAAAATTATTCCTTCTCTCCATATGAAACTGTATAAACAAAGAAACATCTTGTTGCCGATGTCTCATGTCAATAAGAAATTGTTCTTGTTGTAATCAGCATGTATTGCAGACATTGCTAAAGAAGTGAACAGTAATTGATGTGCATTCCGAAACTGCATGAGGCAATGCTGTTAAGGACTAAAACTAATAACGAGGTTGCAGGTGTACTTAGAAAAGGAATCACTGTAGGATTCAGAATCATTTACATAGAAACTTAAAGGCACATTTGCTGAGCCTTTATTAACAGTTAGTTATAAGTAATAAAATAAAGAAATAATTTGAGCCATAGACATAGTCCACGGCTGTGTAAATATTGTATGCAGCCGCTGGAAATATTTGAAGATTTTTGATCGTCAAATTACGAGGTGCATTCAAGTTCTAAGGCCTCCGATTTTTTTTCTAATTAACTACTCACCCGAAATCGATGAAACTGGCGTTACTTCTCGACCTAATCGCCCTGCAGACGTACACATTTTTCACAACGCTGACGCCATGATTCCATGGCAGCGGCGAAGGCTTTTTTAGGAGTCTGTTTTGACCACTGGAAAATCGCTGAGGCAGTAGCAGTACGGCTGGTGAATGTGCGACCACGGAGAGTGTCTTTCATTGTTGGAAAAAGCCAAAAGTCACTAGGAGCCAGGTCAGGTGAGTAGGGAGCATGAGGAATCACTTCAAAGTTGTTATCACGAAGAAACGTTAGCTCGATGTGCGGGTGCGTTGTCTTGGTGAAACAGCACACACGCAGCACTTCCTGGACGTTTTTGTTGCAGTGCAAGAAGGAATTTGTTCTTCAAAACATTTTCGAAGGATGCACCTGTTACCGCAGTGCCCTTTGGAACGCAATGGGTAAGGATTACGCCCTCGCTGTCCCAGAAGATGGACGCCATCATTTTTTCAGCACTGGCGGTTACCCGAAATTTTTTTGGTGGCGGTGAATCTGTGTGCTTCTACTGAGCTGACTGGCGCTTTGTTTCTGGATTGAAAAATGGCATTCACGTCTCATTCATTGTCACAACCGACGAAAAGAAAGTCCCTTTCATGCTGTCGTTGCGCGTCAACATTGCTTGGCAACATGCCACACGGGCAGCCATGTGGTCGTCCGTCAGCATTCGTGGCACCCACCTGGATGACACTTTTCGCATTTTCAGGTCGTCATGCAGGATTGTGTGCACAGAACCCACAGAAATGCCAACTCTGGAGGCGATCTGTTAAACAGTCATTCGGCGATCCCCCAATACAATTCTCTCCACTTTCCCGATCATGTCGTCAGACCGGCTTGTCCAGCCCGAGGTTGTTTCGGTTTGTTGTCACACGATGTTCTGCCTTCATTAAACTGTCGCACCCACGCACGCACTTTCGACACATCCATAACTCCATTGCCACATGTCTCCTTCAACTGTCGATGAATTTCAATTGGTTTCACACCACGCAAATTCAGAAAACGAATGATTCCACGCTGTTCAAGTAAGGAAAACGTCGCCATTTTAAGTATTTAAAACAGTTCTCATTCTCGCCGCTGGCGGTAAAATTCCATCTGCCGTACGGTGCTGCCATCTCTGGGACGTATTAACAATGAACGCGGCCTCATTTTAAAACAATGCGCATGTTTGTATCTCTTTCCAGTCCGGAGAAAAAAAATCGGAGGCCTTAGAACTTGAATGCACCTCGTATTGGGGGAATAAGAGGCACCTTTTGTTTTCTAGGACTTTTCCAGATCGGACGTATTTTGGCACACCGCCGTTAATACTACATTATTTTATTAACACATTCACGAGCTGCAACCAAACGGCACTCGTAACTGCATAATGCAAGTCCCAATGTACGTGTCGTAATTTAACTGTGTTGTATTTCAGAATGTACTGTTATTACTAACCTATGTATGTTTTATTTTTTATCTTTAGTCATTGTAAGATTGTTGGGTCACTTGGCATGGCAAAAGGTACCATACTCCGAAGCAAAAAGTCATCCAGCTCGATCCACCATCGTCTTCGGGTGCTTCCTTATTACGAATTTCGATTTTAGTGAAAACACAGAGAGGAGAAACACAGTTAAAAATACATGAACGGGCCTTTAACAAAAAAAAAGCCTTGCTCAAGCGCCGAGAGTTTGTATAACATTTAATATTCATTACTATAATTCATTGTATTGTCTCGATCCAGAAACGAATGAGAGAAAAAAAATTAAGAAACTTACGAACAGATCATTTCGAGAAGCTAATGCAAAATCACTGTGTATCATTTTCTGCTTTGAAAGTTTCAGTCGTGGAGTGATTCAGGGTAAATGTTAAGGGTAAGATATTTAAATGTTTCCCTGCACAAGTTTTTTCGGACGTGCTGACGTGGTGCAATATCTATGGAGTCATTACAATCACACGAAACATAGAACAGTTACACTGAGGTGATAAAAACTCATGGGATAGCGATATGCACATATATAGATGGCGGTAGTATCGCAACAATAAGTGTAAATGAGCTGTACATTGACGGATCTGTAGTTTGTATTAAGGTGATTCGAGTGAAAAGGTTTCTGCCGTGATTATGACCGCACGACGGGAATTAACAGACTCTGAACGCGGACTGGAAGTTGCAGTTAGTCACACAGGACATTCTATTTCGCAAATCGTTAGGGAATCCAATATTCTGAGATACATAGTGTCAAGAGTGTGCTGAGAGTGCCAAATATCACGCATTAACTCTCCCTACGAACAACGTAGTGGCCGACGGCCTTCACTTAACGACCGAGAGCAGCGGCGTTTGCGTAGAATTATCAGTATTAACAAGCAAGCAGCACTGCGTGAAATAACAGTGAAAATGAATGTGGAACATACGACGCACGTATCTGTTACGACATTGCGGCGAAATGCGTGAATGGGCTATGACAGCAGACGACATCGCCTGCAGCGCCTCTCCTGGGGGCGTGACCAAATCTATTGGACCTTAGACTACTGGCAAACTGTGGCCTGGTCAGATGACTCCCGATTTCAATAGGAAAGAGCTAATGGAAGGGTTCGAGTGTGGCGCAGGATCCATAATGGTGTGGGCTGTCTTTACAGGGAATACATGGAATGGACTGGGTCTTCTGGTCCAACTGACCCGATAAATGAAATGGTCATGTTCGGCTACGTGGAGACCATTCGCCGTCAAACTACGACGGAACTTTTATGGATGATAATGCGCTGTTACCTGGCTACAATTGGTCACTATTAGTTTCAAGAACATTCTGGACAATTCGAGCGAATTGTTTGGCCACCCAATCGCCCGACATGAATCCCAGCGAAAAGTTATGGGATATAATCGAGAGTTCAGTTCGTGCATAAAATCCGATGCTTCACTTGACTTCAACTACTGCTGACTTAACAAGGTCTTCACAGACGTATGTGATATATACTCGTAATTTTGAGCCTGCCAGTGTATTCCCAGACACTTCTCTCTCATATATCCAGCCACCAGCTGCAACAGGTATGGAGATATGCGTCTTACTCACGAAACTTACGTATTTTTGATAAACAATTTGTACAAGTTAAATGTGGAAATATTTAATTTGAGGATTCAATGAGCCTTACACCGAGTGTGGTACAGTAATCTACTCTGAAGAGGAAAAGAAACTGGTACATCTGCCTAATATCGTGTAAGGCTCCCGTGAGCAAGCAGAAGTGCCGCAAACGATATGCATGGATTCGACTAATGTATGAAGCAATATTGGGAGGGGGGGGGGGGGAGGGGGGGACTGACACCATGAATCCTGCAGGGCTGTACATAAATCCGGAAGAGTACGAGGTGGTGGAGATCTCTTCTGAACCCCACTTTGCAAGGCATCCCAGACATGCTCAATAATGTTCACGTTTGGGGACTCTGGTGGCCAGTGGAAGTGTTTAAACTCAGAAGAGCGTTTCTGGAGCTACTCTGCAGCATTCTGAATATGTTGGGTGTCGCACTGTGCCGCTAGAATTGCCCAAGTCTGTCGGAATGCACAGTAGGCATGAATGGATGCAGGTGATCAGACAGGATGAGTAAGTACATGTCACCTGTCAGAGGTCTCACATCACTCCAACTTCAGAAGCCCCACACCATTATAGAGCCTCCACCAGCTTTAACAGTTCGCTGCTAACACGCACGGTCCAAGGATTCATTAGGTTGTCTCCATATCTATACACGTCCATCGCTCGATACAGTTTGAAACGAGACTCGTCTGACCATTCAGCATGTTTCAAGTCGTCAACAGTCCAATGTCGGTGTTGACGGGCCCAAGCGAGGCGTAAAGCTTTGTGTCGTGCACTCATCAAAGGTACACGACTGGGCCTTCAGCTGAGAAAGCCCATATCGACGATGTTTCGTTGAATGGTTCGCACGCTGACACTTGTTGATGGCCCGACACTGAAATCTTCAGCAATTTGTGGAAGGGTTGTACTTGTGTCACGTTGAACGGTTTTCTTCAGTTGTCGCTGGTCCCGTTCTTGCAGGATCTTTTTCCGTTTGCTGTTTTACCGGATTCCTGTTATTCACGGTATACTGGTGAAATGGTCGTACGGGAAAATACCCACTTCTTTGTGATCTCTGACATGTTGCGTCCCGCTGCTCGTGCGCCAGTATAACACCACGTTAAAATCTTGATGACCTGACACTGTATCTGCGGTCCCCATCTAAAAACTGTGCCAGGCACTTGTCTTATATAGGCGTTGCCGACCGCTGCGCCGTATTCTGTCTGTTTACATACCAGTGTATTTATGCGTGTTGAGAAGTACAGATTAACCTGTAAGTTCGATCACCAGTAGTGTTACGTATATTTTGCTGAATAGTCACCGTATTTTAGATGCGAAATATTTAATTGTGCCTTACATCAAATATTACACAAAGATGAAAACGGTTATGAACATTGTGTGTTGCTGACGTGTTTTTGGTATACATTTTAGTTACTGTAAGTTACACTCTTTATGTAATTTTTGGTAATAATCGAATACTTTTGAACACAGTGCGAATGTATGCAAAATTCTTGTTATTCAGGTACTTTTGAACATGGCCAAGATGGCGGCTCTGGGGCGCTGCAATGTGATTGGATGTTACCTTTCATAGCTGGAAAAGTACTGGGCTGTGATGGGCTGTTTTATTTTAATAGCTCGCAAAATTCTCAGATACGATTGGGAGGGCAGGTTTTATTTATTTATTTTTATTTTATTTGTGTGTGTATGTGTGTGTGTGTGCGCTTACCTGTTTTTTGTGTGTGTGAGTGTGTATGCGCTTTCTTGTGATACCTCTGAACATGGCACCACCTTTGATAGTAAGATTGGCCAAATTGTAAACTATAACTGAGTTCCACCAAGTTGGATTTTTTAAAATTTCGCACTAGCGCCAACTTGCATTATTTTAAATCTCCCACACCGCCACATGGATGTATGAATTTCCCGCCACCGCCATCTTGTATTTTAAGGCGACTGCGTCGCGAATTAGCGGCGCTCGCTTGAACTGTGTGCCGGGTAGCAGCCAACTATCGTATTCATGGGCTGCTTTACGCTCGTTGGACATAAGTTGAGATGGAAACACGTAGCATGTTGTGAGGCCACCGAAAAGGGGCAGTCCTCACAGTTATAAATCGTATCTTTTCCCTAGCATTTCTTCCGTCGAGTACAGAGTCTGCTTTTTTGAGATTTGGCACATTGTATTTTATCATTTAAATTTGTTTCTTCCCGGATGCTGTTCCCGACACCACAGTTATCAATTTAACCGATGGGAGGGAAGTTATGTTCTCTGTCTGTTAACGAATCGTGTCTTTGTTCTGCGACTTATCGTATTTTAACTGTTTGCGTATTTTATTCTCGGAAGCGGAAATGAGAGACCACCCCAGCACTTACGTAAACAAGAGTGAGAAACCGCCTTGAAACGACACCCAGGTGCTTCTGCAATATGAGCGTACTATCATCAATCCACTCTGCAGATTCGATCCGGGTCTGGCCGACCTTTCTGACTCTCAGGCTAGCACACTGCGCATTACGCTGTACGGACAAGTCCGGTACTATACATCATGTAATGTGGTAGTGGTACTGAAACTTCTCTAAAACCGACTTAAAATATTACTATATGCAGACGATAAATTTACTCAACAGCCACGTCTGTCCAGGGTACCTACCGTAGGCTAGATCGTGCTACCGTATTACTTCACGGTTTGCTGTTAAAAATAGGGAACCAGTATTATATCGTGAACCACAAGGAGCCATATTAATACGTAAAAATGTACAGTGATTGCACTGCAGGTAAAAATATCACGTCTCAGAGGGCATACGATAACAATATCATCGAGTACGCGATTTCACGGACTTACATTAAGAAGTGTACCTTACATGACTTGCCGGAGTAGAACAAGCAATAACACTTTCTGTGCGTTTGGGAAGGGTGGCCATGGGGGGGATCCACACGTGCAGCAGCAATGCACATTGCATGTGCCGATTGCCGGTGCGACTTCTGCTACCACTGTGCCATCAAGTCGTCATCGAACTGGAGTGAAGCGATAAGTATTAACAACACAGTCAAGGTAACCATTCAAATGTAGTGGCCAGGTGTGATTAAAATATAGACACAGCTGCAATCGGCGCTGAGTTCGGTCGCGCAGCTTGAGGCTGTTGCCAATGGGCACCACTGTGGGGAGCCGGACTCGGGTATCACGGGGATGTCAACCTCATCCCGTCTGTCCCCAGATCGGTCTGCCGCTGTGGTTGCCCCGGTTGCTGCCCGCAGTGGGGCTGAGCCCTCGCCTGTGGTTGATTGGGAGGTCGTTCCAAGGCGTGGCAGGCAGCGAAAGGCGTCCCCGGAAGCTGATCAGAAAGCCTCCCCGGTGCGTCTGACAAACCGGTTTCAGGCACTGTCTCTGGCTGAGCCAGATGCAGCTGCCTGCCCTGTTTCAGAGGATCATTCTCAGCCTTCAAGGTCGGGGCAATCGCAGAGGTTGGGCTTACTGGTAGTTGGGAGCTCCAATGTTAGGCGCGTAATGGGGCCCCTTAGGGATATGGCGGCTAAGGAGGGGAAGAAATCCAGTGTGCACTCCGTGTGCATTCCGGGAGGAGTCATTCCTGATGTGGAAAGGGTCCTTCCGGATGCCATGAAGAGCACAGGGTGCAGCCAGCTGCAGGTGGTGGCACATGTAGGCACTAATGACGTGTGTCGCTTTGGATCTGAGGAAATTTTCTCTGGATTCCAGCGGCTATCTGATTTGGTGAAGGCTGCCGGCCTTGCTTACGAGATGAAGGCAGAGCTCACCATCTGCAGCATCGTTGACAGAACCGACTGCGGACCTTTGGTGCAGAGCCGGGTGGAGGGTCTGAATCAGAGGCTCAGACGGTTTTGCGACCGTATTGGCTGCAGATTCCTTGAATTGCGCCATAGGGTGGTGGGGTTTCGGGTTCCGCTGAATAGGTCAGGAGTTCACTACACTCAGCTGGCGGCTACACGGGTAGCGGAGGCTGTGTGGCGTGGACTGGGCGGTTTTTTAGGTTAGAAGGCCTCGGGAAAGTGCGGGATGGGCTGCAATGTCAAAGGGTGCTTGGCAATTACAGGACGTGCTTGGATCAAGGAACAGTCGGAATTATAGTTGTAAACTGTTGTAGTTGCGCTGGAAAAGTCCCTGAGCTTCAAGCGCTAATAGAAAGCACAGAAGCTGATATCGTTATAGGTACAGAAAGCTGGCTAAAGCCTGAAATAAGTTCTGCAGAAATTTTTACGAAGTCTCAGACGGTGTTCAGGAAAGATAGATTAGGCAGAATTGGTGGTGGAGTGTTGGTGTCTGTCAGTAGTGGTTTATCTTGTAGTGAAGTCGAAGTAGATACTCTGTGCGAATTGGTGTGGGTGGAGGTTATACTTAACAGCCGAATTAAGTTAATAATTGGCTCCTTCTACCGACCCCCAGACTCCGATGATACAGTTGCGGAACAGTTCAGAGAAAGTTTGAGTCTCGTAACAAATAAATACCCCACTCATACGGTTATAGTTGGTGGGGACTTCAACCTACCCTCGGTATGTTGGCAAAAATACTTGTTCAAAACCGGTGGTAGGCACAAAACGTCTTCCGAGATTGTCCTAAATGCATTCTCCGAAAATTATTTAGAGCAGTTAGTCCACGAACGCACGCGAATTGTAAATGGTTGCGAAAACACACTTGACCTCTTGGCCACAAACAATCCAGAGCTGATAGAGAGCATCATGACTGATACAGGGATTACTGATCACAAGGTCATTGTAGCTAGGCTCAATACCATTTCTTCCAAATCCATCAGAAAAAAACGCAAAATAATTTTATTTAAAAAAGCGGATAAAGTGCCACTAGAAGCCTTCCTAACAGACAATTTCCATTCCTTCCGAACTGAGTATGCGAATGTAGACGAGGTGTGGCTCAAATTCAAAGATATAGTAGCAACAGCAATTGAGATATTCATACCTCATAAATTGGTAAGAGATGGAACGGATCCCCCGTGGTACACAAAAAAGGTCCGAACGCTGTTGCAGAGGCAACGGAAAAAGCATGCGAAGTTCAGAAGAACGCAAAATCCTGAAGATGGGCTAAAATTTACAGACGCGCGAAATTTTGCACGTACTTCGATGCGAGATGCCTTTAATAGGTTCCACAACGAAACATTGTCTCGAAATTTGGTAGAAAATCCGAAGAAATTCTGGTCGTATGTAATGTACACAAGCGGCAAGACGCAGTCAATACCTTCGCTGCGCAGTGCCGATGGTACTGTTATCAACGACTGCGCCGCTAAAGCGGAGTTATTGAACGCAGTTTTCCGAAATTCCTTCACCATGGAAGACGAATGGAATATTCCAGAATTTGAAACACGAACATCTGCTAGCATGAGTTTCTTAGAAGTAGATACCTTAGGGGTTGCGAAGCAACTCAAATCGCTTGATACGGGCAAGTCTTTAGGTCCAGATTGTATACCGATTAGGTTCCTTTCAGATTACGCTGATACTATAGCTCCCTACTTAGCACTCATATACAACCGCTCGCTCACCGATAGATCTGTACCTACAGATTGGAAAATTGCGCAGGTCGCACCAGTGTTCAAGAAGGGTAGTAGGAGTAATCCATTTAACTACAGACCTATATCATTGACGTCGGTTTGCAGTAGGGTTTTGGAGCATATACTGTATTCAAACATTATGAATCACCTCGAAGGGAACGATCTATTGACACGTAATCAGCATGGCTTCAGAAAACATCGCTCTTGTGCAACGCAGCTAGCTCTTTATTCGCACGAAGTAATGGCCGCTATCGACAGGGGATCTCAAGTTGATTCCGTATTTCTAGATTTCCGGAAAGCTTTTGACACCGTTCCTCACAAGCGACTTCTAATCAAGCTGCGGAGCTATGGGGTATCGTCTCAGTTGTGCGACTGGATTCGTGATTTCCTGTCAGGAAGGTCGCAGTTCGTAGTAATAGACGGCAAATCATCGAGTAAAACTGAAGTGATATCAGGTGTTCCCCAGGGAAGCGTCCTGGGACCTCTACTGTTCCTGATCTATATAAATGACCTGGGTGACAATCTGAGCAGTTCTCTTAGACTGTTCGCAGATGATGCTGTAATTTACCGTCTAGTAAGGTCATCCGAAGACCAGTATCAGCTGCAAAGCGATTTAGAAAAGATTGCTGTATGGTGTGTCAGGTGGCAGTTGACGCTAAATAACGAAAAGTGTGAGATGATCCACATGAGTTCCAAAAGAAATCCGTTGGAATTCGATTACTCGATAAATAGTACAATTCTCAAGGCTGTCAATTCAACTAAGTACCTGGGTGTTAAAATTACAAACAACTTCAGTTGGAAGGACCACATAGATAATATGGTCGGGAAGGCGAGCCAAAGGTTGCGTTTCATTGGCAGGACACTTAGAAGATGCAACAAGTCCACTAAAGAGACAGCTTACACTACACTCGTTCGTCCTCTGTTAGAATATTGCTGCGCGGTGTGGGATCCTTACCAGGTGGGATTGACGGAGGACATCGAGAGGGTGCAAAGAAGGGCAGCTCGTTTTGTATTATCGCGTTATAGGGGAGAGAGTGTGGCAGATATGATACACGAGTTGGGATGGAAGTCATTACAGCATAGACGTTTTTCGTCGCGGCGAGACCTTTTTACGAAATTTCAGTCACCAACTTTCTCTTCCGAATGCGAAAATATTTTGTTGAGCCCAACCTACATAGGTAGGAATGATCATCAAAATAAAATAAGAGAAATCAGAGCTCGAACAGAAAGGTTTAGGTGTTCGTTTTTCCCGCTCGCTGTTCGGGAGTGGAATAGTAGAGAGATAGTATGATTGTGGTTCGATGAACCCTCTGCCAAGCACTTAAATGTGAATTGCAGAGTAGTCATGTAGATGTAGACCGAAAATAACTGAGCAACCACACGTGGGGAACTGCCTTCTTTGGTCCTAATTTCCAGACAGAAACGTCATATTCTGTCACTCAGAACGCGTCAGTGGAATCAATGGAAGCTCTCGAGTTCCTCTGTCCTCTTGGAGTGAATAAGACTGATCATTAAGTCGACAATCGTCTCTCAACAGCTCAATACTAAGAAGAGACAATAACTCGTAACTCAAATTGTTTGTGCCAGCTGTCATCACTTAGGTGTTTTAAATTACAGATTTTTTTTTTACATTTTAGAGATAAGCCTACAAGTAAATAATTTTGTGTAAGTTACTAAGCGAATTGAGGCACAAATGTACAGGATGGTCAGCAACAGCCTGAAAAGCTTGTAAACGTGTTCCAGTGTAGCCTGTGCTGGGAAATCATCGTTAAAAACAATTCGATGTGTTGCGCCGTTTCCGAGTTAATTAACATTGAAATTAGCCCATCAGTCTGTTGTACGCCCAAATTCAATCGGCCTGCCAAACAAAATTAGTGTCATTTATTCTCATAGCGTTGATGATAGCGCTCGAGACTGGATAGCCTTTAGTTCTGGTTGTATCCTTACTACCGACTCATGTCCAATTTTTTTGTATCGCGCTCTTGTTCGGTTTCGGGAAACCAAGCGAATAATACGTTTGGCAATACCGTCTCTGGCTGGCAGCTTGAATTTGCTCGCGCAAAAGCCTGATTGAGAATTCAGTGCTAATTAACTCGGAAACGGTGCAAGGCATCGAATTTTTTCTTAACAATTATTTTCAGCACAATCTATCCTGCAACAGCCTAACGAGCTTCTCTGATTGTTTCTGATGAATCTCTGTGTTAATGACAGTGTAACCCGGGGCTCGACTGCATATGCAAGTTGCCTATCAACAAAAATTTGATTTTCTCTATTTATTACGGTTATTGACGAAGTTTAAAAATCTGCTCATTAATAGCAACAATCTATTGTTATAGGTTCACCACAGTAAGTCAAAAATCGCAGTGAGAAACAGTGTATACGTCTCGAGATTCGCAAATTACCAAGACTGTGTTCAGCCAGTATTTGAGAATGAGAGCACTTAACGAGTTACAACAAACTTCATACATAATTTGAAACCTTTACGAGTCTTTTCTCTCTGATATCGCCCACAAAATTATAAAAGGAAAATAATCATCACTTGCAACATTTTCGCTGTTCATATTGCAAAACTGCAGTACCAGGCATGACATTTTAATTTATTACTTCTTTACTACCAACTCCATTCGCAACACATTTTGTAGACATAATCCACATATACCACTGAATGTACTTGCAATGCTATGTGATTGAACAACAGATAATTGGGGAGATATAACGTTTTATACAGGACCGATCGATTCTTTAAAACGGGGGGGGGGGGGGGGGGGAGGGGGGGGCGGGGGGTTACTCGTTTCCTGCTAATATTATGACTTTGCTCCCAACAGAAAATACAGAAACTTTTACAAAAATAATAATTGTCTTTTAAAGATATTGTAAACCTTAAATATAATTATTAGCTACTTTGTGCTCTATGAGTACCAACATAAATTCTTTACAATCACCAGATGTTCTGCTAATGTAATTACGCTGGATGCATTTTATGTAGATCCCAACTGCAATTCAGTTGAATGTTACAAAACCCCAAAATGAGCTTAATAGAATTATGTTTTTAAACTTGCATTCCGGACTTGAGGCTACCTAATTGTTGTTATAATGCTGATTAATAATCTGAGCATGTTCGTCACATTGTGGCAACTGTTCGTATTCTGACATCTCCTGTAGCAAAATTCCAGTGCTCTTTAACACGACATAGGAGCCATTGTATCGTCGTTAAGAGTTCTGATGCAAACAAGCTACTACTATCTGACACATCAGCGAACAAGTGGAGTGCACTGAAAGGAAGGGAATAATTAATAATTCACTTTTTAATGGGTACCAGGCTTAGCCGCCATTAATCAAAACCAGCGACCCCTCATTGTTGAAACTTCTATTCCCTCATTCGGGTAATACATTAGAATAACTAAGAAGTCAACAAGGATAATTATTCTATGCCTCAGTTTATTAAAACAAATAATTGAATACAAAAGAGTCTTGGATCTCAGGGTACGCTGACTGGGGTGACACGTCACAATGACTGGATTTGTATGACGCTACATCTCTCTGGTTCTTGGCGGTATTAGTTATTGTATCGGCTGTCGATGGATGACCTAGCAGGTGGTTTAATCTCGACAATGTATTGTAAGAGCTGTCGGCGGCGAAGGAATGTCGGTCGGTGGGCAATGATGTGCGATAGTGTGTGTGTGTGGTCGGCTGCCCTCTCGGATGCATCTGGATGAACGGTCGGCACGTGGCGAGCAGCATTTACCATTTGTACGAACAAAGGAGATGAAAGACCTTATCCACTGGCTCAATGTAGTCCTCAGTACTACTCGCCGTTCAGGTGGTGAAATGCGGTTGGGAGCTGGTGATGAGTGGAAAGGTATTGAGCCATAATGAATTTATTAACGTTTCTAAAAACCCTAATGAATTTATTTTTAAAATAAAAAGCAAAAATCCAAGAATAACGTTAAAAAATTGCCACCAGAACTGAAAAGACTAAATTTCAATAACACAACTGATAGTAAATACCTCGGAACGGCCACAGTTTAAAATACTTCCTTTTAGTGAAGAATATTAAATGAAGCAAAAATATATTTACATTACAAACAGCAAAACATATGATCAAATGAATATGTCACAAATATCAAACATCGGCTATTGTTGTTGTTGTTGTGGTTTTCAGTCCTGAGACTGGTTTGATGCAGCTCTCCATGCTACTCTATCCTATGCATGCTTCTTCATCTCCCAGCACTTAATGCAACCTACGTCCTTCTGAATCTGCTTAGTGTATTCATCTCTTGGTCTCCCTCTACGATTTTTACCCTCCACGCTGCCCTCCAATGCTAGTCCTCACCCGGAGATCCGAATGGGGGACTATTTTACCTCCGGAATATTTTACCCAAGATGACGCCATCATCATTTAACCATACAGTAAAGCTACATGCCCTCGGGAAAAATTACGGCTGTAGCTTCCCCTCGCTTTCAGCCGTTCGCAGTACCACAACAGCAAGGCCGTTATTGCCAGTCATCAAAACGCCATTTCATTCAAAGTAGTCAATATGACTGACAAATGAGGTTCAAGTTTATGATGATAGAGACAGTGGGAGAGGCAACGTCAGTAGCAATAATTCCTCTTCCTCTACTAACATAGGACGGCGGTTGCCACTATCACAGTACTACAAACCTTTCGAGACCTGGTGGTCAAGGTAGGCAGGATTCGGTTACGATTTTGGACGGGGCTGTAATCAATTACTATTTGTTGGCTTTTCTTTTAATCACACACAATTTACTTAAAATCAACAACAAATTAAAATAATGCCAATAATTTAAGAATTGTTTCACGGGTGAAGGCCTTAATGGCAATAAAATAAGAATTGATTAAACTTGCGGCAACTTACAACTACAGTTAATAAAATATAAAAGACAAGTCACCAAGGTCTTAAACCTCGCTGCAAAAATACAACTACCAAATTAAAATTTTAAGACAGTTAGCGACAATCACGGCTGAAGGTCTTTAACGCCAAGAACGGCAATTACTAAAAAAATTTAACAAACACACTGTCAAACTGCAAGGCAATAGTAAAAGTTGATTTAAAAGACAGGCAACTGATCACCAAACTGGTGAGACAAATGGTGTAACTTGGTAATACATTAACAAAATAATAACATAATAATAAAACACAAGGGCTAGTCACAGACGGTGCTCCAGCAATCGACCTCTGGGTAGGTCAGGCCAAAAACACTTTCGCGAGCGATGAGAAAGGCAGCCAAGAGTTGCATTCACTTCACAAGATGGTAACTGATACTAGTGGCAATCTAACGAAAGCTAATGATAATCTGCTGAAGCTACCTAACGTCCGATGACCAATGCAACGATGGAACACCATGTCAAAGCCGGAACTGGCGATCAGCATTACGTCGTCAGAATGCTGTGTTTAGAGTGTCCAAAAGAAAGGAAACACTACTACACGAGTAGAAAAAACGGCAACCTACCTACAAACCAAGGAAACTGTCAAACCACATGCCTTACCGGACAGCAGCGGCAAGGCGAGGAAACATACATTGCCGTTACATACACTAACCTCCAGGGCAGGTCACTGGGTCGTCAGCGGCTACTAGGCAGACAAAATACCTCTAGTTAAACTTAAATAGTAACACAAAGAATGATCAGTTAGTAACAGGAAGTCGAGGAAAGCTAATTAGATCCGCCTTCCCCAAGCACTCCACTCGCTGCTCTTCGTCTCGGCGACACTGCGAGCAGCAACACGACCCAAGTCACTGGGGAATCGCGAGATCTCACAGTGGTGGAGGTTTCACTGCTGGGATTAAAATACTAGTAAATTAAAGCTTGATGGATCCGGTTGACGACTAGCTTGTGTACCCTCGTGACCACAGCCCTTCCATCCGGCAGAGCATGCGTGCCCTGTGCAGCTGATCCTGGCGGAGGTTCGAGTCCTCCCTCGGGAATGGCTGTGTGTGTATGTCCTTAGGATAATTTAGGTCAAGTAGTTTGTAAGCTTAGGGACTGATTACCTTAGCACTTAAGTCCAATAAGATTTCAAACACATTTGAACATTTTTGGCGTGCCGTCAGTGGTCCCGGCGTGTTTTCGCACAGCCCTCTTGGCTCCTCCGGAGTCCCCAACCAAACTGATCACTCACACGACCCGGAAGAACGACGTCACCCCAAAGACAGGGCCACAGTTACTACATATCGATAACGCTGCTGCTGGCACTAGCGGACAGGCAACGCTTGCGAAACCAAGTGGCGCCAGTTAACACAAGAATAATACAAACAAGCTCAACCATGTCAACTAAACGATACCGTCTGACCTCCAACAGAGGACGGAACCCACAACAGCATCAAAGTGAGCCGCAGCATGGCTCACCTTCATTAAAAATTTCAGTCATGATACACAGGCATCTTTAACTACACCACAATTCACTAGAGATACAATCACCTATCCTGTAAGACAGAGAAAACTCATTAATTATTTAGTAAAAATTAAACCTACTACAAATGCAGGAAAGTACGAACGTTATGCAGGAAACTGACTTGACTGCTGGGGCACAAAATTTTCCTTTCGTTTGTTTTGGTAGATGTAAACAACTTAGAAAAAGGTCTCGAGCTCGTGATAGAACCCAGCAGGTAACTATAGACACGCCTCAGAAGTAAGGTAGACAGATTACACAATTTTCATTGATTATTAAGTACTATTCGTGAATCAGAAGAATTACTACTGCATTCTATAACCTTAGATTCTAAATTTGGAATAGCGACAGCCACAAGCGTACACACATTGACAGAACCGAAGTCAAGTAGTACCAGGCAAAACCTTCATAAATAACACACACACACACACACACACACACACACACACACACACACATATATATATATATATATATATATATATATATATATATATATATATATATATATATATATATATATAACAACGGGAAATCAGGATAGAGACTCAAAATAGGCACCACGCTACACCAAGTGATCTGCACACTAATCGGATGCTCACCGTGATTTGTGGTAAAATCCAGCGCCCATTGAGAAAGGCTTGCTTAGAGAGCGTCGAGAGAAGGTTGTAACGAAGATTACTTTTAGCTGGAAACCCACGGGTATCATCCAGCAGACGCCACCGCGTCCAGCACTTGCGAAGGTCAGACTGGACCCAACCCGGCACCACAATGGACACAAACCGCTTGCATCTTCAATAGCAGAGGACACGCCGAATACTGTGCGTCCTGCCGAAGTAGCTTTTAACTAGCCATGTTCTCCGCTGCGACCAACACTCGGCCCCGCAAACCCGCAGTGAGCAGAGGCTCCGCTCTTGTCAACCGGCCACGGCAGACGCTTGGCCACATCAACACGCCACCTCATCTACATCTCCATCTACATGGTTACTCTGCAATTCACACTTAAGTGCCTGGCAGAGGCTTTATCGAACCATTTTCATAGTACTTCTCTACCATTCCACTCTCGAATGGCGCGTGGGAAAAATGAACACATAAATCTTTCCGTTCGAGCTCTGATTTCTCTTATTTTATTATGGGGATCATTTTTCACTACGTAGGTGGATGTCAACAAAATATTTACGCATTCGTAAGAGAAAGTTGGTGATTGAAATTTCGTAAATAGATCTCGCCGCAATGAAAACCGCCTTTATTTCAGTGACTGCCATCGCAACTCGCGTATCATATCAGTGACACTCTCACCCCTATTGCGTGATAACACGAAACGAGCTGCCCTTCTTTGCATTTTGTAGATGTCCTCCGTCAATCCTACCTGGTAAGGATCCCATACCGCGCACCAACATTCCAGCAGAGGACGGACAAGTGTAATGTAGGCTGTCTCTTTAGTGGGTTTGTCGCATCTTCTAAGTGTTCTGCCAACAAAGCGCAGTCTTTGTTTCGCCTTCCCCGTAATATTATCTATTTGGTCTTTCCAATTCAAATTGCTCATAATTGTAATTCCTTGGTATTTGGTCGAATTGACAGCCCTTAGATTGGTGCCATTTATCGTATACTCAAAATTTATCGGATTTCTTTTAGTACCCATGTGGATGTCCTCGCACTTTTCTTTGTTTAGTGCTAATTGACACTTTTCACACCGTACAGAAATTCTCTCTAGATCATTTTGCAACTGGAATTGATCGTCTGGTGATTTTACTAGACGATAATTACAGTGTCATCTGCAAACAATCTAAGGGTGCTGCTCAGTTTATCACCTAGATCATTTATATAAATCAGGCACAGCAGAGGGCCTATGACACTACCTTGCGGAACCCCAGATATCACTTCTGTTCTACTGGATGATTTTCCGTCTATCACTACGAACTGTGACCTCTCTGAGAGGAAATCACGAATCCAGTCACACAACTGAGACGATACTCCATACGCATACAATTTGATTAATAGTCGCTTTTGAGGAACGGTATCAAAAGCCTTGTGGAAATCTAGGAATATGGCATCGATGTGAGATCCCTTGTCGACAGCACTCATTAATTCATAGGAATAAAGACCTAGCTGAGTTGCACAAGAATGATATTTTCTGAATCCGTGTTGGGTACCTATCAATAAGTCATTTTCTTCAAGGTGATTCATAATGTTCGGGTACAGTATATGCTCCAAAATCCTACTGCAAATTGAGGTCAGTGATATGGGTCTGTAATTCAATGGGTTACTCTTATTTCCTTTCTTGAATATTGGTGTGACCTGTGCTACTTTCCAGTTTTTGGGAACAGACCTTTCGACAAGTGAGTGGTTGTAAACGATTGCTAAGGAAGGCCCTATTGTGTCTGCATACTCTGAGAGGAACCTGATTGGTATACCATGTGGGCCGGAATACTTGCCTTTCTTAAGTGATTTGAATTGTTTGGCAACACCTAAGATATCTACTTTTATGTCACTCATGTTAACAGCTGTTCTCGCCGCCCGTGTCACACTCCCCTCTTCCCTAGGTCGCCGCAGCCCTTAACTACCTTCTCCTCCGACCTGCCCTCTTCCGCCGACAGTAACGCTCCATGCGCTCTTGCGGCCAGAGGGATTCCAAATCCGCGGTAAGTACGCGAAATTAAACGCGAGCGCACGGCACACGTAGGAGATTGGCAGTCGTACAGAACCCATACTCCGACACCAAGTTGGAACTTTTAATGACCTTCGGAATGTCGTTTTCGAATCAGAAACGCAAAAAGCAAGCGTAGGATAGAATGGAGTGGACTTATGCAAGGAGTGGAAGCTATTGTATATGAAGAGAGTGTGCTCATAAGGATGACACACTGTCATCTCATGGCGCCCGTTGCATAAGCCCTTGTTTGTGTGACAGATCAATTCACCCTAGCTTCGTAAGTATTCATCGCGCCTGAAGAACGGCAACAAGTTTCACTTTCATTGTATTAGATTTCACCTGGTTTTAAGCGGTATAGCAGTAGCAACAGGAGGTCCACACGTTTATCACTGCATAGCTGGCGTCTTTGGAAAGGACCGATTTGTTTACCCGAAGACTTTGATTACAAAGTGGTTCAAATGGCCCTGAGCACTATGGGACTTAACGTCTGAAGTCATCAGTCCCCTAGAACTTAGAACTACTTAAACCTAACTAACCTAAGGACATCACACACATCCATGCCCCAGGCAGGATTCGAACCTGCGACCGTAGCGGTCGCGCGGTTCCAGTCTGTAGCGCCTAGAACCGCTCGGCCACTCCCGCCAGCGACTTTGATTACATGGCACAGCTATGACTATAAAGACAAAATTGATGGAAGCCTGTTCGATTAATCCTATGTAGTTAACTGTTAAATGCTCACTGCACCTAAATTAGTTTCCTAGTTTTCATGTGTGTTTTTATTTACGATTAGCATGTATTTTCTTTTATTTACAACTGGTACGTACTGATTGTTTTGAGAAACACCTGTAGGGGGGGAAAAAACATTGCTACTAACTGGATCCCTGTACCGAAAACAGAATAACAACTATCTCGAATTTCAACCGATTTTTCTCTAATAATGACGGGATGGAATCAAACGGAGCGGCTTCACTTTCAAATGAGAACACGCTGTCGATGGAAAAGTAAGGCGCACAGTTTCCGAGGCTTTTATGTAAGATTACTCCTACCCGGGCCGGCGGTGCAGTTTTGCAAGGAAATCGGCCGGAACCCGAGAGGTCGAGCTGCGATCAATAGGCCAAGCAGAAAGGCTCGGAATACATAATATCCACTTTTCACAGCGCTCGCCCGTATCGACGCCTGCCGGCAGACGTGCCTGGAATAAGCTCCCCAGGCGACCAGCCGCCGTCCTCGCACTCATCGCCGGCCCTCCTCCGTGCTGCAGACTCTGCAGGTCAGCTTCCAGCAAAGCGCGCCGGCGGCCAGCTACGTGGTGCCCTCTGGTTACAGAACCTCGATCCAGATTCTCCTCGTTCAGCGAACATTCAACACTGCCTTGTCTTCAAGATGTTTTACTCCTCACCGAAATGGAGATTGACATTATTCCTGTTCTCGTCTCCAATTTTAACTTACGCCTGCCTAGACTGTGGCTTGGAAATACACTCTCGACTCACATTAATGTGGGCGCCGCCTGTGTTCTACGTCAACATGCAATAAAGACTGGCAGGCGGCGGATGGTAGCACTAGCAGTGGAAGATACAGTATACACTACTGGCCATTAAAATTGCTACACCACGAAGATGACTTGCTACAGACGCCAAATTTAACCGACAGGAAGAAGATGCTGTGATATACAAATGATTAGCCTTTCAGAGCATTCACACAAGGTTGGTGCCGGTGGCGACACCTACAACGTGCTGACATGAGGAAAGTTTCCAACCGATTTCTCATACACAAACAGCAGTTGACGGGCCTTGCCTGGTGAAACGTTGTTGTGATACCTAGTGTAAGGAGGAGAAATGCGTACAATCACGTTTCCGACTTTGATAAAGGTCAGATTCTAGCCTATCCCGACTGCAGTTTATCGTATCACGACATTGCTGCTCTCGTTGGTCATCAGGAAGGTAATATGGAACGCCGTGCTGGACCTCAACGGCCTCATGTCACTAGCAGTCGAGATGACGGGCATCTTATCCGCATGGCTATAACGGACCGTGCAGCATTGTCTCGATCTCTGAGTCAACAGAGGGGGACTTTTGCAAGACAACAATCAGCTGTACGAACAGTTCGACGACTTTGGCAGCAGCATGGCTGCAGTTACCCTTGACGCTGCATCACAAACAGGAGCGCCTGCGATGGTATACTCAACGACGAACCTGGGTGCACGAATGGGAAAACGTCATTTTCTCGAATGAGTCCAGGTTCTGTTTACAGCATCATGATGGTCGCATCCGTGTTTGGCGACATCGCAGTCAATACCTTCCCTGCGCAGTGCCGATGGTACTGTTACCGACGACTATGCCGCTAAAGCGGAGTTATTGAACGCAGTTTTCCGAAATTCCTTAACCAGGGAAGACGAATGGAATATTCCAGAATTTGAAACACGATCAGCTGCTAGCATGAGTTTCTTAGAAGTAGATACCTTAGGGGATGCGAAGCAACTCAAATCGCTTGATACGGGCAAGTCTTCAGGTCCAGATTGTATACCGATTAGGTACCTTTCAGATTACGCTGACACAATAGCTCCCCACTTAGCAATCATATACAACTGCTCGCCCACCGATAGATCTGTACCTACAGACTGGAAAATTTCGCAGGTCGCACCAGTGTTTAAGAAGGGTAGTAGGAGTAATCCAGCGAACTACAGACCTATTTCATTGATGTCGGTTTGCAGTAGAGTTTTGGAGCATATATTATATTCAAACATTATGAATCACCTCGAAGGAAACGATCTATTGATACATAATTAGCATGGTGTCAGAAAACATCGTTCTTGTGCAACGCAGCTAGCTCTTTATTCGCACGAAGTAATGGCCGCTATCGACAGGGGATCTAAAGTTGATTCCGTATTTCTAGATTTCCGGAAAGCTTTTGACACCGTTCCTCACAAGCGACTTCTAATCAAGCTGCGGGCCTATGGGGTATCGTCTCAGTTGTGAGAATGGATTCGTGATTTCCTGTCAGGAAGGTCCCAGTTCGTAGCAATACACGGCAAATCATCGAGTAAAATTCAAGTGATATCAGGTGTTCCCCAGGGAAGCGTCCTGGGACCTCTGCTGTTCCTGATCTATATAAATGACCTGGGTGACAATCTGAGCAGTTCTCTTAGGTTGTTCGCAGATGATGCTGTAATTTACCGTCTAGTAAGGTCATTCGAAGACCAGTATCAGTTGCAAAGCGATTTAGAAAACATTTCTGTGTAGTGTGGCAGGTGGCAGTTGACGCTAAATAACAAAAAGTGTGAGGTGATCCACATGAGTTCGAAAAGAAATCCGTTGGAATTCGATTACTCGATAAATAGTACAATTATCAAGGCTGTCAATTCAACTAAGTTCCTGGGTGTTAAAATTACGAACAACTTCAGTTGGAAAGACCACATAGATAATATTGTGGGGAAGGCGAGCCAAAGGTTGCCTTTCATTGGCAGGACACTTAGAAGATGCAAGAAGTCCACTAAAGAGACAGCTTACACTACTCGTTCGTCTTCTGTTAGAATATTGCTGCGCGGTGTGGGATCCTTACCAGGTGGGATTGACGGAGGATATCGAAAGGGTGCAAAAAAGGGCAGCTCGTTTTGTATTATCACGTAATTGGGGAGAAGTGAGGCAAATATGATACGCGAGTTGGGATGGAAGTCATTAAAGCAAAGACGTTTTTCGTCGCGGCGAGAACTATTTACGAAATTTCAGTCACCAACTTTCTCTTCCGAATGCGAAAATATTTTGTTGAGCCCAACCTACATAGTAGAAATGATCATGAAAATAAAATAAGAGAAATAAGTGCTCGAACAGAAATGTTTAGGTGTTCGTTATTCCCGCGCGCTGTTCGGGAGTGGAATGGTAGGGAGATAGTATGATCGTGGTTCGATGAACCCTCTGCCAAGCACTTAAATGTGCATTGCAGAGTAATCATGTAGATGAAGATGTAGATGTAGATCGCGGTGAACGCACATTGGAAGCGTGCATTCGTCATCGTCATACTGGCGTATCACCCAGAGTGATGGTATGGGATGCCATTGGTTACACGTCTCGGTCACCTCTAGTTCGCATTGACGGCACATTGAACAGTGGACGTTTCACTTCAGATGTGTTACGACCCGTGGCTCTACCCTTCATTCGACCACAGCGAAACCCTACATTTCAGCAGGATAATGCACGGCCGCATGCAGCAGGTCCTGTACGGGCCTTTCTGGATACAGAAAATGTTCGACTGCTGCCCTGACCAGCACATTCTCCAGATCTCTCACCGATTGAAAAGTCTAGTCAATGGTGGCCGAGCAACTGGCTCGTCACAATACGCCAGTCACTACTCTTGATGAACTGTGGTATTGTGTTGAAGCTGCATGAGCAGTTGTACCTGTGCACGCCATTCAAGCTCTGTCTGACTCAATGCCCAGGCGTATCAAGGCCGCTATTACGGCCAGAGGTGATTGTTCGGGGTACTGATTTCTCAGGATCTATGCACACAAATTGCGTGAAAATGTAATGACATGACAGTTCTAGTATAATATATTTGTCCAATGAATACCCGTTTATGATCTGCATTTCTTCTTGGTGTAGCAATTTTAATCGCCAGTAGTGTATAAAGCATGTTAGGGGCTGGGGAGGGTGTAGTAGGACCCTGAAAACAGTGCAATCGTTGTTGTATAGCGGAAACGGAGCGATTTATCTGACGCCATCATGACCATTGGCGTTCGGGTAAAGAGTGGAAGCATTTCCGGATTGATTAAGTTAGTAAACTGTTCGAATGCTGTCGTGCTTAAATTATACCGCTCCAGGGAAAATGGAGTTTCGCAAAACCGTCGATGTGGTGTAACATTTGCCATAGAACCGGCAAAAGCGGAAAAACAGGTAATTACGACACTGGTGTCTCACTTGCGATGACCGAAGTGCTTCATTGACGTAATGAGATCGGAGTAGCCCTAGGTGATAGTCGACAAGAGGAGACACTTGGTTCCACCCTTTGCTTTCTCTCCCTGCTATTATCATCAATAACAGAAATACACCCTTAAAATCGCAACCACGTTCACTCACCATACGCATATCAGACGCAACTCTCTCATTTCCTGAAAGAAGCAAGACTTTTCCAATCAGGCGGCTGGACCTATCCTCGGTGTCTCCCAACAAAGTTACCAACTGCCTATCGGTTTCCCTCTCGGGCTTTTCGGCCAACGTTTGTTTAATGATTTTTAAGACGTTTCTCCAGCACAAGTGACTGGAGTTGTCAACGATTCACTTTCCATTGCTGGTGACGGACTCAACAATTTCGTAATACCATGCGCCTTCGACTCCTAAAATTACGTGCTAGATGCTGCTTAATAAAATGTGGTCCACTGTGAGCCATCCTGCACATTAACTTTTGAAGGCTACGATGAATAACCCTTAAAAAATTTCTTATAGTCGCATTTAAATTACTCAGCTACTTGTCAAGGAACTCTTTACTGTGCACCAGTGTGTCTTGGGTTGAAATTATTGACAAATATGCTTGGTCCCAACAATTGTAGATATATTTGAGACTGTTATATGAGCACCCTATTTTACATCAAATGTCTTGAATAGACATCAAGAACAATTACTGCACATACAAAAAATCGACATCTCTAAGCAGTTTTGTTAACAATACGTACTTTTATTTGTTAATGTTGTTCCTGAGGTTTTACCTAAATTCCATAGAAATACTGAAGACAACTGAAGTAGTGTGCGCACAAGGTATCTTGGGCTGTACCTGTGCAGACGGCGCGGTGGCGGAGGGGACAATGTTTGTGGTGGGGGTTCCTTTGCAGTCACCATATAGTAGGGGTGTTACTGGTTCAAATGGTTCTAATGGCTCTGAGCACTATGGGAATTAACATCTTAGGTCATCAGTCCCCTAGAAATTAGAACTACTTAAACCTAACTAACCTAAGGACATCACACAACACCCAGCCATCACGAGGCAGAGAAAATCCCTGACCCCGCCGGGAATAGAACCCGGGAACTCGGGTGTGGGAAGCGACAAACTCTACCGCACGACCACGAGATGCGTGCTAGGGGTGTTACTAGCGGCAGCTGAGTCTTATGCACAAACGCGTATCTAGCTTAGCTTGTAAGCTACAGGTGGTGAGTCGGTAGGTTTCAGCCAATGCGACCAGTAATTCGAGAAATATAGATGTTCAAAGCCAACAGTTTTTCAACAGAGTACCGAAAAGGAAATAGTTGCGTAAACAGAGGCTCAGCCGAATCAAAGTAAGTCCGACCACATGTAGGGCCAGTTTAAGGCTCAAGTGACAAAACCTGCTGCTTGTGGCACAAAGCTGAGAGGTACGCCAGAGGCGTCACGATTGTAAGATTTCTGTGCAGGACGTGTCACAAGTACTTGCAGCAAAAGAAGAAAAATAATGTAGCTGGCGGAGAACGACTCTTATTGGTGCAATGACAATGTAAAGTAAAGAACATACGAGTATGTCCAGGAAGTTATGTATCAGGACACTGAAAACTTCATCGTTAATAATAAAACTATAACGAAACTCCAAACAGGCCTCGGAAGACCCAACGGTACCGACCGACCGCCGTGTCCTCAGCCGATAAACGTCACTGAATGCGGATTTGGATGGGAATGTGGTCAGCACACCGCTCTCCCAGCACGGATCGTCAATAATGTCTAAATATAAATCTTCTCCTCCTTCCACGTTTTTTCTGAAGCAGTGAAAATGAAACGATCGTATGGCATTTATTGGGCGGGATATCCCTTTCGGGGTTCGGCCGCCGTATTGCAAGTCTTTTTAGTTGACATCACTTCGGTGACTTGGGAATCAATGATGATGAAAGACACGCAACACCCAGTCTAATGCCTGGAATCGAACCCGTGCCCCCTTGCGTGTTAGGCGGTAACGCTACCGCTTCGCTACGGAGGCGGACTACTGAAACAGTGAAGTCTTGTGAAGTACTTGCGTGTATGTTTTTCTCTAATTTGTTTATTCTCTTTATTGTGAGATAAGAATAGCGAGCGGTTCCCTAATTCTCTCAAGCATACTTAGTAATGAGACTTTTACTTCTTCTTTGGCTCTCCCGACATAAATTTAATGACACTGCTTTTAGTTACACGTGCCTGATTATTAAGGGTTTTCCTTGGACCTACGGTCTGTGAGTGCTGTGGTGCCATGCTAAGTAGTAGAGATAACAATGTGAATGCTTTGTAGAGTGCAAATGGCAGTTGGTAGGGTGTTGATAGAGAGACAGGCCTCTGGGCTCAATGATACATTGGTGACCGAGAGTAATGTTTTGTTCAACTCCAAATGCATATCGCGTTGTTAGCAATGTGAAGCAAAACGCCACACTCTGGCGACCCTGGCCGGTGTTGTCTCACAGGTGGCTGGCTTCTGCCCTGGTGAGGAGTTGCATGCAAGTTGCCCTGCATTACTGATGTCGGGCTCAGCAACAGCATGGACCACGGGCTTCACGTCAGCGACTTACACCTACTTCTGCCGCAACGACGTTCCACGTCCGCTGCAGAGGCATGGGAGACTGCCATGCCATGGCAGCTGCCCCCGGCAAAAGTCTGGCGATGGCAAGCATGGAAGGCTGGTCAGCGGCGCTGTGGCACCAAGTGGCAGCTGGTGGTCCCAGTCGTCTCATCATCTAGTGTGGTGGTGCTCCTGAACTCCGAATGAGTGTGCCATAAAATTCATACCTACCTGTATGGGTCTGATGAGCATTTGTTATACTATTGCCCAGTCCTCAGTCACGTAACTCACAGTGAGCGTCTTGCCTAGGTATGATGAGATCGCCCTGACCACTTTAGCTATTGCCGCTGTGTGGTGCAAGTCTTGCCAAGCAGTTACTGTAACCTACATGTCGCCCAGTTGATTCCCTTCAAATATACCTTTATGTCCAGCACTGAGGAGTGCATAAATAAGATGGTCAGAAACAGTCAGGGTGTACCAAGATATGTTGTGCTGAGAAATAACTGTCAAGAAACAAAATCGAGGTCCCAGTGGAGACTCGAGTCCTCCCTCGGGCATGGATGTGTGTGTTTGTCCTTTGGATATTTTAGGTTATGTAGTGTGTAAGCTTAGGGACTGACCTTAGCAGTTAAGTTCCATAAGATTTCACACACATTTGAACATTTGAACAAATTCGATACGTTGCACTTGTCCAAATAAACTGGTTCTCTTCACCATCATACCAATTAAATTTTACAAAATGACTTTTATGTTGAAAAATTACTAGTTTTATTGAAATTCGTTGGTATTGCCATTTCAGTATAGAGTATAAATGTCTGCGTTTCCTCTCACCTGATTTTTATAATTAAAGTGCAGCTATTAACTGGAGTTGAATGTGGACAGTAGTCCTCGAGTGGCAGCGAAATTCTGTAGGTATGTTAATGCGTCCTGTTCCTAATCCAACATAAATGTCAGCATTTCTGCACGTCTTTTTGCACTTACAGCGCCAGATTTGCAACTGTCGGCCAAAATTGTAACTATTTTTTTCGCTGTAAATCGGTCCGCAATAACACATGAGAATATCTACCTAGTTTCGCTGTCATACGATAATCACAGACCACAATGAACCTCTGTAGTACCTGCACTTCAATTATAACTACCCGATAGTTTAGAGGTCGCACTGCCACTTCACTAATGATTTTAGTAGACAAACCCCTAATTTTAGTACATCATTATTCATTCAAAATAATGCTTGGACTGATTCGAATCTGTTGTTGTTGTTGTTGTGGTCTTTAGTCCGAAGACTGGTCTGATGCATCTCTCTATGGTGCTCTATCCTATCAAGCCTCTTCATCTCCAAGTACATACTGCATACTTTTAAATCTGCTTACTATATTCATTTCTTGGTCTTTCTCTATGTTTTTAACCCCCCCCCCCCCAACTCCCGGACACACAAACACTTCCCTCCAGCACTAAATTGGTGATGTCTTGATGTCTCAGAATGTGTCTTACCGACCGATCCTTTCTTACAGTCAGGTTGCGCTACAAATTTATTTTCTCCCCAATTCTGTTCAGTACCTCGTTGGCTACTTGATCTACCCATCTAATCTTCAGCATTCTTTTGCAGAATCACATTTCACAAGCTTCTATTCTCTTCTTGTCTAAACTGTTTGTCGTCCATGTTTCATTTCCATACATGGCTACTCTCCCTACAAACACTTTTAGAAAAGATTTCCTGACACTTAATTCTATACTCGAGATTAACAGAATTCTCTTCTTCAGAAACGCTTTTCTTGCTATTAGCCGTCTACATTATATATCCTCTCTACTTCGACAACATCAGTTATTTTGCTGCCCAAATAGCAGAAGTCTTCTACTACTTTATGTGTCTCATTTTCGTATTCAATTCCCTCGGCATAACCTGATTTAATTTGACTACATTCCGTTATCCTTGTTTTGCTTTTGTTTATGTTCATCTCATGTTCTCCTCTCAAGACACTGTCCATTCCGTTCTGCTGCTCTTCCAAGTCCTTTGCTGTCTCTGACAGAGTGACCATGTCACCGGCAAACCTCAAAGTTTTTATTTTTCTCCCTGGACATCAATTCCTGCCCCATATTTTGCTTTTGTTTCCTTTACTGCTTGCTGAATATACAGATTGAATAACATCGGGGATAGGCTACAACCCTGCTTCACTCTCATCTCAACCACTGCTTCCCTTTCATGTTCCTCAACTCTTATAACTGCCATCTGGTTTTTGTAAAAATTGTAAATAGCCTTTCGCTCCCTGTATTTTACCCCTGGCACCTTTAGAATTTGTGAGAAAGTGTTCCAGTCAACATTGTCAAAAGCTTTCTGTCACTCTACAAATGCTATGAACATAGTTTTGCCTTTTCTTAACCTATCTTCTGCGAGAGGTCGAAGGGTCAGTATTGCTTCGCGTGTTCCTATATTTCTCCGGAATCCAAACTGATCTTCCCCGAGGTCGGATTCTACCAGTTTTTCCATTCGTCTGTAAAGAATTCGTGTTAGTATTGTGTAACCGTTGCTTATTAAACTGATAGTTCGGTAATATCCACATCTGTCAGCACATACTTTCTTTGAAATTTGATTTGCTATATTCTTCTTGAACTCTGCTGGTATTTCACCTGTCTCACATATCTTGCTCACCATGTGGAATAGTATTGTCATGGCTGGCTTTCACAAGGCTATCAGTAGCTCTAACGGAATTTTGTGTCCTCCCGGGGCCATGTTTCGACTTAAGTTTTTCAGTGCTTTGTCAAATTTTTCATGCAGTATCGTATCTCCCTTCTGTTTTTCATCTACGTCATCTTCCATTTCCAAAATATTGCCCTCAAGTCCATCTTCTTTGTATAGACCCTCTATATGCTCCTTCCAACTTTCTGCTTTCCCTTCTTTGCTTGGAACTGGTTTCCTATCTGAGCTCTTGATGTTCATACAGTTGGTTCCCCTTTTTCCAAAGGCCTCTTTGATTTTCCTGTACACGGCATCTATCGGTCTTTAGTGATATGTGCTTCTAAATCCTTACATTTATCCCTGACCATTCCTGCTTAGCATTTTCCACTTCGTTGTCAGTCTAATTTTTTAGACGTTTATATTCCCTTTCGCCTGCTTCATTTGGTGCATTTTTATATTTTCTTCTTTCATCAGTTAAATTCAATTACTCTTCTGTTACCCAAGGATTTCTACTGGCCCTCATCTTTGTACCTTTTTGATCCTCCGCTGCCTTCACTATTTCGTCTCTCAAAGCTATCCATTCTTCTTCTACTATACTCCTTTCCTCTGTTCTCGTCAATTAATTGATCCCTAGGGCTGCCTCTGAAACACTCTATAACCTCTCGTTCTTTTAGTTTATCCGTGTCCCAGTTCCTTGAATTCCTACCTTTCTGTACTTTCTTTACTTTGAATCTACAGTTCATAACAAATAAATTATGGTCAGAGTCGACATCTGCTCTCTAAAATGTCTTAAAATTTAAAATCTGATTCCTAAATCTCTGTCTTACCATTATATAATCAATGTGAAACATTTCGGCGTCACCAGTTTTCTTCCACGTATACAACATTCTTTCAATATTCTCAAACCAAGTATTAGCGATGATTAAATTATGCTCTGTGCAAAATTCTACTACACGTCTTCGTCTTTCTTTCCTTTCGCCCCAGTCCATATTCACCAACTATTTTTCTTTCTCTTCCTTTTCCTACTGTCAAATTCCAGTCGCCCATGACTAATAAATTTTCGTCTCCCTAACTATCTGAATAATATGTTTATGTCATTACATATTTCTACAATCTCTTCAGAATCAGTGGAGCTAGTTGGCATATAAACTTCTACTACTGCGGTGGTTGTGGGTTTTGTGTCTATCTTGGCTACGATAATGGATTCACTATGTTGTTCATAATAACTTATCCGTGTTTGTATTTTTTATTCATTATTAAACCTGATCTGCATTACCCCTATTTGGATTTGTATTTGTAGCTCTGTATTCAACTGACCAGAGGTCCTGTTCTTTTCATTGTTCAGATCTGTAGAACGCCAGCTTTGTTTCTCCTGATGACGACATCATCCTGAGATATGCGTGGAGCTGCGAATGGGGAACTATTTTATCTCCGTAGTATTTTACCCAAGAGGATGTAGTCATCATTTAACCATACAGTGGAGCTGCATGCCCTCGAGAAAAATTATGGCTGTAATTTCCCCTTGCTTTCAGCCGTTCGCAGTACCAGCACAGCAGAGCTGTTTTGGTTGGTGTTACAAGGCTATATCAGTGAACATCCTGACTGTTGCTCCTCCAGCTACTGAAAAGCCTGCTGACCCTCTTCAGGAACCACATGTTAATCTGACCTTTCAAAACATACCCCTCTGTTGTGGTCGCTGGGTTACAGTACAGCTATCTGCAACGCTGAGGCACTCATTCCTCCCCACAAACGGCGAAGTCCGTGGTTCATGGTGGGAATGTATTCACTGAATATAGATTAATACCGAGAGCGAAACGCGTCTGGAACGTAAATAAATAAATATATTAATATACATATTTATGTTCGCCACAAGCCAAGTGTTGCATCCCTCCATCCATCAATCATGCGTACACAATATTAAGAACTCATTGTGGGTCCACTTACGTTTAGCAACTTTTAAAGCAGTTTTATGCGTCTTACGCCGAGGTCAAGATATACATCTATATGACTGCTCCGCAATTCACACTAAAGTGCCAAGCAGAGGGTTCATCGAACCACTTTGGCACTCTACCTTTCTACTCTCTAACAGCATGCGGGAGAAAGGAACACTAAAACATTTCCTTGCGAACGCTGATTCCTCTTATTTTATTACAATGATCATTTTTTCTTCGTAGGTTGGCGTCAATGGAATATTTTCGCATTCGAAGGAGAACGTCGGAGATTAAAATTTCAGGAAAGTACTCTCCCCAATGAAAAACCCCTTTGTTTCACTGATTGCCACCCCAGCTCGCGTATCATGTCCGTGACACTCTTTGCTCTTTATCGCAATAATACAAGAGAAGCTGTCCTTATTTGAACTTTTTCGATGTTCTCCTTCAATCGAATCTGGTAAGAATACCATACTGCATACTAGCAGAGGACGGACAAGCGTAAGGTACTTAGTCTCATAACTAGGTAGCAAGCGTTGCTCAATAACGATTAATTTTTTGTTCAGTTGTAAGTAAGACCGAAACGAGAAGTATAATGTCCGGAAAATAAATCTGGATAGTGCGACAGAGCCGTGATTACAGCTCGCAACACTTCCAGCACCAGGGTGCGGTGTAAAGTAGTTTTAGTTACGTCGTTACCTTAGAGAGAGAGAGAGAGAGAGAGAGAGTGGGGCGGGCGCACTCGGGCCCATGAATTCGGCAGCAGGCTGGTATGAAGACTCGCGCGCAGCCGTTAATAAGTAACTCTGCCGCAGCATGCATAGTTAACCGTGACGGATGTGCGCCGCCTGTCACCGGCTGCGTGGCGTCGACACCAGACGCCAGCACCTGTCTGCGGGCGCTCACTGCCAGCTACTCTGATTACACCGCCTGCCAGAGGCCGTCTCCCGTACTGACAGCAGCATCTGCATCTACACACACACACACACACACACACACACACACACACTCCACAAGCAATCTACATCAGTACTCTGCCAGCCACCTGACGGTGGACGGTGTCTGGCGGAGGGTACTTTGGGCACCGTACTGGATCGCCATTCCCTGTTCCATTCGTGAATGGCGCGTGGGAACAGTGATTGCTGAAAGTCTCTGTATAAGCTCTAATGTTTCGAATCCTCTGGTTGTGGTCGTTTTGCGAGACGCATGTGGCACCAGGTAATACACTCTAAGACAAAATGAAAAAGACGCACCACGAAGCAATTATCCGAATGGGGCGCAAATGGGTAGACGTGATGTACATGTACTGACAAGCAAATCATGATTATTTCTGAAAAATTGTATGATTTATTCAAGAGAAAGGGCTTCAAAAATTGAACAAGCCAATAACGGTTGGTTGGTTGTTTCGGGATTCCATCAGATTAGGGAAGGGTGGGGAAGTCGACCATGCAGTTTCAAAGGAACCATCCCAGTATTTACGTGAAGCTGCTAAGGGAAATCACGGAAAACCTAAATCAGGATGGCCGAATGAGTGTCCACTGTACTAACCACTGCGTCACCTCTCTCAGTCAAGCTCATAACGCTTGGTCCACCTATGGACTTTATGCAAGCAATTATTCGGCTTGGCATTGATTGATAGAACTGCTGGATGTTCTCCTGATAGCTAATGTGCCACCTTCTGTCCAACTGACGCGTTACATCGTCCAAATTCCTAGCTAACTGGAGGGCCCTGCGATCTTTGAGGCCAATGTAGGGTTTTTCAAGCACCAAGACAAGCAGTAGAAACTCTCGGCATGTGCAGGCAAGCTTTACCTTGCTGAAATATAAGCCCAAACTTGCCACAAAAGGCAACAAAACGGGGCATAGATTATCGTAGATGTACTGCTGAGCGAGGAGTGGATGACAACCAAAGGGGGCTTGCTATGAGAAATGCCCTCCCAGACTATCATTCCTGGTTGTCGGACGGTATAGCCGGCCACAGTCTGGCTGGCATCCCACCACTGTATGAGCCATCTCCAGACACCTTTTCGCTGGTCATCGGGGCACAGTTTGAAGCGGGACTCATCGCTGAAGACAATTCTGCTATTCCAGGTCTCCCGCAAATTGAGAACTTTTGGAGCATGGGCAGGACTGTCCTAGCATCAATGGATTTTCACGATCTGACGCCCAGTAGGACACAATATGGCGCTACGTCCCTCAGAGGATCTTCCAACAACTCTGTCAATCAGCCAAGCCTAATAACTGCTTACGAAAGGGTCCGAGGTGAACCAAAGCGTTATTGACTTGCTTAGACTGATTTCCGTCCAATTCGGTTAATTCCTTCATGGTGCACCATTTTCTTTGTCTTTGAGTGTTTGTTCTCCGACTCTTGCCACAAATTTCTCTCTCGACATCTCAACAGCAAACCTCTCGTGATGCACAACGCCTTTTTTGTGACGTCTGCCGCTGGAGTTTATTGCGGATCTTTGTAACGCTCTCGCACCGACTAACGATACCGCGACGAAACGTGCCGCTCTTCTTTGGATCTTCCCTATCTCTTCTATCAGTCGTACCTGGTAAGTGTCCCAGATTGATGAATAATACCAAGAATCGGTCGAACAAGCACCTTATGAGCCACATCTCTAGCGGATGAATTACTTCTCAATAGTCTTCTTAAGAATCTCAGTCTAGCATCTGCTTCTATTGTTTGTTTTATGTGGTGATTCCCTTCTCAAACGGAACGAGGGAAAAATGGTTACCTGGGTGCCTTCCTGCGAGGCACACGAGATGGGCATTGCGGACAGTAGAATCGATATGCACTCTGTCAGAATTGCCGATTCTCTAAATTTCTTCAAGAACATTCCGCAGAAACATCTTTTTTTTTCTTCTCCAAGGCTTTTATTCTAAGTGCACGGCAAAGCATTTCCATACTGATTGAACTGGACGCTAACGAATGTAAGAGCACATCTCTAAATTGCTTTGATGTCTTCATTTCCAAACAAGAGTAACACTCAAGAATGAAACTTACAAATGTTCCGTATACGATCTCCTTCGTAGGTGCACCTCACTTTTCCAGAATTCTTTCAAAAGTATGTGGCTTATCATTCACATGTGACCTTATGTGCACGTCTCATTTCTTGTCACTTCACAAAGTTGCACCTTGTAATACTTTGGAAACCGAAGCTTAGAGAATAAGAGCGATTCAGATATGATGCTCCTTGTTTTAAGGATTTCCCCAAGCCAGTGAAGGCGGTAAATAGTGGCTTAAAGATTTTGCGTTCTATCTCGTTTCAAGTTTTCGTAATTCCATCTTGTGTGATGTAATGGGACTACGGCTAGTCGATCACTCCAAGGAAACAGATAATATTTTTTAATAATTTTATTTAGCTACCAGTTTCGGTTCCTCATTGGCTCCATCTTCAGGGCCTTATACATGAAACTAGTTAAGTCATCTAGCAGTTCGTATTATTGCAATCGTTAAAAGTGCGAAGATCCACATCTACCGAGAAGTTTTAGAAGTCTACGGAAATCAGATGGATGTATTGGTCCCTACAATAAGACAAACGATTAGGTGACTTACCTAGTTTGGTGCATAGGTGCCTGAAGATGGTGCCAATGATGCACCGAAACTGGTAGCTAAGTAAAATTATTAAATACAGTTCCTGTTATTAGTATCTATTTTCTTGAAGTGTCCCCTTTCCAGTCAGTCTGGCAAGTTTGGCAATTGGCGGGATGCCTCCAAGTTCCGTCAATGCCAGAGACATTTGAGCAGGTGGCTTTAAGGCTTCCTCGTTACAAATTAACGAACCTGCTATTAAGCTACAGTCTACTTGATGACTGAAAAATATAGAGAAGACAAACCTGGACGCAGTAATGGGCGTTCCCCAAGAAAGCCCGGCTTGTAAGACTGCCGAAGGAATGCTGCCAATTTCAAATGCACTACGATATTCGCCAATGATGGGTAGAACGGAGGAGAACGTGAATTTCTGAAGCAAGACTGAAAAGTTTGGTGCCTTTCACAAAAACCTGGTAAGGTGGAGGTAAGCGGATTCGATTGCTAAATAGATGGAACTGCAAGCTCAGCGCACCAGTGTCAAGGCGATACCACGTGAACTTCAGCGAACTGATAACAGTCAGGTGTAGGAGAGCAAAATACTCGAGCAGGAACATAAATTTGGCCTTTCGGTCATTATGTTTTGCATAGGGTCATTCTGTGCCTTTGCATTATCATTCTGTCTGGGACGCTGACACTTAAAGTCATGCTACTCAAATTCTTATTCTTGTTCGCCACCTACGTCCTCATGCACCGTGGCTTTCAACATCTGGTCCGATAAAATGAAATGGTTAATCTTCCTGTATTCATTCCCCTAAATGATCAGTTTTGATTCGTGCCTATGCTGTCGAGTCAGCCCTGGCAGCTTTGAATGAACAATTTGTATGGAAATGAAATATCAAATAAATGACCGAATGGCATTACATTTTCTGAGACCCCATTTGGTGTTCTTTGGTCGCTGGTGCACGTCTTTATTTGATGCCATTTCGACTAGCGCGTCGATGATGATGTAATAATAATAATAATAATAATAATAATAATAATGGCAACACAACACCCAGTCCTCGAACAGATAAAATATCCGGTCTGGCCGGGAATCGAACCCAGTTCCTCAATACGGCAGTAAGTCGAGCTGAATATTTCTTTCCGTCATTTCGTTCGTTATTGTTCTCGCCTTTTGATATGGGTGGCCACCACATGACATCCCTTCAAATTCATCGCTGAATACCTATCTCCGGTTTTTTTATGGAAATTAATACACCTAATTACTGTCAGACGACATACATGTTGACTGAAACCTGTATACCCACTGATGAGCCGAAACATTACCACCACTGCCACCACGAGATTGGATGCTACCTGGTGGCATTGTGGGCATATGGCAAGGAAAGAATATAAGCAGAGAAGAAATGAATGGGAAATCATTCTACCGATAATACGTGTCGCAATAGGGAAATCAACGGATATAAGTGACTTTTAAAATGGTAGACTGTTAAGGCCCGATACCTGTGGAGGAGTATCTCGGAAATGGCGGAGCTGATCAGTTCGTGCGTTGCTGTGGTGAGCATCTGTGAAAAGTGTCTGAAGGATGTTGAAACCACAGGCGGGCTACGTGTAGGGTGTCCACGCCTTATCACGGGACGTGAAGGTTGCAGGCGCGTCCACTTTGCAAAACGGAATGGGCGGCGACGTGTGGCAGTTCTGACGACAGTAAAGTGCTGGTGTAGGCACAAGTGTTTCAAGCATCACACATTGCTGAACGTGTGCATCACAAGGCCAAAATCATGATACGGTGGTTTGAGGAGTGTGAACTCATATTGATACCCTCGGCACCAAATTCTCCCGATCTAAAACCGTTGGAATCTCTGGATCGCTATTGGGCAAAAGCTCCACGTACGCAAACCACAGGG